>NC_133662.1:165385993-165733448 GCF_037893015.1 Macrotis lagotis | reverse complement strand
TTTTCACTTCATATACTAGAGAAGTATTTATATGCCTATAATTTTAGTAAATATTATTAAAATTATAATTTTTAAATTCTTTTCATAAAAGATGCCAGATTTCAGTCTCATCTGAATCCAACTGTTTCTAATCCATGGAATACTGAAATTAATCTTATAAACACTAATGAATACTTAAGGCGAAGTATATGTATCAAGAAAATCTTTACTAGAAAAAGTTTATAAGTATCATAAGACTCATTATGAAATAGTCTGAGGAAAGGATTCGAAATCTTTCAAGGCAAAAGTTTTGTGTGCTTGTTAATCTTAATGACAACATAAAGCATTTTTAGACTATTTCCAGAATCACTGGAACAGAATTCTTCAAGGTGATTTTCAAAGCAATCTTTCATTACAATTTTTCACTCATACTCTTAATTGTGTGCTGCAAAAATCACAGAGCTATGATTTAAAATGCTAACCTTGAAATGTCTATTCTTAGATATCAGTGCTAAATTGCAACTAGGATACTTGGCATGCTTTTTGGAGGGTCAAGACTATAAAAATATCAAGACTTGCATTATATTTCATCAGAGGACCAGCTGAAGTTCAAAGATGTTCATCATCAGGACTTGACACCAGGTGATTTTTTTTTTCTGTGACAGAACCTCATGAAGTCATCTCCTAAGAGCCAGATGAAGTTACAGATCATTTGAAATAAGAACTTGGCTCAATAGAGCCTAGTCCTTAAGACTCATAAGAATGGGAAAAGATTGTGGAAGGTAACTAAGCAGAGGCAGGAGGAACACACATACATAGCCATACATATTTATGCTGAAAAAAGCCTTAAAGAAATCAAAAGTAATCTTTTGGACTTGAAATTATTTTATTAAATATTTCACTCCTTTATTTCTTGTCCTATCCTTGGCAGAGACAGAGCAATTGTTTACAATAGTGTAGTCTCCTTACACTTAAGGTGGTTATTTTAGCTCAGGATTCTTGTGTCATAGCCCCCAATGGCAGTCTGGTGAAGCCCATAGAACTTCACACCTAGGGATGATGTTTTTAAATGTATAAAATAAAACACATAGAATTACTGTTTCATATTAAAACTGAGTCAAATTTATAAGAATACAAGTCATTCCCCAAATTCATAAATCAAAGGATATGAAAGGGCAATTTTCAGAAAAAGAAATTAAATCTATCTATAGTCATATAAACATGCTCTAAATCATTAATGATTAGAGAAATGCAAACAACTCTTGAGAAACTACCTCACACTATCAGATTGGCCAATATAGCTAAAATGACTAAAAAGGAAAATGAGCAATGTTGGAGGAAATGTGGGAAAACTAGGACACATGCATTACTGGTGGAGTTGTGAACTGATCCAACCCTTCTGAAAAGAAATTTGTAATTATGCCCAAGGGGCAATAATTGTACATATTCTATGATCCAACAATACCACTACTAGATCTGTATCCCAAAGAGCTCAATAATGGAAATTGAGGGAATGCCCCATCAATTAGAGAATGGTTGTACAAATTGTGATATATGAATGTGATGGAACACTATAGTTATATTAAAAAATCATGAGGGACAGGACTTCAGAATAGCCCAGAAAAACTAGCATGAACTGAAACTAAGTAAAAGTGAGCAGAACCAGAAGAATTTTGGACAAACTAACAGCAACATGGGGTGTTGATCAACTATGATAGCCTAAGCTCCTCAGAAGTTCAGTGATCAAGGACAATTCTAAAAGACTTCTGATAGAAAATGCCATCTATATCCAGAGAGGGAATTGTAGAGCTTAAATGCTGACCAAAACTGATGATCTTCAATTTTGAAAAGTTGTTTTATATATTAACTTAATATGGAACAATGTTTATCATGGTTGTACATGTAAAGCCTATATACTTTCTGTCGGGGGAGGAGGAAGGGAATGGAAGGAGGCAGGGAAAATGTGAAACTGAAAGCCTAACAAAAAATAATTGTTGAAAACTACCATGGCATGCAGTTAGAAAAATAAATTTTTTAAAAATCACAATAGGTTAAAAAAAAGAACAGGGTTCTCAACACATTTAGGGAACAGGAAAGCCAAATTACAAACCCAAATTAAGATCATGTTTGAAATCAAAGGAACCGGGTTTATTTCCAAATTATAACTTATTAGTATGATTTAGGATATGACTAGTTAATTCTCTGGACCTCTGTTTCCTTCTCTGTTGGATACATGACTTCTTTTAATCAGGACTCTTTTCAATGCAATGGTCAACCACCATTCCAGATGACTAAGATTGAATCCCTCTCCCAACCTACTGGTAAAGGTAATGGGAATGGGGGTAGGGAATCTATTTTGCTTATGTTTGCTTATGTTTGTCACAAGTTCTATTTTTCCTTTTTCTTTGTTCCCCCATGGGAGACATGGGAATATAATCTCATTCACTGAAAAAAAATTTAATTAAAAAACACAGAGCCTTTTCTTGGGCAGGGGTGGGGGTGGATAAAGGTCTTTTCTGGTAAGTCTTACGATAAATAGGATCTTAGCAGTTTGCTTGGAGATAGGACATCAGGGGAAGGCAGGATGATGTCTAAGTGTCCATCTTTATAATTCTTATTTGGACTCTAAATTATTTATCACTTTCCACTTTATTGTCCCAATGTGCAATATAATCTAAAAAGACATTTTTTTTTTCCAGGAGCAGTATTAACCCTAGGATTAACAATGTAACAGACAACAATATATGTGGTGAAATATGATCGAATATTTCTCAAGTCATAATTTGGACCTGATACTTTCTCTTCCAAGCTCAAGGTTTTATTTAACATAGACACTGTATCTTCATGTAATGAAGATATATACATATACACTCTGTGCCAGTGTTCATTAATAACGCTCTGTCTATACATAAAAAAACTGAAAGCTGGTCAAATCAAAAGATGGACCAATTCAGAGGCACAGAATTGGACAAATAGCTTACTTAATTAAATTGACTGAGACTTTGTCTCAATTGGGGACTCATGAAGAAAACCAGAGTCTTTTATTCCTCCACTGATTTTTCTAGCAGACATCTAGAAGATAATTAAATTGTAATACTATCTCCCAGGTTACTATCCAAATCATCAATGAATGTCTCATTCTATAACCAAAAATGGTTTTTTTTTTAACTGTTGGCTCCCTGTTGTTTCTTTCTTTTCTTTTATTGGTTTTTGCAAGGCAATGGGGTTAAGTGGCTTGCCCAAGGTCACACAGCTAGGTAATTTAAGTGTCTGAGGTCGGATTTGAATTCAGGTCCTGACTCCAGGGCCGGTGCTCTATCCACTTCACCACCTAACCACCCCCAACCAAAAAAATGTTTTAACAAATACTATTCACAGAGTATTTTTGAATTATTACTTCATAAACTCTTCACATAAAGAAATGGAACATGCCTTAAGATTTTAGTAAAGAATATGAAAACTGTAAAAGAATAGAACAATTGAAACTGTATGTTTTAAAGGGTCATGCCCAAGATATATGAAAAAAAACCCTCTTTCTTGTCCTTTGCATAGAAATTCATTAGTATAACACAGATGTCAAACTTTTTTTAATGTATTCATTAGATTTTTGAAATTTGTTTTCTTCTTCAATCTTCTGTTATAAGGAATACCTCTCTGATAAGAGATACAAATAAGGATACAGGACAAAAGGCAGTGGTTTTAAGTATCAATAAACGTACTGGTATTTCTGACATTATTATATGTCCATCCAAACTGGAAGATAGCAAGAGAAAAATAAGATTCAAAATAAAAAATAGTTCTGCCCTTACAGAAAAGACTTAATTTCTTTAAAACTTTGTATTCTGGAAATATAACCTCAAGTTCACCCTAAGAAAAGATGAGAACTAAAAGAACAAAACAGGAAATCAAATACATATCCTATTTCTAATGTAACCCTAGAGAATTTGACTTATGTCAGAGCATGGTTAATTACAGGAGCTCATTTTCAGCTCATTTTGTGGTTTATATTAAGGATAGAACTAATTAGTGTTTCGTGTACCACAAGTTGAACAGATTTTAAGTCTATTCAGTCAAAAGATCACCTCAGTGTGAAGTTCAAACTGTACTTTATGCCCTACCCTATCCTTTTATGTTTATTTCCTGAATGCTTTAATAAAGTACTAAAAACTCTTGGCTACTCTGGGAAAATATGTGAAAGAAAACAAACTCTGAATCTGGTTAGGTGGGAGATGGAGCGTGCTGATTTAAGGCAAAGGGAATTTTCAAAAGGTCCCTGCTTGAGGTTAGGGAAACAGAAATCAAAATGGCGTCACCTAGTGAAACAGCACATTTTATCAACAGAATCAAAAACTCCAGTCTATGTGTGGGAAATATTTTCTTTGCTATTATGTATAAACCTCCTTCAAACCTCTTCCCTGAATTTTGGGAGAAGTTCATTCCTTTTCTTCCCAAAGGACATTTTTAAGGTTTGACAGGCCTTATTCTCTCCTTCTTGTTGATTCTTTGAACAATTATGTGAAGTAGGACTTATGCATAGTATTAGTTCCATTTCATATATATATATATATATATATATATAAAACATTTATACTTATATATATTTTTAATATAACTCAGCAAGGTTAAGTGATTTTCCCATAGTCATACAGCTAGCAGTTAACAAGGCAAATTTGAATCCAGCTCTTATGCCCAGCAACTGCCTGTCTAGAACATAAGACAAGTTAGTTCTACAGTTCTTGCACATAATGGACCTGGAGTCAAGAAACAAACTTTAAAATCCAGATTCCACAATTTCCTAGCTGTTGGAAAAATCATTTTCCCTTTAGGAGTCTCAATGTCTTCAGCTTTAAAATTAGGATAAGTCTTATACTGCCCTCCTTAAAACAGTCATTGGGAAAGAATGTTGGAATCCTTAAAGTACAATATAAAATTTGAGTTATAGGTACATCTATCCAATCTCCCTTCTCAACTTGTCCACTTTGGGGTTCTTGGAAGACAAGGATGTTTTCTCCATCCCTTCAAAAACATTTGTGGAGGGAGCAGTCTCAACAATATCAATGAGAAGCCTGAGGCAAAATTATAATTAGGGTAGGCTCCTGTCTGCTTTTCCCCAAAATTTAGAGGCTAATAGTATTTTTCCACATTTTGTGAAGCACAGAACAAATAAGTTGTGCACCTATCAACAAGGTATTAGTTAAAAGTTTAAAAAAAAAAAAGGAAACTGCCAGGCATGGCAAAGTAGTTCCTCTCAGTTCCCATAAAGTTGGGGCCCAGCAGGGAACAGCCTTTCCATTAGAGCCCTGGGATTTCCAAATTGTAAGCTGAATTGAGGGCATGGGCACTTTGAATGCTACTTCTACCATGGAAGCAAAAATTGTTATGGCTCTAGACTAAGAGTACTAGTCATATAGTAGTATTTGACTTATTAAATGAAATAAAACAAAACAAAAAAAAAAAAACTTCCCAATCTCTTCTCAGTATCTCTTTCCTGGGCTGCACTTGTTATTACATAAATTTTCAGAATTATCACTGGATTAAATAAAAATATACAGCTTCAAACAGCTTCCTACTCTCTAGGAGCCATTGCTTCACAAAGAAGTCTGTATTTAGTAGATGAAATAATTGCCCCAGCAAATTAAGTATTGTCTTCCAGAAGGTAATGAGGCAGAGAGGGAGGCGCAGGGAGAAGTTGCAGAAAAAACCAGCTTGGGCTGGTAGTCAATCTCCCCCTGGTCCTGTAATATATTCTAGTTCCTGGGAATAAACTTCAAACAGTAGAATCAAATCAGCCTTGGCTGGGTTTGCTCCCTTGAGTTTAAAAAAAAAAAAAGAGAGGGGAAAAAAGATTCTAAAAAGGGAAAACTGTGGATAGGGGCAGGATGTTGGAAGAATGCTGAATTAAAATAAAAATTAATTCTTCCCTATTTAAAAAACGTTAGGGAAAGGAGTTAGAAAGGTTCAGAATACCTTAAAGTCAGACAAGTTGGGTAGACATGCTCAGTGTATTTTACTTAGCTGAGTCAACCTTATTTATCTTTATGAACACACAAATAAGGAGTTCAAGAAAGGTATTTCTGAATGGGGCACATATTTCTGGGAAACATCAAGTCAACTGTGACTATTTCAAATAATTTATGAAAGTAGTCAAACATTATCAAACAGAAGGGAGCTTTGATCTCAGGAGATTCCATAATTAGGTGACAATCCCCTTCCCAGTTGTGGGGTTCTCTTTAACAGACTAGGAAGAGATTCAAAGCACACACAATTTATATAGTATACCATAATCATATTAAAAAAAGAAAAGATGTACAATGTTACTAATTAATCAAGGATAATAGCAAATTTGTCACCAAAAAGAAACAAAATTGTACTACATTTGCTGAAAAAAATCACCATTGCTTTGTAGGATTTATGTCCTTACTGCTTTTATAATTGATTAAATGTCTCTGCTTCAAAAGTCAGCCTACTCTGATGCATGCTAAGCAGGTCTTTTATTTCTGGACCATCTCAATTGAATACAAAAAGCACTCAACTTAAAAGGAAGGCTGGGTCACAAGGGGTAGAATTATGTTAAGTGGTGCTTTGACTTCTAAATATTTCTTATAAGAAAACCTATACAAAAGTTTTCACTTCATACAATGGCATAGATTATTTAATGAAGATATTAAAAAATTATCTCTGATAATAAACCTAATAAAATATCATTTTGAAAAACCAACTTATATTTTGTGAAGGGTTTATAGAAAAACTGAAATCCAAATTGATTTTACTTGTGTGCTTGCTAGTTTTTTATTAGTTATCCTGTCACCATCACACCTAAACCCAAGTGTTTAGAATACATCTGCAGGAAAGGTATTTTGAACAAACTTGGAAACTGAAAAAAGAAACCTAGCTTTAACCCAATTCTCAATCCCACAGTTAAATGAGGCATGGGGATGAGAATGAAGTAAAAATAAAGCAAGAGACCTTGTTTTCCATTAATTAGTGGAAATTTTTCTAAGATTCTCAATTAATTCATAACTCCATAACTGTTTACCCTCCCAGGAGTAAAGTAATATAGCTAATTCACACTGGCATGTAATCCTTTATCTTTTAGTACATCCCCCTAATTTTATAGCCTGAAAACTGAGACCCAAAAAGATTAAATGACTTTCCAAAGGCCACACAGCCAGTAAGTCATAGTTAGAATTTGAATTTAGGTCCATGATTCTGAGAATCAACTTAACTTTTCCCAGGGTCTCAGTTCCCTCAGCTATAAAAGGAGGCTGAACTTGATGGCTCCTAAAGTCCCTTTTATCCCTAAATCTAAATCCTAAATCCTTTAGAGTTCACAACTCTTTCCACCAACATAGTACCTCCTCAATAATTCCAACCTATAACTTTTCATTGCCCTTCTAAAGTTCCCATATACCCACCTATCCCAATTAGAAGAGAAAGCCTTATTTGAACTGATGAGAGTGAGGAGATTCCAAAAAAAAAAAGAAGAAAGAGAGAGAGAGAGAGAGAGAGAGAGAGAGAGAGAGAGAGAGAGAGAGAGAGGAATTCTAAGAAAATCGGAACACTATCTAGGGTTAAACATCTTTTGGGCTTGTACTAAGAGAAACAACTTGTCTCTCTGAGGTCATGGGAGCTCACAAGGCCAGAGTCATTTGCCAGTATCATCTAAAGGTGTTACCTGTGAGGCAGGATAGAGAAGAGGTGAAATGGACTTTTAAATCCAGCATCATTTACTTGATCATGTCTAGAAGGCAGGATAACACTTCCCCTGGCAAGACCAATCAACATTTTAAGCCACTGCAGCAGCACGGGAATGTCACTCCTGCTGCAGTGAACACAGTAATGATAGATAGCCTGCCAGATCTGTGGCTACCCTAGAGTTGCTCTGTTTTGAAACCATAAAGAATTGGAGAATGACTTCTGGATTCAGCAAAAAAAAAAAATAAATAATAATAATAATAATAATAATAATAATGGTATATATATTTTATAAGCAGCATTAGGAAGGAATATTAAGTTTTGCTTCTAAAGAGATACTGATTACACGTTGGTAACCCAAATGTGTCTCCATCTGCTTCATCTTAGATTTCACTATGTAAAGGCCCTTCCCCATACTTCAATTAGATTCCATTGTCTCTCTATCATCCCAGGATCAGATATAAATTCCTCTGAAATTCAAGGCCCTGCATCACCATCACCATCACCACTACCACCACTCCACACACATGTCCCTTTCCAGCTTTCTTGTACCTTATACCTCTTCTGGGCACACCAATCCAGTAACACTGGTCTCCTACTGTCCCTACTCTGGCCATCTTCACTGGCAGTCTACCATGCCTAAAAATCATTCCCTTTTCATCTCTACCTCCTTGTTTCCTTCAAGTCTCACAGGAAACTTTTCCCAATTCCCTTTAATTCTACTACCTTTCATTTGTTGATTATTTCCAATCTATCCTGTAGATGATCTTACTTCTACAACTGTTTACAAGTTATCCCTCTCCCATTAGACTCAGAACTCCTTGAGAACAGGGACTGGCTTTTGCTTGCCTTTGAGATTAAAAGTGTCTAACACTGTATTAAGACATTTAATAAATGTTTAATAACTGACCTATTTGAAAAAGTACAAACTTGGGTCTGGGTTTTATCCAATCCACTAAGATACATACATGATAGTTATCTTTTTAGTTAGGTGATTAAGAAAAAAGAATAATTTCATTTACACACTAGAAATATTTGTGAGTTAAGTCCCTCTAAGCATGAGCAAAGACTCAACATTATCAGTAAAACCCACAAGGAAAAGAAATATGTTTAAGGCTTCCTTTTCCTCCCTAGCCTGGACAAATCCATACAAAAAGTAAAAAATTCCTAAGGGCAGTATACTTTTTCATACTCTTATTCGGCAAACTGATCTTCTTTTCCCTTTAGTCTAAGTCCAAACCTAATCTAGCACTCAGCATTTCTGAAACTAACAAAATAAAAATAAGGTTCTACTTTTTTTCTTGTTATCAAGTCATAAAATTAAATCAGCAAACACACACATAGACATGCACACTAACTTTAACTGTAAGAGAAAGGTGACTCAAAAAAAAAAAAAGGAATTCAGACAGATACTGGACACAAACCTCCATCAAAAGAGAAGAATAAAAAAGTACCACAATGATATTGTCTATTATTATCTCCAATAGGACAAGAAGTTGATGAAAGAGGCAGCTAGGTGGTGCAGTGAATAGAGCACCAGCCCTGGAGTCAGGAGGATCTGAGGTCAAATGCAACCTCAGATACTTAATAACTGCCTAACTGTGTGACCTTGGGCAAGTCACTTGTCCCCATTGCCTTAAATACAATTTTTTTAAAGTTGATGAGATCTATAAAGGTCATCTAATTTAGCCATCAGCCAGCCTGTGATAATTAGCTCTAGTGCTTAATTAACTCAATGCTTCTCCTTTCACCTATAGCCAAATCAAAATGAACATTTTTAATTAAAGTAATTATTATTACAGTAATGAAGGTAAATTTCAAAAGCAAATTACATAGCCTTAAATAATGGTGAGATTCTAGGATGGGAAGAGTGCATGTAATATCCCCCTTCCTCCCCCCTCACCCAGGAAAAGATTTTATGGGGAAAAGAAGCCTATTATCTTACTCCTAAAATGACCCTATGTTGTAAATATTATTGATTTATACACTATTCAGTTAATGGGGTTTTTTAAGTTATAATTAGGATTGAAATTCTCTCAAAAATCTCTCTTCAAATTGCTTACAATAAACACCATGTTCTTTGGAAAAGTTAACTTTATATGCCCCACAGAGACTAGGTGGACCTTGTACAGGCCACATACAGACTCCTCGAGTGAGAGGATTTAGAACTGGGAAGGGACCTTATCATCAACCTATTAATCTAATTTATTTTACAGTTGAGGAAACTGAGGAAACTGAAGTTACTCTTTTAACTCTGAGCATATAAGAACCAAATGGTAGATTCAAGGTTAAGTATTCTTAACTCCAAAAGCAACATTTCTTCAAATGAACCATATATTTGAAGAGGCAAGATAAATAAGAGAAATTTTATTGATAATAACTTGTATTCCAAAACACTGAAAACTTTACTCAGGCTCTAGGAATGGCAAACTCTTAAAAGGTTGCTATTTCTGGCTAAGTGAGAACTATCTTTTTTTAAAAATGCAATAAGGGTTAAGTGACTTACCCAAAGTCACACAACTAGTGCACATCTGAGGACAGGTTTTAACTCAAGTCTTTCCTGATTAGAGTCATCCAGATGCCCCAAGCCAACTCTTTAATATCTAGGTATAATGCTGAAGAGATTTCCAAAATGTGTATGAAAATGTTAGTATTAGGGCCGCTAGGTGGCGAAGTGGATAGAGCACTAGCCCTGGAGTCAAGAGTACCTGAGTTCAAATCCAGCCTCAGACACTTAATAATTACCTAGCTGTGTGGCCTTGGGCAAACCACTTAACCCCATTGCCTTGCAAAAATCTAAAAAAAAAAAAAAAATGTTAGTATCTTTCTGAATATCTGTTCTCAAAAATACTAAGATGGACAGAATGAAAAAGACTAGAAAGAATCTATACTTGACCCTAGTAGGGTCTTGCTACAGGCTCATTTACCTGACATTTGTCTGTCATATAAAATTAGGGTAGCGAATGATAAAGATTTTGAATAATATTGGAGATGGAGTTCATGGTATTAACCATATATTTTCAAATGTTTCTAGAATTCTGAGAAAGCAAAAGAGCATTGAATGCCCCCATCGCCAATGAGGGGAAGAAACCATTTGCAACAAATTTTCAGTAACTAATTTGACTCAATGTCCAATTTTCCATTAAAAGCAAAAATCCATTAACTTAGCCTACAAATCATAAATTACAACTGTCCAAAATAGCTTTTAGAGCTACCAAGTAATCTAGTAAATTTGTAGTAATGTCAAGGCTAATCTACCTTCTACATTTTTAGCTTTGTCAGCAATATGCTAGCAATGTGCCTAGTTCTCCATACTAACAGTTCTACTTTCATTTGCTAAAAGGAACAAATATATGTTAGCAGTGAGAAATTTACTCTACATAAAAACCATTACTCTTGAACTGGGTATCAAAGAGAGAGTATGATTCATCAATGCTGATCCCAAACCCAACATAAAATAAATTTTTCAGGCATGCTAAATAATAGAAAGTACCATCCCCTGGAATCCATGGTAATTACTCAAATGGCAGATTTTGAGGCAAAAGGCAAAAATGACTTGGCAAATGTCCTAAGAGCCAGACTCTAATGCTGGACATTCCACCCGAGTAACCTCTCTTTTTTCCTCTGGGCTTTGTTTGCCTCAACTGTAACATAAAAAGGTTGAACTATACTAACTCTAAAGACTCTTCTAACTCTAAATCCTACCTGTGGGTAGGAGTCTAGTCCACTCTGAACCATAATCCCTTAAGTAAACTATTAATTGTCTAGAACACCTATCATATCAGTAAGTGTTGTCTACTGTCCAAAGAGGAGGGGGGAAAAAGATTTTCATCTCACCAGGATGCTAGAACTATGATAATAGAAGTAAACAGTGAATCACAAAGCTTTTCCTTCTCTGGATCACAACTGGCATTAATATGCATGGGAATATTTGCCACATATTTAGAGGAAATGATTTGTTTTATTCACTGCACACACACACAAAGTAATATACAGAATTAGAAACCAAGTTCTTTGGCTTTCTGCATCAGCTAATAAAAGATTAGACAAACTACGTTATCCAAACTTATTCATTTTATTTTTCTTATTTTCAAATTAATCCTTTATTTCTGCACAACAATGATAGGTTTTTTTTTTGTTAAGAGATAATGATAGGAATTTTAACGACCCATTTAAGAATCTCAAACTCCCTGGCAAATAGTGACATAAAATGCAACCATATTGATTTCAGGGAAGAAGGAGGAAAATAAAACATAATAATTCTATGTGAAGTGATGCCATCACATATGTGAATATGAAGGTATCCATTCATATCTGATGATACAGAGACATAGTCCAAAGAGTCTTAGAGCTTTCATCAGTACTTAGGAAATGAACCATCATATTTTAATAATATTAGCATTTACTTTTGGGGGGATTCTGGTCCATGAGATTTCATGATAAATGATATAATTTTTTATACTCTATATTTCTATTAGGCTGGCTTATTAAATTAAAGGCTACATATTGATTTCTTAGTCCCTCTAAGTGGGGATAAATCTTTTCAACTTTCTCCTCAATTTTACCTATATATTATCCTCATCCAGGAACTCATTTTTCCCACTATCCTTAAAATGGCAACTTTCTCTCTTTTCTATTCACTGACAAATATCAACTCTGTCTATACGTACTCATTCCCTTTTTGATTTCTGCCTACTCTATTGCAAGTGCACTGTTAAGTAAAAGGCATTAATATCTGAAAACCAGTATCTTCCCGCTCCCCCACATCCATACTTATCCACCTAGAACATGACAACCTCTGTCTCATCTGATATGCCATCTAATACCAGAAAAATAGCCTCCTTTAAAAATAGATTTTGCTCTTCAGTGTATTGTATGTAAAATTCTAAGAAAAAGCTTCCTTCCCTCTCTACCCTTGACTTCTTTGATACTTCAGTATTCTGTTTTGATCTCTTTTAATAGTGCCTCTTCAACACTTAATTATACCACAATTGTGAATACATTCTGATCCTCACTTATCTTCTTCTCAGAAATTTTACCCACTTTCAATGCATCAACCCTGACCTGTGAAATCTGCATCTCTCTAATTCTGAACTCCTAAAAATAGTTTTTTCAAATGACTGTTGGGTGAGTGGATGATAAAAATGAAGTTTCCTACTTTTGGCAGAGATATGAGGGTATGTAAGAGTAGAGGAATGCTGGACTTTGGGTCAAGAATACCTGAGTTTGAATTCTATTTCAGATACAAATTATGTGATCCTTAAACCTCTCTTAATCTTGATATCATGTGTAAAATGGGGATAATAATAATAATAATAATAGCATCAACCTCCCAGGATATTAGATATTTCCATGAAAGTTTGAAGTGTCAACATTACATGCCTAAAATTAAAAATCTCTCCCTACCTTGCCCCAAAATGACTAAGTAATATTTCTAATTTTATTGTTCTAGACATCTTCTAGACAGCCAAATATCAGGCATCTTTGACTTGTTTTTGTCCCCTATTTTTCTAAAGGATATATAATTTTTTTCTAATACAACTCAATACAAGACATTTTCATATGTATATAAACATTATACATATGTATTTGCAAGTTGTCCCCAAAAGTCTAAGTGAAATTAAAAACTACACCAAGGTCTTAGGGGCACTTTAATAAGAAGTACCTTTAAGAGAACAATGATAAGGAAAAAGATGTCACCATCTTTCCACTTGAATCAAAACCTTTCACATAGATCACTATAATAACAACCATCTTTTCTATGAACCCATTCTGCACACCACCCTAAACAGTCTTGCAGCATCACCTCCCAACTGCCCTACTCAGTGTTTGGAGCAATGCCCACACCGACTCTTTGAAAGGCTGGCTCCAACATACTTTTCCAACCTTATCTTTCACTATCTCTTCTGCATGAATCCTCTGCTTTAACCAGAGTATTTGAATCACTATCCTATACATTCCTTATTTCATATCAAGAGTTCAAAAACTCAGTAGAGAGAGATAAGGAGGAAATCTGATATAGGTTAGAGAGTCCTTGAGTACTGGCAAATGAGAAATAAAACTAGAAGAATGAGGACAAAGACTAAGGAAGTTAAGAAAAAGAAAAAACTGAGAAAAATAAAGATAAAGAATCTAGGTAAGGCAGTAGGTTAAAAAACTAGGCTACAGATAGGAAACCAGTGAGGCAACTCCTATCCCAGAAACACAGAAGAGTTTGATAGAAATAGTCTGTTAGAACAGGGGAACTCTTGATATGGATATCTTGCCAAGCAAGGTAACCTGATGGTCAGAGAAAATATCAGGTCAAAGATAAAGACAAGCTACAGTTATCACCTTTGGTCGTTTATCCTTACCCTGCCCTCCAGATTCCCTATCCCAGCCAAGCTGTCTAAATTCTACCCATTTTACTTCTTTAAAATTAGTATTTTGTAATTAACAAAAATCTATTCTCTGCTTCCCTTTTCATGCATTGAAAAAAGAAAACAAAAAAATATTCCTATCCATTCTCCAAAATCACTTCCAACCAGGAAGCTTTTCCTGAATGTCCCAGCATATATTTACCTATTCCTTTCTGAATTCCTAAAGAACTTGCTTAATATTCAATCATTTGATATCTTTTCCAAATCTCTGTTCTGTTCCTCCAGTATTCCTCACTAAACACTACACTGAATCCCTCTTTGAATCACATTCCTACTTTTGCTCTTATATTAGCTGACAAAATTGATAATAGTTATGTTGTTGTTCACAGACCCTGTAAGATTATGGGGTCTTCTTGGCAAAGACCCAGAAGTGGCCTGTCATTTCCTTCTCTTTTGGATGAAAGAAACAGTTTAAGTGACTTGCCCAATTGAACTCACCAGGGCCTGACACCAGGTTCAGCATTATATTCACTGAACTATCTAGCAGCCTCCTAATAAATTATCATATATAAGTCTATGCAGTTTACAAAGTGCTTTGTGTATTATCTTTAATATAACAATCATGAATTAAGTGTCACCCTATTTTGCAAATGAGGAAACTGAACCTGAGGCGCTGCAGGAATTAAATGTCTGAGCCTGGATTTCCAAGCCCTGAAGTCTCCACTGTACCAACTAGCTTACCTCTAGGTTTAGTTATTTGAATTTTCTTTCTCCAGGCTATTCATCTTACAGGGATCCATCTAAGGGATCACTTAATCTAAAAATCCTCCCAATGTAATAATCCCTATACTCAATATTATAGGTTGTCCCTCAGCCTCCTCTTCACCACCTGAGGTTATGGAAGGCACACATACTCCTTCAGCAAGGATTTAAATACACTTAAAAACATGTCCCCCACTTCCTGTACATAACAGTATAAGGGTTGGGGGAAGAGGAAACACATTCTTCTCTCAGTTAAACAAAAATGCATTTTTAAATAAAATGCATTTTTAAAGAAAGCATTTATTAAACACCAATTTTGACAGACCAGAAAGGCAAAAAAAAAAATCCCAGCTCAAAGTTGGGTCAAATTTAGATCAGCAGATTGGAGTGGGTTGGGGGGTAGGGCAGAAGGAAGATAAAGTGGGGGAAAGGAGGATGAATGGCCAAAGGTGATAACAGGAGTTTGTCTTTATCTTAGATCTTACACTTCCTCGGACCATCAGATTTCCTTACTTGGCATCTGGTCTCCTGAGATTTCTCCCTCCCCGTTCCCTCCCTGCCCCCCCCCACACACACACACCAGGGTCCAATTCTACTAAGGATTTCCATTCCTTTTAAATATTACCTCAACATGGCTTGTATCCTCAGCAGACCTCCTAGCTTTTATGAGAAAGAAGGTTCTTGAAACTTTTTTCCTTCCCTATCCCTGACCCAAAGGGAAGTGGTAGAAATGGAAAAATAGTAATCCCTATTTATTGCTTCCACTGATTCCCATTCCCTTTCAGTTACCAATACTTCTCTTCCCCACACTATCGCCCACCCCAAGTTTCTCATCGCTTGAGGTATAAATATTATCAAGATTTCCTGTTATCTCAGAAATCACTTTTTTCTTGAATATGAATATATGGTTCATAGAATTTCAAAATTCAAAAAAGTTTCACAACACTACCTCAGGAATTAATCTAGGTAATTCAGTACCAGTCAAGCTGAAGCTAAAGTTTTATTTTATAAAGTCATCATAGAGAAGGATGTCTTTTAGTAAATACTGTAGTTTCTTAAATCTAACAAGGCTACAGAAATATGAACTATCATTTCTCAGTTACTCTGAGGAAAAAATAAAGAAAAAAAGAGATTAAAGATATAAGAACTCCATTCATAGGCTTTCATACAAAAGGAAAATAATTAACTTAATTATTGTTTAGGCAAATGAAAAATTGTGTCAAAAATTTTAACAACAGACCTCAAGTATTCTAAGTCCCCCACAGAAATGAATGAGTACCTTCCCTTTTTGTATAACAACACAAAAGGAAAGCTGTCTATTGTAATATATGAAATCTATCTTAACAAGTAATTTTTTCTTGATTGATTTTGAACAGCAATAGTCCACTTTAAATAAGTGGGGAAAGGGGAAAAAATTGCCCCATGCTAAATTTCTCCTGTAACAAAAAGTGACTAATGTTTCCTTATTGATGTTCAACAATAAAGGGAGGGGTCAGGCTTCATGTCATCTGCCCTCCCACCATGCAAAACTAATGTAATTTAGGTAATTTATGTATTAACTGCTAAATGCCTGATAAAGGTGAAGAATGAGTTAAATGCCTCTGTTCCCTCATTCACATAATAAAAGTCATTTACATCTAAATTCTGTTCCCACTATTATATTAGCCCAGTGCTGGCTGCATAGCAAATACTTGTTCAATACTTTTCCATTTATTCATGAGACTAAAATATGAAAAAAATCAAACTCATTAAAGACAAATGACTACCTAACTCCTAATTGAAAAGTGGATAAAAATAGAGAATTCTTTCCATCTCCCCACAAGGTCTGGTAAAATAAACTATGATGAAAACAAAAGCTCTGCAATATGAAAATCAATCTCACATTTATTTAGAAGTATATGTTATATATATTTTGACAATTAAGCACACATTCTTTGATGACATGATCCTACGACACACAACACTGACAAAAGACCTAACAAATTTCTTGGATTCCCACCAATGAATAATCATGACCAGATATTCCCAGACCAACTCAAATATTGCCACTTATGTTCCAATTATAAGAAACCCACCTTTATACAACTGCAGAAGTAGCTGCCGCCAAGAAGGGAAGAATTCATTTTCTTCTTTTTTCTTCAAGATATCTTAAAGGTATTTTGGGGGGCTAAGTGATTAAGACCAGTACAAATGCATATATATATATATGAATTTATATGTATGTTATATAGTAGAGATATACATAATTGTTTTTTTCATTAATTCAGAATACACACCTGTGAAAAGTATTCCAAAAAAAACCTGGCAATTTGACCACCTCTACCCTTATATAAAACAAGAAAAAAAAAGAGCTTTGATTAAATATGGAAAGACTGAGAAAAGCTAGGTTCATTTAAAAATTAACTAAATCCTATTGGGTCATGTAATCTCTTTACAACAACAAAAAAGATGTCAAGCTTTCCTATAAAATCTTTAGGAAATTTCTGACACTCCAACTCTGTCTTCCTGAAAAAAAATAAAAGACTAAAAAGTTATTCAGATTCTTTGATCTTCTGGTGTGTTGTGTTCCTGGAGCCACTCCCAGAATGTCCTTTTCTTTGTGTGATGTTCTGCATAGACTATGTCCACTGGGAGGTTGCACTGCAGACACAGCAAGGCAAAGCATCAGTGTGGAAACAACATCCCTACATCCTCGCCAATACTGCTGACTAAGGAAAGAGTTTAATTACAGTATCTTTTACAGGTCAGCTGTAAAACACTAGTAAAAAATGAAATTATTTAAGACAAGGTAAAAATCTTAAGGGTGATTAGGGATAAAATCTTGATAAGAATGGAGAAAAAGAATTCCCCAGTCCTTTAGACCTTTTCCTGTAAGAAAATTTAAAAGTATGTTTGTTTATTCATTTAAGGGTCACACTTACTTTCCTCCTCCTCCTCTTTTGATGTACCTCCCCCCAACCCTATGCAAAATTACAAAGCTCTACACCCTCAAAATTTTAATACTGCCTTTTTTTAAAAGTACAGTTAAGAATTTAGTTAGTAATATAGTTGCTCTCTATCTAAATTCTCCAGAGCAACACATAGTGCATTTAATTTTATTTTTTAGGGTCATGAAATCTACAAGAAAATTAAAAAGGATAATGAGGGGAGAGTTATTTAAATTGATATTGCTATATATTTTTTGGAAGTTCTCTAAGACCAACTTTGATTGTGTCTTCACATACAAAATCTTTATGCTCTCAGTGACCAATTATCTCCAGATTCTCAGTCAAATAGATTTGGAGAGAAGTGGCTCCAAGACAATTTTATCAAAATCTATTTCTGTGTGGATATTGAATCTTTGTCTCCAAGCCTTGAAGATGAACAAGGATGCCACTAAGCACTAGAAGTGCTAATCAAATTAAACCTAAAGAGGTTGAAATAGCAGAGATAAGCTATCAATAATTACTTTTAAAAAATTAAACATCCCTACATTGAAAAACTTCAAAGTAAAGGGAGAAATCCTGTGGGCTTGTTCAAGGCTAAACCATTCAGTAACATGAAAGAAGATCCCTTCTTTAAGTCTATAATTACATCAACTATTAAAACGTCTGTTTTACATATGTAATAGTTAAAGAACTGAAAATATATAGCTGTTTAGCCAAATCCCAATGCTAACAAAAGTAATAATTGCATGACTATACTGATTTCCATAAACATTGGTCAGATAAAAGTAAAAAGCAGGATATTAAGATAATTCTTATAAAAAAAACAATTCTTAGGGGCAGCTAGGTGGTGCAGTGGATAGAGCACTGGCCCTGCAGTCAGGAATACCTGAGTTCAAATCTAACCTCAGACAATAATTACCTAGCTGTGTGGCCTTGGGCAAGCCACTTAACCCCATTGCCTTGCAAAAAAAAAAAAACAACCTAAAAAAATAGATAATTCTTGGGCAGCTAGGTGGCACAGAGGATAGAGCACTGACCCTGAAGTAAGGAGGACATGAGTTCAAAAAAATATATAATTCTTTTTTTTTTTTTTAGGTTTTTGCAAGGCAAATGGGGTTAAGTGGCTTGTCCAAGGCCACACAGCTAGGTAATTAAGTGTCTGAGACTGGATTTGAACCCAGGTACTCCTGACTCCAGGGCCGGTGCTTTATCCACTATGCCACCTAGCTGCCCCCAAAAAAGATAATTCTTAAAAGAACCTTTCATTAGAAAAATATTCATTAGTACACCATGCCATAATTATAATAATGTAGATGCCAGAATAAGGTACAATTTGTTAAAATTAATACCTTACTATGGATGTCAGTTATTAATTTTCTCTTTAAATGACAAAAAATAAATTTTGTAGAATACAAGTTCAAAAATTTCTCTTGGACACCAGTGTCTTTACAGTCTCAGTATATGTTGACTGATGTCTTCTAAAAATGAGATTTAACAAAAGTCCATTTTAAAAATCTTGCAAGATTTTGTCAGCAATAAATTTTGACATTTCTAAAGCATCTATCAATTTTTGAAGCCATATAGTTACATATTTAAGAAAGCTTTACAATAAAACTACAGAATATTCAGGAGAAAAAAACTGTGGGATGATAATTTTGGCTTCAAATATCTTTATATAAATATGAACATTATACTTAATATAATCAATTTGGACATAAATATGATTTCATAAGAACCAACTAGAATTTGGTCAGACAAGACTCATGAAAAAATGGATTCTATGTTCATTTTTTAAAATTTTCCCCCAGGTCTATTATTGGTGTCTACAACAATTAAAATGCTTTATTATGCCTGTCAACATAATCTTTTATTTTATGATACTTAGTGAAGGTCTTTAGCTAGGTTTATTTTTTGAGTTACCTAAATTTATAAAAGTTTTTTGATCTTATTAAAGTTGAATTTAATTTAGCCATAGTGTTACTAAAACGATTTTTCTTTCTGTTTATGGTTAAACGCAACAATGCCCTCTCTGGTTAGAGAAAATTTAGTCTTATGGCAAATGACACTTTGCTTTTTAATTGAGATTTTTAATTTTCCTGTTCTAATAATGAAACTTAAAAGAAAAGTTAAAAAAGTCTTATGTAGAAATATTTTGTGCATTTAAGTGAATTAAATGGAAAATAACAGCTGCATCTACAATCAAAAATTTCTAGTTTACTAGTTGTATTTTAATAAACTGTAATTATGGTTTTTGCATAACTTTTTCACATATCTAATAGAAGGAATATCATATTTTAAAATATGAAACAAGAAAATTCATGCATCTGAGTATAAGAACAAATTAGGAGTATTTAAAAGGGCAAAAGGAAAATGTAATATTGATGGTTTAATAAAGGAGATGTGCAGAAAAAAATGACTGAAGATGATCCACTTATTGGAAATTAACTTGTCTTATTAACAGTTATTTTCCTTTATGCTAAACAAAAATCAAATTTCCTTTAATTCCCTCTTTTTCTGCAACTTTATACCAAGTATATCTAAACTCTCTTTCACATAACTTATATTTAAGTGAAGAGGAAAAACTGAAGTGATAGTACCTAAGTGGGAGCAGATGGGAGAGAAGACAGAAATAATAACCAAGAGGGCAGCTGGGTGGCACAGTAGATAGAGCACCAGGCCTGGAATCAGGAGTACCTGAGTTCAAATCGACCTCAGACACTTAATAATTACCTAGCTGTGTGGCCTTGGGCAAGCCACCTAACTCCATTTGCCTTGCAAAAACCTAAAAAAAACAAAAAACAAAGGAAACAAACATTATGAAGAAAAGAATGTAACTCAAATTTAAGGAAGAAAGATTTAAAAGTTTAGAGAAAGGTTTATGTGATCTAGTAAAGGCAGCTCAAGATTGGTGAAATTCTCACATTATACATAATCAAACCTAGAAAACTTGCTGGACTGCAGACACTATTTTTACAACAATTTTTACTATTTATCCAGTATATAGGTAGCTTATTTTGTGAGCTCCTTGAGGGTTGGGATTGTCATTTGCCTCTTTTTGTATTTCCCCCCTCCCGCCCCCTCGTGCCCCCCCCCCCACAGTCCCTATAGCTCATTGCCTGACCCAAATGAGATGCTTAACAAATGTTTACTGACTGACTGGTCTGTCTACCAGTGTTTCTCTCTAACAACTGTCTCTTTGAATTTGTGCTACATTGTACCTTGAATTACTTTCCAATTACTTTCCAGTTAACCTATCACAGCCACTGCCTGGGAATGACAGAAACATCTATTATTTACACATCCTATCCCAGAGTTGAGTAAGAATGCACATTGCTTCAATACTAGCCAACTGCCTGTTTTCTAGGACATTAGAGTTTATACTCAAACTTTCTTGCTGTTTATTCCTCACAGTCTGCATTTTCCCTCCCTGTGAACCTTTAGAAACCGTGTGAGAAATAAACTCCCTTTTAGAATTCCTAGTGTCCTCCAAAACTCAGTTCAAATGATACACACTACCTCCTTCTTACATAAGGTCTTTCCTGATTTCCCCAGATGATTATATCTCTCTGAAATGATCTTTTATATATAATGCTACACAAATTTTGCATTGACTTACATTTAAACATACTGTGTCCCTTGATGGAATATAAACTCCTTGAGGACAAGAATTTTATATCTGTGTTTCAGCACCAAGCAATGCCCTACAGATAGCAGGAACTTAATAAATGTCTTACTGATTAGTGATTTTATACTCTAAATGTCAAAACTATTATATTGAAATTACTAAGTTCATATTTATATTCAGTTTATATTAAATTATTGTTGTTCCACAACTTATTGTACAAGTTGAATTCATGTGTAAACAGAGATTTAGAAATGTGATGCTTTGCAAGGCAAAGGACCTTTTATCTATCATTGTTTATTAGAACAGAAGGGTAAAAAAGATTGACTCAAATCAATTATCCTTGATTAAAATGCCTTAACATCCTAAATACAGACTGATCCTTTTTATTAATATAAGACTGACATACAACAGGAAGGAGAATAGCTCTTTATTCTCTGCATTCGCCTAAAGATTGAATAGTTTGTTTTAAAAGTAATATATTTTAGATTAATATTATATTTACATATGTATTTATAGTATAGTATATTACAATGTAAAGTGACTAATGCTTCTGTGTAATTTTAATATTTATATTGGGCTGTTAGACCTGGAAAAGACTTTTAGGAAACTTTAGGTCCAACCTCCTCACTTCATTTTCCCCCAAGCTCCAGAAGTGAAGGACCAGCTCATACCACTAACAATGTGATGGAGACAAGACATAATCCATTGTTCTTAACATCCAGTCCAATTGCCAGCATCTAACCCTTCTTCATTTCATCCTGTGCTCCTGAGGGTATCATTCCCCCTGCCCCTCCAACTCCACCTTCACTCCCAATTTCCTCTCATTTCAAACTCAGGTTTAACTTCCTAAAGAAAACCTTCCTGATCCTCTGACCAGGAAGCACTCTCTTTCTACTTACACTTTCTCACAGTACTTACTTGGTTTGAACTTCCTGCATTCTGTTGGGTATTATATAATTACATATGTACAGGTCTGAAGTCCCATATTAAAAGGAGAAAAGAGGCTATGTCAGTTCATGTTTGTATCCAAAATTTCTTGAAAACTTTAGGTGTTTCACAGAGAAAACTGAAGAAGTAACTGAAAATTAATCTGCACTATAACTATCCAAAAGTTTTTAAAACAAACATAAAAAAGAGAGATGTGTTTCTTCTGTCAAAAATCACTGGTATGAGAGATATGAACCAACCATTTTTGTGCGCAGAATAAGCTGCACAAAAGGAGAAAGAAAGAAACAAGATATTTGAGACTCCTGATAGAAAAGCTCCTATAAAGTGGAAAGATATAAGGAAATCTCTATCCTTCCTATTTTAACTAGTCTTGTAATTTGCTGTTAAGCTTAGTTGTTTCTATATTACTGAAAGACTGATATCAAGCCTTCTAAATATTGACTTCCTGGTAAAAATTCATTTGTACCATCCTCTTGAGGTTAAAATTAAGATTTTTAAGGAATATAAGTCTTTACAAGTTTTAAGCTGTTTATTTAGAATTAATCTACCTTTGATCTAGTGATCTTATATTTAACCATATCTGTTTATTTATTTTAAATTTGCATAATTCATAGCTTGAACATTATTTTGATCTGTAAAGAAAAACAAAATATTCATTTTTATCCAATTCTCAAAGAAGTCCTATCGATGTCAGTTCTGAAGACTCACAAAACAAGGAGGAAAACCTATAATTAAGCATGAAGAAAAGAACAAATTTTTCAGTAATCTAAATTTTAAGAGATGAAGTGATGCTTGGATTTTTGTCTTGATCAAATTACTGCTATCCATGCTTAAAGTTCAGGCATATTTCTCTATTAGAAGATGGCAATTTATTAAGAATGGAACATTGCTTTTACAAAACATGTTTTAATGTGAAAACCCAAAAGTACTTGAAGAGGCAGGGAAAAGTTAGGTTTCTGTAAGGAGGCTATAGAATAGTGGAATGTGATAGGAGAAAGGGGAAAAGGACTATTGAATACCTACAGCAAATAAAAGAGAACACAATTTCTGAGGATGTAGAAACTACAAGGAATGAGGATATGCTGTTGTCAAGTGAGAGATCACTGCAAAGTTATAAGTTAGTAAGCTCTGTGCTAAGGGTTGCAGGAGCAGTTGTTTATCCAAAGAGAAAACTTTCTATTCCAAATGTGATTCTCAATAACATAAAGAAAAGGCATGACCATTCCTCTTTTACAACTCGTGAGAAAAAAAAGACTAAAGGAAGAAAAGAGATTTTTAAAAATAAACTAAAATTCTACAAAATTTCACAAAAGAGATACAAGGCTCTCTGCTAAGATGATCTTTGAAACAATAGAACACTGGCTATTTGGAAGCAGAAACCCAAGAGTAAGGAGATACTATGGGAGAAAGCACTGAGCTGTCCTTGATAAGTTCAATACACCATATTCAGGTGAACTAAACATGATAAGTTATGATTGGAAAAATCTCAACAACCTGGAAAATATTATTACAGAGTCACCTTAAATGATCTTTGAAAGGTCATGTAGAATGCTAGAGCCTGCTATCTGCCTCATAACAAAAAGGTAATGCATCCAAGCTGAATAATAAGGCATCTTTTTTTGAACATATTTTCAAAGAAAATTTGTTCTATTTGTTTTTGTTATAAGGAGTTTTTTCTTTTTTCCTTCCAATGGAAGAAAAAATAGATTTTAGTTAAAGAACAATTATAGAATACAAGAGATTTCACAATCTCTTGAGGTAATAATAATAATAATAATAATAAATAATAATAATAGTCTCTGGACAATAATAAGAGTCTCTGGACAAATGTCTGATTTTCAAAAAAGAGAATTAGAGGTCAATGAGCTTAACTTTTATCCTTAGCCAAATATATAAATATATTATTAAAAGGGACTGCTTAGGTATATACTCCAAGGCTTTCAAAGACAGAAAAGGAGAGGTCTCATATATACACCAAAATATTCATAGTAGCAATTTGTGGAAACAGTAGATAGGAAGCAATGATCAAAGGGTCAGCATGGCTTCTTTGAGAAAAGGTGATGCACTTTGTGACCCAGAGGGGATTATCACCTTGCTGCTTGTTTCCTGTGTTTTAACACCCCCCAAAGCCTGCTGCTTTTGAGGGAAATCAAAGTAACCAGACTCCCCCAAATTACGCGGTCTGCTTTGCCACAATGAGAACCTTTGGCTCTCTTGTGCTCCCCTTCCTGAGAGTTGGCTTAAATCTGCAGTATCTAGAGATCTTTGCAATAGCCTGGTTCAAGTTTTAGGATGAAGAGGAGAAAAGAAACTGGTTTTGTCACCAAAGATAGTAATAGGTATTGCCTTCCTGATTTGAAATACTTTGGCTGGCATCATTCCTTTCTACTTTCAAGCACACAAAAGTTCTGAATCTTATTATTCTTGCAATAAAAAGCCTCAATAGAGCTTTCTAAATTTTCTCTTAATTTGATTTATTTTTATAGATACCTAGAGCCCAGGATCAGAGACCATGACCAAAAGCAAAGATATCAAACACTTTGCCAACTGCAGAATTCTGGATTATACCTGAAGCAAATCAAAAAGTAATTTGGAAATATTTAACAAAATAAACAAAAATACAATAAAAGTTTTGGAAAACAATCTAGAATTATGTAAATAAAGTGACTAAAATGTTCATACCCTTTGAACCAGAGACTCTTATTATTTGGTTTAAAACCCAAGGAAGCCAATCATGAGAAGAAAGTCCTTCAAAATATTTATAGTTGCACATTTTGTGATAGCTTAGAACTGGAAACAAAGTAGATGCTTATCAATCGGGAAACAGCTAAACAATTGTGACACTTGTAAGTAATGGATCATTACTGTGCTGTAAGAAAAGATGTGTGTGGGGAATATGGAAAAGCATGGAAAATCTTTATCAACTGATTGAGAGTAAAATAAGCAGAGCCAGAAAAATAACATACACAGCAACTCCAACAATGTAAATAAAAATTATACATAAAAGAAGTAAATTTAACAAAATTATAAAGCTTAAACAGGACTATGAGATATGAGAAAACATTCTTTGTGAAGGTGGGAGATCCATGTTTACACATTGCACCTGTATTAGGATTTCTTCAGTGTATCAATAAGTTGTGCTATTTTTTCCCCTCTCTAAAAATTTTCATATCATATTGTAATGACCCCTGTGAGGGGATGAAAAAAACCATGAAATATCAATAAAAACTTACTTTAAAAAAACAATAAAATATAGATAGCATTCCATTTTAAAACTAAGTCAACATATGTATGGATTAGCAGTTCTCTGAGTTTGACACTGCTGCCCTGGAGGCCTTAACCCTTTTAGTAAGCCAGGAAACAAGTATTTGTTAAATATAGATATCTTAAGCACTGTAGAAAGTTTTAAGGACAAACGAAAAAAAAAAGCAAACAATCTGCTGCCAAGGAGTATTCCTTTATCACTAAAATTTGTTCTTTGAGTTCCCAAGGTTCATACTGGAGAGTCTCACATGGGACCTACCAACTTCAACCATGCTTCCTTCACTATTCCTTCCCCATTCTCCATGACTTCCTTTTGTACTGTTTTCCAATTCTGGATTCTCAATGAAATCAATACTGCCACTGCTACAGGAAAGGGGACCAAGTCTACTATTTGATGGCTCTCCATACCATCACTAGAGCTTTCCCTAGTGTTAGGCATTTATTAAGTGCTTGATGCTTCTTCACTCATTATTATTTATGTCACTGTCATTTCCAAATGTTGCCCCTCTTGGTCATCCCTTGCAACAGATTACAAAAGGAAGTATTTGTCTATATATATAATTCATACCCCTCACCTCTACAAAGAACTAAGAGAACATCTGCACCATCCTTTGGAGAGGAAGCATGGCAAAATATTAAAGCATTAGCCTTGGAATCTACATAGAGACAGGACTGTAATGTTCCTACCTTTTCAAGAGATCTAGTCTGTTTCTATATAGAAGGAGCATCCTTTAGTCTACAAGTTACTGGAGGCAAGAGACTTTTAATTTATCCTATTGCTCTCAGTACATGATATAGTATATTACATACACAATAAGGATTTATTGTTTGTCAAATTAAATGAAATGAAAGAGCATAGGAAGTTGATTTCCAGTTATATCTGGGTTTATGATATGTTGAAATAAAACCTATCAATAGATTTTTAAAAAATCCAATTCCTGTGTTTAACAGTTCCAGTAGAAAAGTCTTCCTGGTAATTAATTTTTTTAATTCAATTTAAACTTTATTCTGACCTTAGTAGTGATAAAGAAATGGCTATTATCTCATGTAAAAATCATCTTCCATCTAATCAAATCAAGTTGATTAATATCTCAAAATTCATACCACTGTAGCCCATGTGGAACCAAATTTTTTTTTTTGGTTTTCGCAAGGCAATGGGATTAAGTGACTTGCCCAAGGTAACACAGTTAGGTAATTATTAAATGTCTGAGTCCATATTTGAACTCAGGTCTTCCTGACTCCAAGGCCAGTGCTCTATCCACTGTACCACCTAGCTGCCCCTGCAGACCCAAATTTTAACAGAACACATTTGTACCAACCCATATTATCTTATGACCTTCTCTTTACAAGTAAGTTAACTGAAACAGAGAGAACTGGAATTAATTGCTCAGGGTCACTTACCTAAATCCTCTGACTCCAAATTCAAAGATTTTTTTACCTAAATCCTCTGACTCCAAATTCAAAGATTTTCCTTCTATAAGAAGCTAAGTATTGGCAGATAAAACAATCTAGATGACTCCATTCCAACTTTCTTCCTAATAGAGGAATGTCATCTAGTTCTTTTGGATACTTCCTTCAACAGGAAAGAGGCACTACCTCCTAAGGAATCATTCTACTTCAAACAACTCAAGTAATGGAAAAGCCCTCTATATCAAGTGAACTTTTCTCACTTTCACTTCCATCCTTCAGTCTTACTTCTGCCTTACATGGCAACAGAAAAGTTAATCTCTCACATAAGACCCTTTTCAAATCTTCAAGATATGTATCATGCTTCTCCTACTGCTTCTTTTGCCTTCAAGCCAAACTTTGTCCATCCTTCCTTTAGATACGATGATTGAATTCATTGCAATTCTCAAGGGTTAAAACCCAGGCATACCCCAGGTTTGAGTCATCTGAGTTGGGAATTACTGGCAAGATCTGAGTCTAAGTGTGGCCAGGTGAATCTAGGGCTAAGAATGGCTAATCAAGGAAGAATTCTGGTCAAGAATCTAGGTGTCAAGAAATAAGTTCTTAGAAGGGGGAAAAAATGGAGATCAGTTACATTAGTCCAGGTACATAAGGTAGGATGGAAGAAAGTACCTTTCACAAGACATCCAAGTGGACATGTCACATAAACAACTGAGACTAGTTAGTAAGTATTTTTACAAAAAAAAAAAAAGAAAGAAAGAAGGAAGGAGAGGAATCAAGAAAGAAGGGGGAAAAAGAAAGATACAAATCTACCTAAAGCTACAATTTGTATCTTTTTGTCTAATCTGATTTTCTAAGACTTCTTCAACTCAAAGTCCCATAAGTCATTCTTCGCATTAATTTTACAAAATAAACATTGATGACTTCTGCCATGAATAAATCTTACCTCCATCTTTCCCCATTATCTTCTCCTGATTATCTGAAATCTTTTTTTTTTTGCCCCAATAAAGAACTGAAACTAGCTTCCAAACAATAATATTCCTAGTCAAGCATTGGAGTTCAAATGAGAAACTAGAACAATTCATTCCCTAGCAAATTTATTATCTGTCATTGAGAACAAGGAGGAAAATTCTCTCCTGTGAATTTATTTATCAAAATGACTAAACTTGAAATCTACTTTTATGGAAAAGTCAGCTAATTCTTCTGAATGATATTCAGCTTAACAAATTTTCTAATTCTACTGCATAACAACATGCTCATTTATTTTTTTTTATGCCATATTCTAAATCCATCAGACTTAAGTTATTTTTTAATTAGGGGTTTTTTGCAAGGCAATGGGGTTAAGAGGCTTGCCCAAGGCCTCACAGCTAGATAATTAGTAAGTGTCTGAGGATGAATTTGAACTCAGGTCCTCCTGACTCCAGGACCCATGCTCTATCCATTGCACCACCTAGCCGCCTCTTTTTTTTTTTAGGGGGATTAAAGTTATTTTAATTCACTTCCTTATTAGGTCATTAAATTGGAACTGTGACCATTTCTTCTTGATGTTTGAACTTGGAGCTCTGCTTCTTGCATTTTATGTTTAAAAAATACAATTTAAAGGAATAACTGGATTCTGATGCTAACCCAGGGAAAAAATTTTAAAAATACTAAGTCAGTTCAATAATAACTATAAAACATTTCCAACATACATATTTCTAACTGATCATGGTTAACATAACATTAAAAAAACAATTTAGTTAGGATACATATTTTAAACAGCTCTTCCCTTACCCCAAGGGGGAAAAAAAACAAAACCAAAATAACTTAACTAAATTTTTCCATTTTCCCCAGTGATTTTAACTGCAATGTGCAGTATTTTGCTATTGAGAGATGATGAAGATGAACTGCTGTTAGTTCTTATTTAGTAGGAAGAGCAGTCAGAACCTGGATCTGAAGGCTGAATGGCACTTGCTGCTCATGTGCTCTTAGAGAAGTCAATTTCTTAGTCTCAGTTTTCCCAAATGCAAATGCTTCTACTTCTAATATTAAGAGTTGAGGGGCGGCTAGGTGGTGTAGTGGATAAAGCACTGGCCTTGGAATCAGGAGTACCTGGGTTGAAATCCGGTCTCAGACACTTAATAATTACCTAGCTGTGTGGCCTTGGGCAAGCCACTTAACCCCATTTGCCTTGCCAAAAAAAAAAAAGAAAAATAAGAAAAAAGAAAATTAGACAATGATTTATGTAAAGTGCTTTTCACATAGCAGGTCCATTAATGTTTGAATTATTATTTAAACATTGTTTAGAAGCTTATTCAATTAAATGAGCATTTATTCATCTAAGTGTTGGATACTAAGGAAACAGAGACAAAGATGAAGAATAACCATGATCTTGACTCTGGTGGGCACAGGACTATTTCAATAGAATATAGCTAAATAAATGCAAAGTAATTTGGGGAGGGGCAGTCATGTTGCACAGTGGATAGAGCACTAGACTTGGAATCAGGAAGATTTATCTTCATGAGTCCAAATCAGGCCTCAGGACACTCACTGGCTATGTGACCCTGGGTAAGTAACTTAATTTTGTCTCAGTTCTTCATTTATAAAATGTACTGGAGAAGGAAATAGTAAACTATTTCATTACCTTTGCCAAGAAAACTAAAAAATGTGTCATACTTGGCAAGATCCAAAGTTCAGTTTTTGCCATCATGGAGCTCCCAGTATTAATAACTACAGTCTTCTCCATATTTATGTCAATGTTCTTATAAACATAAGAATTGGAAAGTCTTAACTAAATCTAATCTGGAATATGCCAGATGCCCCTTTTATTTCTCTAAGATGCTAGTATGTTTCTCAGTGTATAGCAAGAGTATATTGCCAATAGATTTCCATATATAGTAACATATGTGCCAATAAGTGACTATTCTATTGCAAACTTACTTCTACTGTACCCAGACTACCATACAGTGAGTGATTGATTATGAAAGGAAAGAAAGCTGCTTGACTCCTACCAGGATTTCATTACATCTTTTTTTTAAATTATTATTATTTAAGGCAATGGGGTTAAGGGACTTGCCCAAGATCATACAGCTAGGTAATTATTAAGTGTCTGAGGCTAGATTTGCACTCAGGTTCTCCTGACTCCAGGGTCACTGCCCTGATTGCACAATGATCATCCACATCAATTTTATATCTACAATAATTTACCTTTTTATGTCAGGTAAATACTTGTAAGAATTAATGAAATTATTATAATGAACATTAATATATTAACACAAATAAAATTATTATAATTAATATTAATATATTTTTCATCTTTCATTGCCCAAATAAAAAATGAAATAACTGAAAAATAAAATTTGGAAGAGAAAGAGAAAGAACAATGGATCCCTAGAAAATCTAAGAATTAGAAGGAAGGAGGATATACATGCCAGGTATGGGGGGAGGGAAGGGGACAGAGGGGCAAGATAGAATTGGGACTTCAGGGGCATGTTTTCTAAGTTGTTTGTGTTTATAGGTGTTTGCTAGATAACTGTAATTGTCTTTAGAGTTTGGTGGAAGGTGAAGCAAAAGTGAGATTAGACTATTAACCTCTATAGCAGGATTGAAACTCCTGCCTCTCACTTCCTCCTACTCCCAACCAGGAGGGGACATTTATCCTAAATTCCACCAAAAAAAAGAATCATACCTCTAGATTTCATCTAACTTATTCTAGCCTAATATTTCTCTTGAAGACGGAAGGGTGAGGGGGTGGCCACCAAACCATTTGGACCTTCCATTACCTATACCCACCAAGGTAGAAAATCCCAGGTCTCCTTGGAGATGTGGAGTGGGATATTCCAGACTTATCAAAAAACTCTTTAAAAACCCTAAAGGGGGGGTAGCTAGGTGGAGCAGTGGGTAGAGCACTAGTCCTGGAGTCAGGAATACCTGAGTTCAAATCCAGCCTCAGACACTTAATAATTACCTAGCTGTGTGGCCTTGGGCAAACCACTTAACCCCATTTGCCCTGCAAAAACCAAATAAATAAATAAATAAATAAACAAACAAACAAACAAATGAACAAATAAACAAATAAATGGATGGATAAATAAATAGCCAAGCAAATAGATAAATAAATAAATGAATAAATAAATAAATCCTAAAGGAAGATCATAAACCATTTTCTTCACAATAACTTAAATGTCTTTCTCAAGGGCAGTTAGGTGGTACGGTGGATAGAGTAGTGGCACTGGAGTTAGGGAGACCTGAGTTCAAACCCAGACTCAAACACTAATAAATATCTATCTGTGTGACTTTAGGCAAGTCAACCCCACTGCCTTGCAGAAAACAAAAAAAAAAGTCTTTCTTAATCCCTGGTGGTAACCATCGTTTTTTATTCAACTAGTTTTATGTGTGTGTAAATGTTCTTTTATTTTGGGGATGAGGGGTATACATTAAATTCAGAATTTTTAAGGATATACTGCAGCTCTACCCATCTACCTAGTCTTACTTTATCCTTACATCACCTTAGCCCTTTTTAGGGCAGTTCTTTTTATTGTATCATTATCATTCACCTTTGCCCATAAGATCATAGGTTTTGGTATAAAAATCATTTTCTCCAATTCCCTTATCTTAGAAATACAGAAACTGTAGTAGTTGTGAAGTGAGTTACTCAACATGATATAGATAATAAGTGGTAGAATAAGGTCATTTCCCCTTCACTCCACCATTCTTTCCAAGTTACCATTCTATTTCATGGTATCCTCTAGGAATCCCATCATCTTTGAATCCCAAACTTACATGATCCCTGGTTATAAATGTCAATAAATCCAAGCAACAATCAAGTGTTTCTTGTGATTTTTTTTGGTAATTTACACTAACCCAGAGAATTTTTAAATGGGTAAGAATACTAGAAACTTTTCAGAAAATATGTAGATGACTTCATTTAGTACTTGATATCACAGATATTTTATTTCAAAACCATGTTCTGATTCACAAGAAAATTCCCTTGAAAAAAGGCAATTGGGGGCAGCTAGGTGGCACAGTGGATAAGCACTGGCCCTGGAGTCCGGAGTACCTGGGTTCAGATCCGGTCTCAGACACTTAATAATTACCTAGCTGTGTGACCTTGGGCAAGCCACTTAACTCCATTTGCCTTGCAAAAAAACCTTAAAAAAAAGGCAATTGGTAAAACCTAAACAGAAGGAAAAAATTTTTCCATATAAGTACCAAGGAGTCATAAGGTTACAACTTGGTTCTTATAGAATAAAACAAGGCCCAGTATAGGAGAATGGTGGCAAGTAGTTTTCTATGCTCACTGAGACAAGGAAATGAACTAACCTTAGCAAGTAAGGCAAAATTGTGACTGTACATTAGTACACTGTTACAATGCAGTTAGGAAATCAATCTCAATCTTTTCAAAAAATAAAAGGTAGAGATACTCTTAAAATCTCTTCCAAGCCTACATCTATTATTCTAAAACAAAATCTGACTAATAAAGGAGACTTTCTAAGAGTCTTTGTGTTTAATCATCATAGCTATTGTTATTATTGATATTATTTTGAGGAAAATGAAAAACCTTGAAAAAAAGTCCGACCTTGAGTCTAGTTGGTCTCAATAAAAATATTTATAGCAGGAAAGAAATGTAGTAGAAATGTAGTTGAAAAGGACAGGAAATATAGATAGGAAAATGGCTAAACAAACTACATATATATATAAAACAATGAAAGTTAAGACTGATGGAGAAATGTGAGACTATAAATGTAGAATACTGCTGTTGTATTATTGATGAATTTGTTAATTTACTACCCTCCCCCCATGCTACTTGTTTAAATAATGTCTCTTTATAGACAAAGAATATTTTGGGAATCGTGATTTTTTTTTTTAGGTTTTTTTTTTTTTGCAAGGCAAATGGGGTTAAGTGGCTTGCCCAAGGCCACACAGCTAGGTAATTATTAAGTGTCTGAGACCAGATTTGAATCCAGGTACTCCTGACTCCAGGGCCGATGCTTTATCCACTACACCACCTACACCTTACTTAATATTCTGGGGAGGAGTAGAGGACAGGTAGGTAGGGAGAATATTTACAAAAATGAATGTTTTAAACTATCTCTACATTTAATCAGATAAAAAATGTGTAAAAACAAATATAAATATAAAATAAATGATTTTCCATAGTTTGCAGCTGTGTATTTTATATAATTGATGAATTTATATAAACTGCCCTTATAAATTATATTGAGATCAAGAAACGATTTCAAGTCATAATACATTTTCCAGAACATAATAGTGAAGCTATGTGAACACCCACCATCTAAGAAATGTACACATTTAAGTTTTGGGGTAGGTATAGCTATTTCTCTGCTTCAAGAGTACTAAGAAACAAGAAAAACAAGGGGCACGACTGTTTTGAACTGTCAAACACGATGAATGAGAAAAAAAAACAGAAGACTAGAAAGAAAAATAGCTACAAACGATTTTAGATTGATAATCATACCCAAACCCTCAGGTTTCCTTTTACTTTGGGAAACCTACTCAGCTTCTCTCTGCTATTAGATCAGATCTGAAACTAAATGCACAGAAATACTATTGAATCCTGGTACCTGTGGGAATCTAGTGAGGTTTTAAAATTGTTTTTCTTAGAGAAAAGAAGCATGTTCCTTGCAATTAAACAACATATATAGTAAGTAAATGTATGTACTATGTGCAAGACATGGGGATTCTCTAAAGAAGGTTGAGATCAAAGACAAAAGAACAGTTTCTACGTAATTGTATTAAACTTCTTGCAAACCTTACCAATCTCAGAGTAAGAGCCAAAGACAGAATGAAAGAAAGACAAAGAAAAATTGAGTCAGAGCAAAAGAGGATGGAGAGGAAGAAGGAGGGAGTTCAAAAGTTTCAGTTCAGTCTGACTCTGACTTTTCAAGGAGTTGTTGAGTCTAGTCCAATTCTTCATTTTCCATCTGGGATTTTCTTGGTAAAGATAATGGAGTGGCACCATTTCGTTCTTCAGCTCATTTAACAGATGAGGAAACTAAGGCAAACAAAATTATGTGATTTGCCCAGAGTCACACACCTAGCAAGTGTCTGAGGCTAGACTTGAACTTAGGAAGGGGAATCTTCCTGACTCCAGACCCAGTCCTCTATTGACTTTTCTATGTCCTGAAAGAGGGAGAGGACAGATAAAGAGACACATATAGTGACACAGAGACAGAAAGAGAATAAGAGGGAGGTTAAGTATAGATTTCTAGGCAGAGTTTTGATTAACTAGAGATTAAAAAAAAAGAAACTATCTTCAGTCATGGCCTATGTGTGAGTCTTGTTTTGCTTAACTATCCTTGCTATAAGAAAGAGTTTTTACTTTTTGGTGATGGAGAAATACAGCTTTATTTTAACATTTGCATAGGAGTGCATTATCTATAAGCCTCCAAACTATTTCAAAATATTTTTTTTAGGTTTTTGCAAGGCAAATGGGTTAAGTGACTTGCCCAAGGCCACACAGCTAGGTAATTATTAAGTGTCTGAGACCGGATCTGAACCCAGGTACTCCGGACTCCAGGGCCAGTGCTTTATCCACTGTACCACCTAGCCACCCCCAAATTATTTTTGCCAATTACTTGGAAAAGACAACAATGATATCCATATTAAAGCATAACTAACACCATTTCTTTCCCTTGCACCTATCCTTTTTGAACACTTCTTAAAAAATAATATTAATATCAAAATGCTTACCTTTCAAGACATGGAGAGGGATAGGAAGAAGCAAGAGAATATATAACTCAAAATTTTCAAAAATGAACATTAAATTTTTAAAAAATGTAATTGGGAAATATTTTTAAAAATAAACATTTTAAAAACTATTAATTCTTACTGAAATATTTACTCAGCACTTAGTGAGAAGGCAAGAACATAAAGGGAATAGAAATGGAAAACAAAACATAGAAGCTAGCTGTGCTTTGTACTTTGACTTACCAAAACCATTTTCCACTATGCATCCATCTCACAGGCAATCTGCATATATATATAATATACATATGAACATAAAGAGATCATGAGTAGAGTAGACAGAGAGCTGGCCTTGAAGCCAGGAAAACCTACTTTCTGGAACTAGAACAATATCACATTTTGGTAGTTTGACCCTGAGAAAGAAAAATCATAGCCTTAATATTCTTGGCAACTGTCTAAACTTGGACTCACTAACCTAGCACAATACCAACATGTCTGAGACATTTCAATGTTTGCTAAATGGTTATAGCTCATATTTTTAAAAAAATTGTATTTAAATTTTTGTATTCCTACTATACAGTTTTGCACAAAATAAACTTTAATGATGTTCTAACAATCTAGGGCTATTATTTCCACTGAGGTTTCTGAGTGAGCACTAAGAGATTTTTACTACATTTTATTCATCAGGAAATTATATGTCTTGAAAACATGCATATAAACACACACAAATTCTAATTTCCACTTTTGCCATTTAACAAGTTATTACTATTATTACTATTATTATTATTGCTGCTTCTATTGTTTTTAAGTTTATAAAGCACTTTGCAAATATTGTCTCATTTCTTCATGACAATCCTGGGAGGTGTGTGACATTATTATCCCATTTTACAGATGAAGAAACTGGGGCAGATAGCAGTCGAATGACTTGCCTAGGATCACATGGGATGGTAAAAAAGCATTTGAGTCTAGATTTTAACTCAGGAGCACTTGACTCTTAAAGCACCGAACTTCATTGAGCCACCTAGCTGCATTTAATGACCTAAATCATATAACTATTTTCATTATTTTGTGAATAAGAATACAAACTTTATTATTATTATTATTATTATTATTTACTATAGAAATTGCTCATGAACTAACAACTATCAAACATAAATATTTGCTAAGAACCAGAAATTACCTAAGGTCTCAATTTAAGTGTCCATTTCTAAATACAAAATACATTTCCTTGATACATTTCCAAAAATTTTTCCTCATGAGAACTTAATGCCTTTGGTCTTTTAAACATTACTAACCCTCCTCAATTTTATTAGATTTGTGTGTTCACAAAGTAAGGGCAACCCAACTAGCTTTTCTAGTAATCAGATTCAGAGATCTGACTTAAGGAGAGAAATTATTCTTCCTCTCTATGTTTTATCCAGTTATGAAAGAAATCAGCTGGTCAGGTCACTGCAGAGGAATCATGAGCTGCAGGGATTTTTCCTATTTTATGACCATAAAAAGCAACAAATGGGTGACATTTCCCTTTTACTGCTATTGGTCTAAGGAAGAATGTGCAACTCCATTCAAGAAAACCCTTATTGCCCTTCCCTTGATCTTCCGGAGGATTCGCATATTGTGACAATACTACTACTATTCACTTAAGGGATCTGGAAAGTATTGAAGGAACCCAATCATTGATAGCATTTAACTCCACAGTAGTCCAATTGTCCTGAGCTCCAGAAAATATGGTTAAATGAACATTTCAAGGCACAAAATGAGTTGTGCTGGGATGTTTAGCTCTAAGCTGAAATAATGAAGTACTAGAAAGAGCTCTTTGGCTGAGTCTCTAGACACAAACAAGTATAGATGTGAGCCAACTGTCTGAATTACCCAAGCAGTGAAAACTCTTTTTCCTTCAATTACCTAGCAATTCCATTTCAAGGCAGGATTTCTTCCCCTTAATTATCTGGATAAATTCCTGACTTCTTTATTTCATGTTTACCTTACATAAGATGACAATTTTATATCTACCCATTTGATGACATAATAAAAACTAATAAATATATACAATCAGGGTGAACTGGGCTAATAAAATGCACACTAAAATAAGTATTTTACAACATTACTTTAATAACAATATCATATCACTTGGGAAATGATAATTTAAATTTCAATTTAAAATTTAAAGATTTTTTTAAAAAATGTTTTTTAAAAATTTAATGCAAGCTGAAGTTATTTTTCCAATTTGATAAAAAATTAAAAGGAATATGAAAACATAAGTAATGTTGTCAGTGAATTGATTATATGAATAAAAGTGTTATTTCTTAAATTTTTAACTTTTCTTGTTATGAACATGTCTAATCATTTGGGAAATAACATGTTCATGTTAAAACAATTTAAACTAATTTTTACACCAAGGATTCATTCTGCCTATTAAAAGTTGGAGGGGGAGGGGAAGGACAGAATCTTCTATTCTGGAAAAGTGGGAGGATCAATTTAAAAATTGTTAATCAAATATACCCAGAACCTCAAGAAAAATGAATTCAACAACTCTAACTTAATAATCTAGCATCCTAGGTGAGGGATAATAAGCAACTTTAGGGATCAAAGCATTATTTTGAGAAACTTTCTTCCACAAAAGCAACTTTAAACTATGACCTACTTCCATGAACACTTAAGCATTCTTTGCATTCCTCTCCATCATGGAGAGATTGTTTATCAGGCACAGTTCCACAAATGGTCTGAAATCTCAGGCCACACTTTATTGCAAATTCAGATGAAATTGTTGGTCTCCTTTGTCTATCACAAGGATATTATTTACTTCTGTTTCCAGGGCAGAAAATTCTTTGTAAAGTCACAAATTAAGTGCTTCATAAATTAGTACCAAACATAAAAACTCCACATTTTCACCCAAAGGTCATAGTGTGATATACTAAGGACAATAAAACCAGGACAAAATACAATCCTCTTATATTATAGGATTGAAAGTTATGGAAAGTAGACAACATATCTAAAACAACTCCAAAATATATCCAATATACAAAAAAAGCAAGTTTTTTACCCTTTACATTGAAATTTTTTAAAAGTCACATAAAGTTAAACATTTGACCTTTCAAAAAAAAAAAAGTATGGATCTATGATTATCATGGTTATACATGTAGAGTCCATAGTAGAGTGCTTTCTGTCAGGGGAGGGAATGTAGGGAAGGAGAAAAATGTGAAAATCAAAACCTTGCAAAGAAATGATTTTTGAAAACTACCATTGCAAGTAGTTAGAAAAAATAGAAGTACTTTTTTCTAACAACGTAAATTCAAAGCTGTGAATTAATTTAATAAATTCAATGGTTTTCCATAATTATTAGTAATTTGGGATAGCTGTCTTCAGGACACTAGAGACAGAATATTTCACAAAATACCAAGATAAGCTCAAAAGAGATAGAAGGCTTAGACAAAAAGGATGACATCATAAACAAATTAGGAGAACAGGAAAGAAATTGACTATGGATGGAGAAGAGTTCAGACCTAAGTAAGAGATAGAGGATCACAGAAGCTAAAATGTACAATGCTGATTACATAAAATTAGAATATTAGTGAAGAAATAAAATCAGCGCAACTAAAATTAGAATTTTCTTCAAGGCTCTCTGAAAAAGATGTCATTTCATATATATATATATATATATATGTGTATATATACACATATATATATATATATATATGGTAAACTGATTCAAATGCATGCATTAGATCCATTGCCCAATGGTTAATGATCAAAGAAGGCAGTTTTTCAGAAGAAATCCAAGCTTTAATCAACTATATGAAAAATGAGAGAAATACAAATTAAAACTCTTCAAGACATCAATTCATACCCGTTATATAGATAAACTGACACAAAAGCAAGTCCTTAAAGGGTCTTGGAGAATTCAAGTATATTAAAGCACAATTTGAAACTATGCCTACAAAGTAACTATAAACTGTGCGTGCATAACATTTGATTTAGTTCACTACTAGGTCTGTAACTAAGAGATCAAAGATAATTTATGTGGATATAAAGATCAGTTACAAAGGACAATAAAAGTAATTTTTCCATTTTAAAATTTCAGGTTGATCATGTAGATTAAATGTTATCATTCTAAAAGTAAAACAGGACTAAAAAGAGATTTACTAGTTTCCTATTTCTGTTCATGAATTGAAATCCTATTTTCCACCAATTTCCTAATTTTTATGCATTTCATTATAAAAATCCTTTAGAATAGAAATCATAACTAATGCTTTGCAAGAAACTTTGTATTTTTAAGTATTTCATTATAAACTCCTTTGATATATAAATCAAATCTGCTTTGCAAGAAACTTGTATACTGCCAGTCTTATGTTTTCAATGAAGTAAGTGCAGATCATTCTCAAAGATTTTTAGATGAAAAATTAAGCATATAGATCAGTAATGGTTTTATCTCTATGATAATTTGGGAGGGGGAAATAATGAAAATGCCCATGATCTTTCCTGTTTAATATATATTTTCCCATAAGATTTCTTTTAAAAGTGATCCTTCCATATCTTCAGTATGTGTCATATCAAGCATTGTTCTTTTATATATTTGATTTTTCAATTTAGTATCCAAAAATCCTCTAATTATCAATATAAACAGAGATAAAATAAGAAAGCAAATGGAAGATGTGCATAATCCAATTGGAAGAGTGTCTCTGTTTATGGAAGACTTTTGTGTTGATTCTGCCAACCTTAGATTATTTAGACAGTTAAAATTAGTAATCCCTGGGGTGGGGGTGAGGAAATCAAACAGATAAAAGAATGCCAATTGTGATTGTCTCTAGACCTTGCCATGTAGTGTGGCTGGTCCACTAAATTAATCAATCAGTGCACCTGTCTTGGAAAGGGCTTATTGATATACAATGAACTGAGCCCAGAATTCAATCAGAAAGAGGTCAGGCATTTTATAGCATTTAATAATTACCTGAAAAGAAAACCCATCTTTTAAACCATTTTAAATTATTATCACCAAGGAGGTGATTACTAAGGAATCAAAATTTGCTGGTAACCTAAAAGGCTAAAGAAATGTAACATGAACTAAGGAAATGTAACATGGTCACCAACATTAGGGAAATTACAACAGTAAATTGACCATGTTGGCGATTATCAGAGACTAAGCTAATTCTAAGGAGGCTAGAGTAGTCTGCAAACAACTGAGCAATAAAACTGCAAAGAAAAGTCAGGTAGGGAAAATCAAAGAAGAATTGCATTTAAATATTACATTTAAACAGGGTTTATCAGAAGGAAATGTCTTTAAAAATAATCACCCAACTCTGCCCTGGAAAGAAAAAAAAAACTGTCAAAAAACTATGGAAGGAGGAAGGATGCCTTCAGCAAGGAACTTGAGGCGACTCTTGCTAGAGACTTGACCTGGCTGTTTGTTTGTTTTTAAGACAAAGGTGAATTGCCAAAGGCCACATAAGTAATTATTAAATGTCTGAGGTAGAATTTGAACTCAGGTCCTCCTGACTCCAGGGCTGGTGCTCTATCCACTGCGGTCACCTAGCTGCTGCTCCTTGACCCTGCATTTGGTCCAGCTTCTCTGACTATTATTTTTGAAGTAAGTCATTGTTATGTGGGGGGATGGGGAGGTAGGGGGAGGATTAGTATGGGTCTGTACCTGTAGCAGGAAAGAAATCCTGTAGGTGAAGGGAAAAAAATGCTCAGGATTATGCCACTCTATGTCAAAGAATAACAGTCAGAAGAGGGAACTTGGCTGCCTGGCTAGTTGACTTCCTTGAACCAAGGATTTAATTACCAAGAGTTTACAAAGAGCATAGAGGAGCTATCTGTGGGACAGAAACTGAATCTGATCTTTGGATGTTAAAACTGGGGAAAAAACCTAAGAGAACATCTAGAAACTGAGGCACAAAGAGGCATTGAAGTAGAAACAATTTTAAGTCAGTTCTTTTGATTCCATTACAATTTTTTCCACTATTTCCTGCTCCTCTATAAGGCTTAGAGATAAAGGAGGCTAGAGTCTATATTTTCTATAATTTATATAATTTTAAAAGCTGAACAAGATGTTCTATGGCCAGCAGAAACACAATCTGCTGAAAGAACTCAGGAACCCTTATGACTCTGGGTTCAAGTGGTCAAAAGGAGAAGTTAACTAGAATCAGAAAGGAAGACCAATAACTGCAGGAAGGGTGATTGCAATAGGATGCTTAATGACAATAGACATTTATTGGACATTTAACCTTGTTACAATGATGGTTTAGCAATTTTTTGAGGGGGTAGTAATAAGGGGTGGGGAAAGGGCAAATGATAGTGTTGTCAAAAAAGAAAAACAAAGAAAAGCTACTGAGGGTTTTTTTTAAATGCACATTAGAATAGAAAGTTTTTTCTCCTAAATTCAGAAAAATAAAATTTAATACTGGAGTCAAGCTGAATTGAGTAAGAAAAGGGTCTTGAAAAAGCAACTAACTACACCCCTAACACCTGACTCATGCCTGAGGATGACAGTCTCTCTGCTTCTTCTAGTCCAGAGGTTCCCATCTGATTTTTATCATGGCCCCTGCTATAGTCTGGTGAAGCCTATGGACCTTTTCTCAGAATGTTTGTTCACCTCATTCACAACTGAAAGAAATGTAAAATTCCAGTTAGAGATTAGTGAAAATAAAGATGCAATTTATTTTTTTCATCCAAATACAAGGATCCCTAGAAATCTAGAATAAGCATCCCAGTTCTAGTTATTCCTGGCTAAGCACAGTGTTAATTTTCCTAAAGTGCGACTCAGATCATTCTGGATAACAAAAGACAAGTGAACTCACCACTGCTTCCTGGATAATGATTCTTAGAGCCTTCTACAATCAGATACAATACTACTTTCAATCCTCCACAACTGTCCAAACTGCCCCAAAAATATATGTGTAAACTTTTGTTCAAACCACTCTACACACCAGAAATGGAAAGCCTATCTTCTTGTACCATCCAACTCAGATACAATCTTTGTAAAAGTCTTCTTTGACCCATCTTCACATCCTGACTTCCCAGATTCCTTCAAGACCTAGATCAAATTTTACCAACCACAGGAAATTTTCCCCATTTTTCCCTTTCTCCTCAACTCTCTTCACTCACAGAATACCTTACCTTTACACTGTATATATCCCATATGAACATAAGTTATTGGAATGTTGTCTCCCCCCATTAGAATGAGTTACTTCAGCAAAATGTTTGGTGTTTTTGATTCTTTTTTGCATACCCATCACTCAGGATGATAATGCCTGGATTAATAAATGTTTGGTTGCTAGATAATTAATCATGTAACATGCTTTGATATCTAATTTTGTCATAACCTTTTTTAAGATTGTGATTTTTTTTACCTCTAGATTACAAACTCAAAAAGGAATTAAATCTCCTTTAGCACTTAATATAGAATCTTATAAATAATCTCTCACAGAATTTTATGATTTGAGTTATGGACTCAGCAGAAGAAAAAATCATTCAGGTTATTGGTAACTGATGTACTTACTAAATGGCAGGCTTCATTTCTAAGCCCATGAAGAGAGACCAATTTCTCCCACCTGTTCCAAAGAAACAGGATGAAAATATCCATTTGGGGATTTTTTTCCCTCAGCCTCAATCACCCAGTTACCTAGAACAGAGAGAATTAAAAGGGTATCCATTTCTAAAAACTAAATTGTAAACTTGAGAAGGGGGGAGATAGCAAGAGAATCATTTTTATTTCTATTTGTAGTCTATTGCCTAGCAAACAGTATGCACCGGATTGAACAAATGGATTACTAAAGATCTTACCACTCAGAATTATTGTAATTTCACATTTCTGCATAGAATAGAGGAAGGTTATGCACTTAATCACAAAATGGAATTAAGATGTCCTATTTACATATCAGACAAGATTGAAAATGTTAGCAGAAGTGAAGGAGGCCTAAGTCAGAATGAGAATTTCAGGTTTTTGCTTTGCACTAAAAAAAGTAAACAACTGTACTAATTTGGAAATAGAAACTGCAAGATAACCATTCAACTGCAATCTAGTGGTGATAACTGAAGCATTTCAAGGGAATAGGAAGCAGAACACATCTGACTTTTTTGAAATAAAAATGAGCCAGAGCTCAGTGGTGGAGCCCATCCAGTGTAAGATTCTAAGAGTTTTAAGATATTGTTTTCTCAGGAAGTGGCTTTCTGCTTCCTCATAATCCCATCTTTCTAAAGGGTAAGGGTTAGGAAGAAATTTCTGGCACTCAGAATTTCTTCAGGCCATCACACCAGATAACTAAAGAATTGAAATACTATAGAACTTATAAGAGAATCTTTATTCAAAAAAGTCAAAAGGAAAAAAAGAATTAACTGTAAAGGAAAAATTCCCCCTTTTCCCCCTCTAAATTAACTTAAATATATGCCAATCTGTAATCATTCCAGAAACCCCTTTTTAAAAATTTATAAGAAATTAAACTTAATCACATGCTTTAAAAAATGATGATGATAACTTCTGGTATTTATGTAGCACTTTCTATTGCAAAACATTTGACAAATATTACAAATTACAAATACAAAGGGTACAATTACCCTGTTTTTACAGATGAAGAAACTGCCTCAGACAGAGGTCAAGATAGTTTGCCTAAGACCACAAATCTACTGAGTTTCTAAAGGCAAGATTTGAAATTGGGTCTTCCCAATACCAATTCCAGGATTCTATCCCACTAGCCATTCTTAGAAAAGGAGCAATGGTTTTGAAGGAAGGGCACTTTTATGAGAGGAGAGACATTTAACTATTTTCATTTTCCTTTGTCCGAGCTTTCTTAACCCCATAACACAAGTCAGACTATAACATTGATTTATCTTTGACAGGGTAGCCAGAACTTGGAAATCAGAAGCCCAGATTTGCCTAATACTAGCTGTATGACATTGGGCAAGTAATTACTCTCTGACCTTGAGAGTCTTTCCTCCCAGACTGATTTTTTTTTCCTATGCAAAAGCGGCCATTCTTTGCTTCTTTTCTTTCTTATCTATCTTAATGGACTGTTAACTCAGTAAAACTGATATCTGTTAGACATAAGCTTAAAGGGGCCTAAGTGAAGCAACTGTTGCATGTAATTGGCAAAATTAAATAAAATTTCAATTAAAAAATTTTAAACGTCAAAGTATCCAATTGCATCCAGGACCATCTCCAGTCATCCAGATCCATATTTGAGCACTGGACTCAGACTGCAAATGGAAGTGAAAGTGAAGCTACTGACTTTACCCAGCCCTCCTTTACTTAAGGGCAATTCATTTATATGTCATGGTATCACCACCTTTCTGATGTCATGATCCTCTTCAAGAAGGACAACAACCCTTGCCCTTGGAGCCTCAGTTGCTTTATCATAAGAAAAATATATTTAAATCATATATATATATATATATATATATATATCACATTGGTGAAGATTCAAAATGAAATCAATTGTTTTATAACTACCCATACACAAGTATACATAGTAAAGCCAGGAGGCAGAGACATCCATAATTCAACATTCAAGATTATAGGAAACATGGGAAACAACTAAAATCCACAAAAACCACTAACACTAACAAATATGCTACAAAGTAGAAAAATTTGTTTCCAGTGTCCTTTTCAATCCTTAGTCTCTAAATGGCCAAAAGGTATGTCTATGTCATCCTGAAAACAATATAAGAATCCATAATACTTTCTAAATTTATTTTATGAAAACATGATTTTTTCATGTAACTTAAAATAACTCTATTCCCCACTTCACCTCCAAATATGAATTTTACTCTAATGTTTGTTTTTCATTCCTCTCATGCCTCATTCGTGGTCTTTGATGACTATGACAGTGGAGAAGAAACTGTTACAAATTCCAACAAACTGGAAAGACTGGGGGACAGTGGACAGCCTGGCCAAATTTAGTAATGCCCCTTAGGCAAAAGGTTGGCCAACAAGGCACATTTCTTGTCCATAGCAACTCATGAAGACTATCTATTAAAGCATGATGGGACTGTGATCTGAGACCCACAACACTGAAATCACAAATCATTTGCAGTTATTTTTTCTTTCTTTTGGTTTTGGTTGTCTAATTTTAAAATGAATTAGTTATTAAAAATAACAATGGTTTAATATGCAAATGTCACCAGTTAGGCCAGATATGGCCCTGGGGAAGTGTGCTTTGATCTGAGAAGGCACAAAAATAATGAGTAAAACCAGAGTACAGTTGATTGACCCTTTCCAGGAAAAAACAAATGGTGGTATTGATTTGATTACAGATCCCAGACCAAAGAGTTTGTATCTCTAAGAAGTATATGGTAAGAAGATAGGTAGCCAATTGAATGTATTTTGAAACATGATCTTTTCAGGGGCTGTCCATGTGAATTTGGACATCATCAATCAGGATATTCTCCCCAACACTAAGATAGGGGTTCTAAAACATGTAGTTTAATGCTTCCTGAAGCATTAGCCCCATTAAAAATATTATATTACATATATATATAATTATTTGTTTATATATATGCATATACACATGTGTATATATGTGTGTGTGTGTGTGTGTGTGTGTGTGTGTGTGTGTATAAAATTAGTAATAATAACTAAAACACCATTTTAACCCAGGGAAAAATCAACATGACTAATATAGACTAATGATCAATTACCAATAAAATGGAAGCTTCCATTCTTAATTAGCTCATATTTTTTTTTATCCTCATGTTTCTACTTTAAAAGTTCTCAAATATGTATTCACAACTTTAGGGGCATCAGGTGCCCCTTTTCAAAAACCTGCAACATATGTAATATGGGGAACATGTAATATGCAATATGGGGATACCAAGAAAAAAATGAAATGACTCCCTCTCACACCATAAGGACCTTTTTAAATGGGGTATAGCGTATATGCAGATAAATATTGTTTAAGCTAAAAACAAAGTTATACAAAACCAACCAGATTTAGGGGACCACCCCAAGACAACGCCTTGGTTGGAATTAAATCAAGGATTTACTAAGCACATTCCATGTGCCAGACAGTGATGAATATGGGCTGGTCTCAGTTATTTCCTAACATTTCTAACCAATAATGGTGCCATGTTTACTAAAATGGAATGGAAATTTAACCAGCTTCCCTAGGCTGGCCCCCGGCTCAAACCTCTTCCCTCACTTTCCTACCCCCTACTGTGGGAGATAATGTCTCATACTGATGCAAAGCACTGACCTATTTTAAGTTTACTCTAAAACAATCATCTTAAGGCTAGGAGAGACAGAGATGGGTCAAGAACCTTAGTAACAAAATTTTAACTAATTTTTTAAGAATCTAAAACCAAAATGTGGCAGGAGGGGTTACTTTTAAGTAACTTCTTCATCAGTAGTGACTAGAAACCTGAAAATAAAAATACTTTCAAAAATGCAACTGAAAGAATTCAACATACTCTTAGGATGAATATTATCCAAAATTGAGTTATAGGTCATATGAATGAGAAATAATATAGTACTTAACTTCACTGGCTTCTAATACAGGACATGAGTACTACAGCCAGAAATCAGTCTTCCACATTCCTGGAAGAATTCTTAAGTTTTCTTTTAAAAAGAAAAAATAAATTTGCAACAAGTCATGTGCCTGTGTAGAAGATACTCTTTCTCTCCAGTTCAATTCAAATATTGTAAAAGGTAATAATAGAACCTTTGTATGCACTAAAGTTCTAAGGTGGGGCATCTCAAAATCATTTGATCATTTAATTCTTACTCTCTTTGACCTGTTAGACTAGATAATGTAATTACTGTATCTTTTGATAGAGTGCAAACACAGTAATTTGCATATCTTTCAATAAGTAAGTAATTGAAAAAAACACAATTGTAACACAAATCCAACTAAAATACTTGCTCTAAATACAAAATTCAAGAAATTCTCCCTTAACACAAATTGTACCTGTAGGCTGAGAGTCCAAATTAATCAATCACATTGGCTTTATTTCACACCTCTTTCAATACGTTGCAATATGTCAATTAATAAATAACTTGTATTACATGCTGATGCTTTCCTCACAACAACCTTGTTGAAGTAGGTATTAAAGGTATTCTCTCTTCATTTTAGACATCAGGAAGTAGTCCCAAAGGTGAGAACTAAAGGTGAAGCTCAAGCTTCATAATTAATAAATGGATGACCAAAAATGATTTCAAGTTTCAATATTCTTCCCATTATTGCCACCCTGATAAAACCAGGAATGATTGACAGCCTAATAGTTTGTGTCTAATTGTATGAATGAAGTTAAGGATGAACAAATCTCATACAAAAAAGGTTATGATCATGAAATAAAAATATTCTAAAATTGAAATCATCAAGGAAAAAGCTCAGCTCTTACCACACACACTTATATCTCTCTACACATTTATAGGATAAAACATAACTCAAGCAAAATTTAACTTATAATCCTTATTATGTTATTTGGTTCACCTGGATAAGAGACTTGAAACTAAACTAATGATATAACATCCATTTCAATAGTTATGTCTAGCTAACTAGATATTGTCTACACAAATGAGACAGGATACTAATCAAGGAAAAAAAACCCTAAATCTTTTAAAAGGCTTCAGTCTTCTACAAAGAAAATTATATGTGCCAACACTGAACAAAACAAACTAATTGGAATTTTATTTCTTCTTCCTTTGAGCAGAAGCTAAGAATCATGGGAATTGCCAAACTGGGTTAATTAGCATCCAGATAAAATTAAGGACCAGAATTAAAGACTATCTCCAGAGAGCAAATACATTTTTGATTCAGTTGGGGTAAATTGCAGTGTTTAACATTTTAGGGTTAAGAATCCAGAAGTCACTCAACTTGGATGCCTTTTAAAAATAGCTTTAAGTACTTCAGAGCACCTCTAGAATACTTCAAAACCATTCCTGATTGCATTGATAAGGATGCTTCTACATCACTGACACTTCTACCAACAACCCCATATCCTCCAACCCATACTTTAGTATAAGGTCTTTCAGAGCTGGAGTCAGAAAACAACCATCAGCTGACAGGCATCTGGGACTGTGCTTCTCGTCACCTAGGCTGATCCATCAAACAGATTCACTTTGTGAAACTTGAAAGGTTATTTTAAATGGGGGAAACCCCCCCCTACAATTTTCCTTAATATAAGTCAATCAAAAGACAAGTTTATATTTTGGTTCTCAAACTGTTGTCTAAATAATATACCAATAAGTTCATGAATTATTAATTTTTCTCATATTAAAAAACCACTTAAAAACTACACATGGTGCAGTCCTATGCCATTAAGCTTTTAAATCTTAGCCTTGCACTAAGACTTTAGGGACACATTATATAAACCATCTATAGTTTGACTGTTCCAAGATTTGGGGACATAAGACACCAAAAGGGCCATTCTTAAGTAGGAGCATTTTAGAAGAATATAATCACATTCATAAAGTCATATCCAAGCTAAGGCTTCTACTTGGTGGTTTCAAAAAATTAATAGTAAAGTTTTCTTTTGACAAATTCTATTCAAATTTTAAGATACTTAAATTCTAAATTATTTTTTTACTGTGATAACTGAATTCACACAACTATAGTCAAGAGTATAAGCTTTTAAAATGTTAAGCATAAGAACATTTTATCCTTTATCATGACCTCAGCTATAATTGCCATCTCTTAAAGCCAACGCCTCTTTATCACACCTATTTTTTAAATGGTAAGTATAAGAACATTTTATTATTTATCATGACCTATTTTAATTATCATTTTCTTAAAGTAAACTTCTCTATCACCTATTTTTTTTAAAAAAAGACCTCTACGTACCTTAATATACCATTTATAACTGGTATATGTTATTAACAGGTCAGCTACTTGAAATACAGCTTCAGAAGTAGAATATAGTATAGCATCTAGACTACAGTATTGTATACTTTAGAAAAAATAGGATTTCTGTAAAGCATCGGGGTAAAATGAGTTATGTCAACACCCTCATAGCCAAATAAACAGAAAACAACTAACTAGCTTAAAGGAAAAGCTCAATTTGCTGAGATCAAGGGAATAAAAATCTTAATTCTCTTATTTAAGAACAAATGAAACCTAGAAAATGGGGGAAGAACCAAAATCAGTCTGGAGAAATTTGACAAAATACATTTTAATTTGAATATTCAAAATGAGTTCATCCAGTCATCAAAACTAGGTGCAGGTGGCAGGCTTGCTAAAATATGCACCCTTACTTAGACATTTTTGCAGGTTCAGTTCCTTGAAAAAAATAATGCTAAAAACCTAGCGGCCAGAAGGAGCTAATTACGTTGTTTCTGAGCAGAAGCAGAGCAGCGTAATCAAAGATCGTAGTTCTAAGGCACCTACACCCGAAGTTAGCTCCCCAGGAGAAAAGTATACAGACTGCGTAGGTCTTAATCTACAAACGCATCCTGAGAGAACTTCCAAGCCGCTGTTTATTTCTCCAACTAGATCCAAAGACAATGAACTGAGAAAATGGTGCCGCCCACTTCGGGCAACTTGTCAACTCCAGAAGGCTTCTTTGCCTTTGAGAAACCAACCGAGCCTACACGGGTTTTCCTTGGCAAAGAGCAGCTCCACCGCAAGCATCCTCTGCAGAAGGCGGGCCAGGTGCCTGCAGAGCCCAGAGCAGCTGTCGCAGGACAGGGTACCCAAACCGGGCTAGTGCGGGCTCGGGCTGCAGGCGAGAGCAGGGAGAGGGAGAGGGGAAATGGGGTGGGGATGTCCCAGGTCTCTCACCCCCCTGCCCATCAGAACCCGAGAGACTGGAGAGAACTTCTAGTCTAGGGTCGGTCTCACCTCGTGGCCCTGTTTCCCCTGCGGAGAAGAGAGGAGGGCAGGGGAGGAGAGGAGTTAAATGTCGGGTGGTCCTTTGATCCCTAGGGTTGAAAATGTAGTGCGCCCAGGTCGGGGTGGGATGAGGGCTGGGGCAGCAGCACTGGGGGAGACCACCGGCCCGACCAGGGCCCGCCCGAGCCCAACCACCCATGGGGGGGGGGTCTGGCTCTGTTGGGGGGGGGGAGACCCAGTCCGGCTTTCTTTCGCCTCTAACTCCGTGGGAGACTGCAGGAAGGGCCACAAAGTTTTCCCAGGCAGAAGGCAATAATAAAGAGGGGTCTCAGCCCCCATCCCCAGCGGCTGACGTCTGTCCCGGAGCCGGCAGCCCCCCGCCCTCGAGGGTAGAGGCCGTGGGGGGGGGGGGAGGTGTGTTACCTTAGGGGAGGCAGGGGCTGAGCTCTTGGCGTGGTCCCCCGGAGGCTCGGGCGCAGCGGGGGCTGCAGCCTCGGCGGTGGGGGTGCGGCTCTCCGGCTCCGCCGCAGGCTCGGGGGCCCCGGCTGCTCCCGGCTCGGCTGCATCCTGCGGCGACCCCGGCTGCGCCGCGGTGGTCGAGCTTCCCGCGCCCATGGCTCCACCGCGGTCCCCCCCGGGCCAACCACCACGCACCGCACGGATCCGCTGTCCCCCGATCTCCCGGAGATCCCGGCAGCCGCTGGAAGCGAGGGAGAAGAGGCTCCTTGGGGACCGCTGTCCCGAGCCGCCGGGGTTCACCTGCCTCCTCCTCCTCCTCCTCCGCCTCCTCCGGATGAGCCCGGACTGCGAATGAAGGCGACAAGCTCTCTGCAAACTCCTTTAAAAAAAAAAGCCACCACCTCGAGGCCTCCTCCCCCACCCTTGTTTTCCCTCTCTTCATCACATGAGCTCAGCCCCAGACACGCCTTGCAGCAGCCGCGGGAACGGCAGCAGCATCTCCCACCCCAAGTAGGGGCTACTACAGTCCGCAGAGAAACCCCCCGGGGAAAGCTTGAACCCCTGCTTTCACAGCAACCTGCCCATTACCTCGGAGCACACCTCCTGTGCACACCGGGGCTTTCAGGGACATCCAACTCCCCCACCCCAAAACACACACACACACACACACACACACACACACACACACACACACACACACAGGAGAAATTGGATTAACTGCGTTTTAATAAATGATGGATAGTTCAAGCAAAGGTGGTCTGTGTGATGGCTGACCTTCAGCTCCAGAACAGGCAAACAAAAGGCCTCCCTTTCTCTCATAAATTGTCATCTATTCTAAACATTTGTTTTCTCCTTTTTTTTTTTTTTGATGGGGGGGAGCAGGAGGGTGGAGAAGACGTTTGCTGCCCCTGGAAACATTAACCCTGATTCAATTGCTTAATGGGGAAAAGTAGCAAATGGAATAGCAATACATTTAGACTATGTCTGAGCTTTAGTGCCATTTCACTTTCACATACCCTCCATACAAAAGGATGTGATGGCATCTAATCTCATAAATTAAATTGGCTTCCCCCTTTCTGGGGAGAACGGATTAGAGAAATGTAGCTGTGACAGCTCGGGTCTACGTAGCCTCTATTTTAATTGAAAATTATATATCTCTCAAATAAAATGAAAAATCGTGGCCAGTTTCCTTCCATGTTTATAAAATGATGCTCAGTTAAACTCAGTGTTTCAAATTAATTCCAATTTAAGTTGACCTTGTTCTATTACATTATACTCTTAGATATGATATAGTTTTACCATAAAGTAATTGATGTGTTACAACACAGACAAAATGAGGAAATGAGGAAATCCTCATCCTTTCCTCACCAACACCTTTCCAGTACCTCTCCCAACAACTAAATTCTTAATCTCAATGAATGACTTGAATCATCTGGTGCAAGTAATTTATTTTTTAAATGACATACTCTTTTTTTATTTTCTTTTTAATTTGATAATTATGCTGATTTAGTCCTAATCAGACTATAACCATTGTGAAAGTGGAATTTGGGGTACCAGGTTCTCATAGGCAAAACTAATTGCATATACTGTAGTAACAAGCAACTTGGAGAAATACTAAGGATTATTCTGTTTACAATTTGGTTTAAGGATCCAGATCATTCTGCAAATTCACAGCAGTCTCCATTTTCAACATATTTTCAGAATCAGAATTTGTTTATTTTGAGGGAATGGACTAAGGCAAAGTCCTTTGGGATGCATTCCTTGAGAAAGCTTTCTTTTTCTTTTCTTTTTTTTTTAGTGTTAAGATTTCCATGTATATGATCACTTTGATTTTTGATTATCAGTATTACTATCTGATTAGCAAACTCATTTTTACATATCCCCAAACTGGAAATCTATAATGGTATTACATTGAAAAGCATTCTAAAACAAGTCTTTTCTCAGCTTGCATTTATTTTTTAGTGTTTTAAGGGGAAAGGGGAAGAAAGATTGATGTGACATGCTTCATCCTGATATTTAAAATGTTGTCATTCCTGTTTTCTCAACATACAGCAAAACTGCTGCCACAACTTTCCTATTATATTTAATGGTCATTTAAATCCAGTGTTTGTGGCTGTTGTTCCATATTGTCCAACTCTAAGTTACCCCATTTGGGGTTTTCTTGGCAAAGATTCTGGAGTAACTTGTCATTTCCTTCTCCAACTTATTTGACAGATGAGAAAACTGAGGCAAATAAGATTAAGGGACTTGCCAGGGGTTACATAGGTAGTATGTGTCTGAGTTCAGATCTGAAGAGTTTTCTTGACTCTGGGGCCACAGATAGCATAGTGGATAGAGCACTGGGCCTGGAATCAGGAAAGCTCACCTTCCTAAGTTCAAATATGGCCTCAAACACTTCCTAGTCTGTGACCCTGACCGGGTCACTTAACTCTGTCTCAAATTCTTCATCTATAAAATGAATTGGAGAAAGAAATGTATAACCACTCTAGCACCTTTGCAAGAAAATCCCCAAGGGTGGCATAAAGAGACAGGACCAAAATGATAGAAAAACAACTTCCTGATTATGGACTCCTGCTGTAACACTGAGCCACTTAACTTATGAATTCAGTCTTTAGCAGAATCTGAATAAAGTTCCTCATGCTTAGTTAAGTTTATATTTGCATAAGTTGTCAAAACATGCCTATAAAGCATAATTCAACTAATCTAGCCCATATATAAAGATTCTTTTAAATGTCCCAGGCCATACTTCTTTCTATGAGAATCTGATATATATAGACATGTTTCAAACTAGTAAAATAGTAAAAAGCAAAATTGTAATTTAAATTAGCTTGTGAATTCAAGTAGTCCTTATTCTTAATAGTTCTCAGATGAAATCAGTTATTCTGTAAACTGGAATACAAAATAATTTGCAGGCATTAGTGAACAATTCTAGAAATGTCGCTAAGCTAAAATATTCTTTTCTCTTTTGTATAGATTTTTAAAAAAAAATTAATGGAGAGTTTTGAAGAGTCAATGAATAGCTGTAAAAATTAGTTTTTATATCCACCTTGGCTAAAAGATTTTCCATTCTCTTAGATCTGACCTTTGCTTTGAAAGCACAGTCTCAAGTCACAGTTCTTCCCAATCCATAGAGCATCATGGAACCTTAGAGGTTGCAAAAAAAGAAACTTCAAGATCATTTAGAACCAATCTCTTCTTCAAACTGGTAAGGCTGAACCCCAAGTCCACCAAAATTTATTTCTACAACTACATGCTACAATAATGCATAAGAAGAAGACATTAATAAAGGCTTGGTTCTGAGTTTTGCCACAACATAGAACTCTCATCACTGATGTTGATCTAAAATACATAATCTTAGAGAATTTGCCTGGGCTTTAAGAGGTTGTTATTAGGCCTAGGTAATATAACTAGTGTATTTTTAAGCAGTTTTTAAGTCCATATTCCATTCCATTTTCCATATTCCAAGTCCAAACCTTTCCACTAAATCATAGTTTCTCCTAGTGGACATAAATATTTTTAAATAATCATAACTGGGAATGTTTAGCTTAAAAAAAGAAGACTCAGGAAGAGACCTGATAGCTGTTTTCAAGTATATGAAGGACTCGCTCTTGAAAAGGGAATCAGATTTTTTTTTCTATTTGGCCTTAAAGTTGTGTGGAGAGGGGATGGGAATTGCAAATCTGTGGATGTAGGTTTAATGTAGGGAAAAAATTTACAATAATTAGAGCTATCCAGAAGTGAAAAGGGCTGACTCCAGAGAAGGTAGGCTACCTTTCATTGGAGGTCTTCAAATAAAAGTAAGGTAACTAGAGATGTATTGGATTAAGGATTTGGGGGGGGGGTCTGATCAGAAAGATGTCGGATCATAGATACTCAGAGGGTCCTTTCAACTCAAAAGTTCTGACATTCTATGTTTTCAGCAAGGATAAAGGAGTTTGAAGAAGGAATAGGTGGAGGAGGGAAAATGATGAGTTTAATTTTGGACATGCAGAATTTTAGGTACTATTGAGATATTCAAGTAGAGATGGCCTTCATCTAGATGGTGGTGCAAGACTGGAGATAAGGATGTTTCTAAGTCTGGACATAAAGAATTTGGAATTATCTGCATGAAGATAATTGAAACCAAGTGGAGTCTCATCAGGAAAGGGTGCAGGAGAGAACTCTGAAGGACACTCATGTTTGTTGTTGTTCTCAGTTATGTCTATATCCTTGTGACAGGATTTGAAGTTATCTTGGCAAAGATACTGGAGTGGTTTGTTATTTCCTTCTCCAACTCATTTTACAGATGAGGAAACTGAAGCAAACAGAATTAAGTAATTTGTCTAGAAAGTGTCTGAGGCTGGATTTGAACTCAGAAAGATAAGCCTACCAACTCTAGGTCCTATTCTCCATCCACTATGCCACCTAGCTGTCTATGTTTAAAAGTATGTAAAATTGGTACTAATCCTGCAATGGAAATTTAAAGAAACTCATCAGGCCATTAAAAGAACCAGAAGAGAAAGATATCTTAGAAGCCAGGGGAGAAGGATATCCAGGAAGAAAAGAGTGGATAGTATTGTCAAAAGGGAGGCAAAAGTAAGGCAATATACTTGCATATATGTATATAGTATTTTATATATATATATATATATATATATATACATAAATATGCACAAATACATTTATAATGTGTGTATATTTAATGTTAAATATTTTGCTTTGGTTTTTTTTGTCTTTTTTGTTTTTTTAGATTTTTCAAGGGGTTAAGTGGCTTGCCCAAGGCCACACAGCACAGCTAGGTAATTATTAAGTGTCTGAAACCGGATTTGAACCCAGATACTCCTGACTCCAGGGCCGGTGCTTTATCCACTGTGCCACCTAGCCACCCCTTGCTTTGTTTTTTTTAAAACAATGTCTTACCTGATCAAAGCTGAGAAAAGATCAGGGAGGTTGAGATATTGCAAACCATCAGGTTAGCAGTTAAGAGATCATCTGTAACCTTTGAGAGCCATTTCAAAAGAGAGATAGGTTGGGAACCAGATTGCAAGGGGTTGAAGAATATCATATTTCCCCCAAGTATAAGATACATCTTTTTTGGAAAAATTTGGGGACTAAAAATTAGGAGCATCTTATACAGTGGTTGTAGATTTTTTACTTGCATTTCCTGCTATTTCAAGCTTGTTGTCTTTGTGCTCATTATTTTGCATTTGTTACCCGTATATTAGGTTATGTTTTGCCACATTCTGTCAAGAAATGGCTCAGAAAAGATTTTCATACAGTGTTGGATTAAAATACAAAGTGATTCATTTTGCAAAAATGAATGGAAATCATGCTGCTGAACATCAGTTTGGTCCTCCTCCAACTAAAAAAACAATCCGAGACTGGCTATGAGAAGAAGAAACCCAACTGAAAATGCCATGGCAGAAGGCCGTGAGAAGCAAGTCAGCAAAATGGCCTGATTTAGAGAGGGAATTGAAGAGAAGGATTGAAGAGCAAAGGGCTATTGGAATTCTTGTGTCCAGAAAGATGGTTCAACATGAGGCCAGAAGAACTGCTAATGAAAATGAAGTGACTGATTTCAAAGGAGGACAACAACTGGTGCTTCAGGTTCATGAAGCAGAATGGACTAAGCAGGTATACGTGCACCAGATTTGCCCAGGGAGTGCTTGGTCAACCCCAGACCAGAGCACAGACAGAAGAGCAGTCAGTGCCTCTCCTAAGACAGTGATTCATCATTAAACACAAATGGTTGGGAGTTTTGACAGTGTTGAGGAATTGTATGAATTTTATGATGAATAAAACTTGAGTTCAATAACTTTATGTAATACTTTTTTTTTCAAATTTTGGGCCCCAAAATTAAGGTGCATCTTATATATGGGGAAATATAGCATATTATATATTAGTCACTTTTTATTTGGATAGAAAAACAGGGCAAAAGAAATCCAAGATAAAAGGGTTTCTACTTCGCACATAAAAGTTCTCAAATTCACCATCTATATCTTAAAATATCTTTAGTTGTAAGACAAAGATACAATGTAGCCATACAAAGTCCTTACAAGAATATGAAGATCGGGGCGGCTAGGTGGCGCAGTGGATAAAGCACCAGCCCTGGAGTCAGTAGTACCCGAGTTCAAATCCGGTCTCAGACACTTAATAATTACCTAGCTGTGTGGCAAGCCACTTAACCCCATTTGCCTTGCAAAAACCTAAAAAAAAAAAAATAATATGAAAATCTATTGCTGCGGGGGGAGTCTGAACACCAGACATTCCTGAACAACAAGATTGCCTCAAAGATGTCATACGGAATTTAAATGTGTCCCTTGTAAATATGTGGAGTTCAAAATCTTCCAAAAAGAAAAAAATATTGAAAATTATTTTTGCATGTAGTTGAAAAAAATACCTAAATTTAAAAATAAAGAAAAAATATGTCTCTTGAGAGTATCATTGGCCTATACTTGAATGATCAGATAATTTGCTAAACCCTTCTGTTCAATAGCTTAACAAATCCTTTCTTCATTACATAGGACAAATCATATATCTGTCTAAGATCATATGTGGGTAGAAAGGACTGTTTGACTTTGGAGGCAAAAGATACTAAAGTTCCATCAGGTTGCCTTTTAATTACTTCCTATTTGGTGACTGATCTGAGAACAAAGAAGTGGTAAGGGATAGCTCAAAGAGTGAAAAGATATCAAATTAGTCATTATTTAAATATTGGCTCCAAGCCTGCCTAAGAAAGTACAAAGGAAAGACTTACTTTCTTCACTCCACCTAGAATAAAGTTTAGTGAGGTGTGGACCAACAGTACCAAGATAGTCTTCCATGAGTTGCTTTACTGGATTCATACTTAATCCCAAAGTCATCAGCTCCTTGAGAATTATAAGGACTGTCTTACATATAAAAAAATATAAAAACAGTGCAGTATAAGGAACTCCACATTTGGAATCATGAGTATTTAGCTCTGGATCCTGGTTCTGGAACTAATAATGAGACTTTGGGCAAGTCACTTGATCTCTCTATGTCTTAATTTTCTTATCTTTAAATTGAAGAGGTTGGAGTAGATGATCTCTAAGGTCATTTACTACTCTAAATCTATGGACCTCTGAAGTTCATGAGATAAAATGGAAACTTGGGAGTTTTGAGAGATTTCAGAATCATAGAATTTCAGAATTGGCAGAGACCTCTCTAATCCAAATAAAAACAAATATAACTTTAATGAGGGAAAATCCAAAACTTCTGAAGACATTTTTCTAAATCACATTTTTTCAACTTCTACTTATTGTTCTCAGTTTTGACCTCCCTGAGTCAAGACTGAACAAATCTGTTAAATTTTATTTTTTCTAATTACATGCAAAAATACATTCAATATTTATCTTTTTGTAAGATTTTGAGTTCCACATTTTTCTAACTCCCTCCCCAATAAATCTAATTCACTTTCCCCAGAATAGTTGTCAAATCTTCTCTTAGCCGTCTCTTCTCTAGGATCACTACCATAGGTCTTTTAACTGATACTTATTTTCAAGGATTCAAAAACCTTTACCATTTTTCCCCCTTCTCCCTTCCCATATTCAGATAGTTGTCAAGTCCTGTTGAATGGGGGTAAACCACAATAGTAGCTTCCTGTTTGTTTCCCCTGCCACCAATCTCTTCCATCTCTAATTTATCTTCCATAGAATTGCCAAAATAATATTCTTAGAGCTATGATCATTTTACTCCTTACTCAAAAGTCTTCATTAGTTATTTTCTCTTTAGCCTGGAATTTAAATCCTTCTGCCAATTCTGATATAATTATCCAACTTTCTCATTTTTCCTTTCATACATCCCTTATTCTGGTCTAACCAACAACTATTTGTTCACTGAACTAGGTATGACATCTCCAAATTCTGGGTATTTTCTCACACCAACCACCACTCCTAGAATGAATGTACCCTTATCTTTCTTTAAGGTTCAGCTCAGGTAATATCTCCTCAAGGCTTTCCCTGAATCCCTTGTCTCCTCTATTAGTGCTCTCTTTACTCCTCAAATAGTCTTATAATTGAATTTTCCTTTGGATTCTTTACTCACTACTAAATTTGTGTTATAGCCCCTGAGCAGACTGTAAGTCTAAGGAAAAGAATGGTTTTATTTGTCTTTGTAACCTCTGGAACCTAGCATATCGCTTTGCACTTATGTTGCACCTTGTCTGAGTCTTTGTGAACCAATGCACCATAGCATGCTAACAGTGTCCATGGGGTTTTCTTGGCAAAGATATTGGAGTGGTTTGGCATTTCCTTCTCCAGTAGGTTAAAGCCGACAGAGGTTAAGTGACATTAAATCACACAGCTTTGTTCAGTTCTTTCAGTCCTATTCAACTCTTGGTTATCCCATTTAGAATTTTCTCCAGTCTAATTTACAGATGATGAAACTGAAGCATACAGGGTTAAGTGACCTGCCTAGAATCACACAGCTAGTAAGTGTCTGAGATCAGTGTCTGAACTTATGAGGATGTCTTCCTGATTCCTAGAACTGTCCCTTCCTGACTCCAGTCCCTGAGTTACCAAATTGCCCTTTGACTAGTAGACTCTCAATAAATATTTCTTGAATTGACTTCACCATTTATAAGAACCCAGATAGTGTTGTCAGTGGACACAATGAGTTAATAGAGTAGAGACATAGATATTCCTTTACTCTAGAACAGGTAGATTGAAAAGATTCTGAGAATTCTACTGGGAGTGGCAGACATCAGAACTAGATTAACCATCCAAGAGTCATTGATATCCTGGGGAAATTTTATTACTAGCTTTTTTGCCAATAGATCTATAGAAGAATGGAGGTCATGGTCGAGGGATAGTTGATAGATTGTTCTCCCTTGTGCATTTTCTGAAGGAGGAACCTAGGGTAAATCAAGTAAATCAGGAAGAAAGCAGTCAAGTCAAATCAACAAGCATTTATTCATTACTGTGCTAAATGAACAGAAAACTAAAAGTGTTATTAAATACCATACCACCTCCCCTCTCTACCACTCAAATTCAGTAGTGTTCTTATTTATCTTAGTCTATATTTCTGGTGGGAATAAATATCTACAAAAAGGAAGAAAACTTGTTTTTCTCTGGGAAACATTCTGGCAAGATTCTAAGAGTGAAGAGAGACCTTAGTATTGGTCTTCAAAGAGAAATGTTCTATTCTGGAGCTAAAAAGCCTGTATCTCATTCTCAGCCCTTGCTCAAATTCCTGACCTGTTTCAATGTCTAAAGGATTTAAAATCACATGAAACAGAAATTTATGTAAGGTGACCAAAATGGGGAAAAAAAGGAAACTGCCTGGATTTAAAAGTATGGCTTAAATTTAAAAGAAGGGATATTTATACTACTAAAATTATATATATATATATATGTATTATAAATATGTGTGTATGTATAATATATATATATATATCAATGTGTAAGTAATGTAGCATAAAACTATGACTTTGAATAACTAATGTCTACATTTTTAGCCTAGAAAATATAATTTTTACAGTTATAGGAGGCACTGGTATCGATTTACTTTGGTTTCAAAGTTTAGTATTTTTGACAGTTTCCTAAAAAATTAATTTTTACAATGATCTAAAACACCTTTTAAAAAAGGCACCTTGCAAAAATGACAGATGATGGAATATTGAAGGTCCCAAAAGGAAAGACAAGACACACTAACTCAATGTTGGTGAAACTATGAATTGATCAAACCATTCAGGAAAGCAATTTAGAATTATGCTAAAGAAATGAATAAAACATTCATGCCCTTTGATCCTGAGAGTCTTCTGACATTTACCATAAAAAAGGTCAAAAATAGGAAGATTCCATATATTCCCAATTAGTCATTATAATACTTTCTCTGGCGGCGAGAAGTCATACAGATTGGAAACAATGTAGGTGTCCATTGACAGGGCAGTGAGTGGTGAAACAAATTCCCTGTAAACAACATTTTGTGATTGGACTCCATACATTTACTTAGGAAGTGCCATATGCTTGGAGTGCCTTACTCCTCATCTCTACCTATTAGAATTCCTACTTTCCTTCATTCCTTCTTGCATGAAGCCTTTCCAAATTCCATAGATACTAGTGTCTCCTTTTTTACCTTATATTTTCTTTGTATATATATATATGTATATATATATATATATATATATATATATATTTAGATATAATTATCTAAAATCTAAAATAATTAGATACATGCACATTGGCTCCCTTGATAGATTATAAAGGTCCTTGAGAATAGAGACCATCCAAGAACCTGATCAAAAACAGGACTTAGCATATATTAGGTATTTAGTAAATGTGAATTGATTGCTATGTAATACTCATCAGATTTCCAAGAAGTTAGTTCATATTGAGTCTTACTTTTTTTTATAAAGTAAAATACTAATAATCAGAAAAATAATTTTGTCAAACCAAAGGCAGTGGAATCTCAATCATAAAATTATGATTAGCTAGAGCATGAGGGGAGACCTAGTCTTCAATCACTTTTGCATTCTTTCAACTTACAGCATTAGACACAAAATAAACACCTACAAAATTTCTTTTAGTAGGTTAATGACTATCTTCTAATGAAGTGCTAAATACAGAATTTTAAGTTGTCATACAAAAGGTTATAGTTAGCCTTCAACTTTAAAGCCTTCTTGAAATACAAAATCTTTATTTTAAGAAGAAATTTGAGATCCTGAGTTCCTACTCAATTCAAATCATTCCTCAATGCTAGTTCATAATACTGTGAAACATTGTTTTCTTTTTTCTTTCCTAATCATGAAATGCTTAGACAATATAAACCCATAAAATTATATAATAATATATAACAGATATGCCTTGTTTTATAAATAAGCTCTCTGTATATAAGGAATCACAATGTTTCTGAACTGACATGACCTCTCAATTTTCTTGCTTTTTTTTTAATGGTCAGAAGGAAATCAATGAAACCTTTATCACACCAGAAATCTAATCGTGGTAGGGAAAGATGATCAGATCTGTTAGGGGAAAAGGTCAAGCATTCAAGATTTCTTTCAGGAATGCTTGCTTGAATCCTGTAACCTTCTATGATACTGAGATCCATTAAAATTTTAAAACCAACATGATGAAACTCTGAATTATAATGGAATAGTTTTTAGATACAATGGAAGAAATAACGAAAATATAGAGTATTTTTTATTTTTTTCCTTTATTGATCTTTACCATGCAAATTGCAAGAAAAATCAGTGATCAGAATCATTTCATTGAATTGAGCATGATTCCTAATTTCTGAATAGATAACTGCAAAACATTCGTATGGTATATATATATTTGATGTAGAATAGAATTGAGTTATACATATTCTTTCCATTTTCATTGCTTCATGGTTGAGGACTGTCTCCATTAGATACAATTAAAAATTCCACCCATAACTGAGTCAACAACTCAACAAATACTTTTTTTTTTTTAGGATTTTGCAAGGAAAATGGGGTTAAGTGGCTTGCCCAAGGCCATACAGCTAGGTAATTATGAAGTGTCTGAGGCCGAATTTGAACTCATGTCCTCCTGACTCCAGGGCTGGTGCTCTATCCATTGCACCAACCTAGCCACCCCTCAACAAATATTTTTAAGGCCCTTACTATGTACTAGGCACCAGGATAATGAAGTTTGAATGAGATAATGCAAGCAAATAGCCTTATAAACCTAAAAGAGCTATATAAATGTCATCTATTTTTTATTATTATTTATTTATTTAACAGATATTATTTATTTAATATTATTTAACAAATAGATTTATCAAGTTTAAGAATTCTAAGCTGCTTTCATCTGAGAAGCTAAAACTGCTGCCAGGACAGGAGGGTTACAATTACTCCAAAAGACGTTATAATGGTAAACTTTAAAAATATTTAAATATTCAAAAGGATGAAATGTTGACAACATTGCCATATGTTGCTTTTAATGATATTTTTGCTTGATTTTCTTTATCACATGTTCAGTCTAGAGGGATATGTGTTAAAAACCCAGAGGGGCAGTTAGATGATGCAGTGGATAGAACACCATCCCTGTAGGGAGAACCTGAGTCCATATTTGGCCTTAGATCTTAATACTTACTTAGCTTTGTAACCTTGGGCAAGTCACTTAATTCCATTACCTTGCAAAAATAAAAAATATTTTTTTTAAAAATGGCTCAGAGAAGAGAAGATGAGGGGGGTGAGAGGTAGAAACATGAAAGTATCTTCAAGTATTTATAGATGTTTTTGTGAAAGGATAACATTAATTTTGCTTTATAGCTAATAATAATAGGTAATATGCATATAGTGCTTACTACATGTCTCGAATCTTACAATTATTATCTCATTTGATCTTCCCAACAATGCTGGGAGATATTATTATTATCCCCAATTTATGGATGAGGAAACTGAAGTAGGCAGATTAAATGACTTTGTAAGGATCCTACAGGTAGTTAAATGCTTAAAATCAAATTTGAATTCAAATCTTACTGATTCTAGGCCTAGCACTCTGTGCATTTTGGTACCCACCTAGCTGCTCCTGTTTTGCACTGTAGAACAGAACTAAGAGTGATGGGTGGTATTTACAAAGAGACCAATTCCCTAACAATTAGAGTTGTCCAAAAAAAAGGAATGGACTACAACAAGACATAGTCAATTTCCCTTCATTGGAGATCTTCAAGCAAAAGCTAGATGATGTTAAATAGACAGATAGATGATAGATGATAGATAGATAGATAGATAGATGATAGATAGATAGATAGATGGATAGATAGATAGATAGATAGATAGATAGATAGATAGATAGATAGATGATAGACAAACACACACACAGAGATTATAGAGAGAGATATATTTATAGATAAGACATTTTAATATAGATATTTTATAGTGGAATTTCCTTTTCAAGAATGGGTTGGGGGTAGCTAGGTAAAGCAATAGATAGAACACTGGCCCAGAGTCAGGAGTACCTGAGTTCAAATCCAGTCTCAAACACTTAATAATTACCTAGCTGTATGGCCTTGGGCAAGCCACTTAACCCCATTTGCCTTGCAAAAACCTAAAAAAAAAATGGGTTGAACTAGATAATTGTGGAGTTTCCTTTCATCTCTAAAATTCTCTTATTCTGTGAAAGATGAAAAAAGATAAAAGGCAGCAATGAAACATTCTAATGTTCCATTTTTATAATCCATTCCCAGAATGAGACCAGCTCCATATTAACCCCCACCTCCTCTCTCAGTTACATGTCTACCTCTGCTCCTTGATACACTCTTTGGGGTTTTCATGTAGTGACTTTCTCCTGTTTCTCCTCCTATTGAGCTACCCCTTCTTCTGTCTCCTGTGCTGGTTCTGTACCAGTATCAAGCCCTGAAATTCTGGTCCTGAATATCTTAGTTTCTCTATCTAGTTTCACTTGTTGAGCTCATCACTTTCATGGATTCAATGATTAACTGTATGTTAATGATGTTCAGATCAACTTGTTTAGTGCTCTCCTCTCCTGACTTCCAGTCTTGAATCTCCAATTGTCTTTTAGATATCTTAAACTTAACATGTTCCAAAATGAACTCATCTTTTCCTGAAAATCTTCCCTTCTTGAGGAACCCCTGAGGAGTTGAATTATTTCTTCTCTTAAGATGTTTCCTCAAGACTCATTTCCAAGTGTTTCCCCTCTTAATTGTTAGAGCTTAACCCCCTTAGTTCTACTTTAGCAATTAGTATCAATCACCTTTTACAAAGATATAGTTAATTTGAGATATAGAAAGAAATATCAAGGTTTCCTTTAATATCTCATGGGGGCTCACCGTACATAATTTTCTCATCAGAATGGGCTTTAGCCAAATACAATTCCATTTAGCATTGGTCCCATTTGAGTGCAACAGAAAAATACTAGGCTAGGTGGGAAAGATCATTCTTCAACTCCTGGACTGTCAGCGTCAAAATGGCTGGCTGCATCCTCATCAGAGATGTGAGCTTAGCAATTGTGCTTCAGCTAAAAAGAGGAAAAAATGCAAAGAGGAAAAGAGTGTGTTTTCCTTAGCTATATGTATGTATGTATATATAAACACATAATACATATACAACTAACCCTTTAGAATTAGTATTTGATAGTAATGGGTTTTATATATATGAATCTGCCATATTTCTGTTCTCCTTTCAGCTAAGTGTAAATCCAGGAAGACCTGAGTTCAAATCCAAATCCAGATACCAATTGTTTGAAGCTGGGCAAGTCAACTTAACCTCAGTTTCCTTATCTGTAAAATGGAGATAACATCTACCTCCCAGGAGTGTTGTGAGGCTCAAATGGCACAATAATTGCATTTAACGCTGTGACTAACACATGGCAAGCACTATATAAATGTTAGATAGGAGTAGTAGGAGTAGTAGGAGTAGTAGTAGTAGTAGTAGTAGTAGTAGTAGTAGTAGTAGTAGTAGTAGTAGTATCATCTATGAGCCTATGAGCCTAAGATGTACATACTTTATTTGGCAGTCTAAAGAGGCAAGACTCTTTGAACTTCCTTTGCTGATTAAAGGAAATAGCCTCTGGAGTTTATTAGAGATATCAATTCACCATTTGTCTGAATAAAATAGTAATTGAGTTGAAGGATGAATGCTTTTATTATTTAAATATCATTCCTTAAATATAATATTCACTGTTTTTCTCAACACAAATGATGTAAGAGCAACTTCCTTTCATTATAGTATCATGGAAGAATTCAAAACTAGATGATAATAAAATGAGAATCACTCCACTTTCCAAGCTTCAGTGACTTAGAATCTAGGAGTCAGAAGATGTAATTAAAAAAAAAAGTTTGAACTTCATTTAAAACTTTACTTCCCCATTCAGTTTTTGATCTTATTTGGATTCCATTCATTGGTGCCTTTCTCCTGTCTCTATGTTCCTAATAAAAAGCTGCAAGTTTCATTTTAATATACTCTCAAAAGCTTTCCTCCTATTTCCTTATTCCTCCTATACTTTCTTTAGGCAGAAAGAAATAGAGCATGTTTTAGGGAAAACTCATCAAATCCTCCCTTTTTTGGTTACTTCTGTCTCATTCAACTGTTCTGAAATTCTTAGAATCTCAAAAAATAGCATATAGATCAGGGACAGGGAACATTCAGTCACAAGTTTATAAGACCCCCAAAATCATTTGGTCAGGTCCTGCCATAGAAACTGGAGCAATGAAACCGAAACTCAAGGCTTGCATGTCACACAGCTGGGTGATTGTTGGGTGTATGGGGCTGGATATGGGCTTGGGTGCCTCCTGGCTCCAGGGGTGGTGCTCAGTCCACTGCACCACCTAGCCATACCTACAATTATTACTATTATTTTTTTAATTTTAATTTTAATTTTTTTCTCTCCCCCTTACTTTATTGCTCAAGTGAGTATATTTTTTGGGGGAGGAGGTATTTTGTTTACTCTTAAACAAGAACATTTTATTAATGTATATAAAAAAATTGTACAAAATGAGAATAAATAAATATTAAATTAAAATGTAGGAAAAAAAGAAACTCAATGAATCTAAGAACTTTTTAGGGGTGAATAAATGTCTGACTAAATTTAGCAGGCTAATTTTTAAATTGATAATTTTGTCTTGTCTTTGAATGATATTATAAATAACCAAAGGACCTTTGGCAGAAAAATGGTTCCCCACTCCTGATATAGACCAAGGATTGGAACCAGCACCATTCTGAGGTATAGAAGGGGGTCAGTGGTGGAACAGTAGAATGCACCAATCTCTTTGGATTTGGGCAGTTCAATGAGCACACCACCTTGATTTTCTTAAAAAGTTCTAATATCAATAAAAGTACTTTCAATCAAATCTTGCTAATTTAATTGACTAGCCTTTCTGTAACTTCTTTGTTCTATAGTAGTGTGAGAAGAACACTGAATGGGATGTCTGAAGACCAAGATAAAGTTACAGTCATGATTCTTCTTTAGGGAAGAGAATAGAGAGGGGACCTCAGAACCAAGAACTCTGACCTATACTGGCTAAATGATACTTGGCAAAAAAATTTAATCCCTCACTTGTCTATGCAATCCTCAATTGCACAAAGTGTTTACACCTGCTTTGAAAGGAGTTTTTGAATTGATCCAGTCATTCTGGAGAGAAATGTGGAACTATGCCCAAAGAGCAATAAAACTGATCATACCCTTAGATCCAGCAATACCAATACCAAGTCTATGTCCCAAAGAAATCATAAAACATGGGAAAAGTCTCCTGTCCAAAAATATTTACAACAACTCTTTTTTTTGAAATGGCAAATAATTGCAAACTGAAGGGATGTCCATCAATTGGGGAATTATTGAATAAGTTATGGTATATGAATGTCATGGAGTACTATTCTTCAATAAGAAATCATGAGCGGTTAGAGAAGCATGGTAAGAATTACATGTATTGATGAGTGAAGTAAGTAGAATCAAGAGAACATTGAACCCTTTAACAACCACCATGTGAGATGATCAACTATGATGAATGCACTCCTCTCAGCAGTTCAGAGATCAGTGACAACTCTGGAAAATGCCATCCATACACAGAGGAAAAAAAAAACAGAGACAGTGCATACTCTGTTTACTTTTTAAAAACTTCTTTTATGCTTTTCCTTTCTTTCTCATAGTTTATGTTTTCTCCTTAGTTCTAATTTCTCTTTTGCAACACAACTAATATGGAAATATTTTAAACAGTATTGTACATGTACAACTTTTACTAGACTATTTACTGCCATGGGGAGGGGGAAAGAAGGGAGGGTAGTAGAATTCATAAATTTGCAAATGGATTTATGTTGAAAAACTATCATTGCATGTAATTGGAAAAATAAAATAAAATTTCAATTAAAAAAAAAAAGAAAGGAAGATTTCTCAACTGGGAGGTAACCAAAATTGAAGCATTGAAATCACAGGTTAGGTCCTATTCTCCTTATAATAATCTTAAACAAATCACTTAATTTACTTCCATTTCCTCAGTAGTAAATTAAGGCATTTAATTAGATTATCTAAGGGCCCTTCCAACTGTAGATCCTGTGCTTTTTTTTGGTTTGGAAAACAGTCACCATGGACCTCTTATCTAGTCATTTCCTCTTGATACTCCTAGTCCTTGATGGGAATAAATAAAAAAATACTGAAGCAATTACTTAACAATGGCATTCCTCTTCACTTTCTTGTCTACTGGCTGCTTCCCTGCTGCTTACAAACATTCTCTGATCTCCCCCACCCTCAAAAAATCCTCCCTGGTTCACTCCATTCAGGCTAGCTTACATTCTATATCTTTCCTTTTTTGCTTTTCCCCAGTTCTCCTATTTATCCTACCCCTCCCCTCTGTCTCCTTTGCTGGATGGTTTTGTCCTGGATACCCTTCTTCCACTATTTTGTTTCACTAGATTTCATTAGCTCCCATTGATTCAATTAACATCTGCATGCTAATGATTCTCAGATCAAATTTTTCTAGTCCTTCCTCCTTTTTCACCCAACTTCCAGTTTTGCATCTCTATCATAAACCCTTAATAAATTGAATTCTCTCCTAATCCTCCCTTCATTCTAACTTCTTGGTGTTTTTTTTTTGCAAGGCAATGGGGTTAAGTGACTTGCCCAAGGTCACACAGTTAGGTAATTATTAAGTGTCTGAGGTCAGACTTGAACTCAGGTCCTCCTGACTCCAGGGCCAGTGCTCTATCCACTGTACCACCTAGCTGCCCCCCATCCTAACTTCTTTATTACTGTTGAGGGTACCTTCCATCCTTCCAAGTATCCAAGCTCACTTCTATTTTATGCTCTCTCTCTTACCATGTCATCAGTACTCAAATCCTATTGTCTCCACCTTCATAACAGTCTTTCCATGAATCCCCCCTTTTTTTTTTTCCTGTGACATTGACACTACCCAGGTACAGGTCTTCTTCACCTCCAACCTGGACTGTTTCAGTAGCCTTTATCTAGTTGGTCTCTCTTTGTCTCAAATCTCTCCTGAACTCTAGTCCATTCATCTGTTAAATTGACCTTCCTAAAATATGAGTCTGATCCAGTCACGCTGTTATTTTGTTTTGTTTTGTTTTAGGTAATCAGGATGAAGTGACTTGCCCAGGGTCTCACAGTCATTAAGTATCTGTGGCCAGATTTGAATTCAGATGTTCTTGACCCTTGGACCAGTACTCTATCCACTGTACCACCTAGTTGCCCCCATACCCCAATTCAATAAACTCTAGTGCATCACTATTTTTTTCAGGATAAAGTATAAATCAAATATAAAATGTTCTAACTTTCAAAATCCTTGGCAACCCAACCTTTACCTATTTTCCCCAGACTTCTCATACTTTCTGATCCAGTTTCATTGGCTTCCTTGTTGTTCCTTGAACAAGACTTTCCATCTCCCAATTTCCAGAATTTTCACTGGCCTTCTATCATGCTTTGAATTCTCTTCCTCTTCATCTTTGCTTCATGGCTTCCCTACCTTCTTTCAAGTCTCAACTGAAGTTCCACTTCCACAGGAAACCTTTCTTAATCCTCCTTATTGCTCATACCTTCCCTTCATTTTTTATCCAATTTATCTTGTATATAACCTGTTTATACATAGTTGTTTGCCTATTATCTCACACATTCATCAGTGGGATTAATCCCTTAAGAGCAGAGATTGGTTTTTTGTCTTCCTTTATATTCTCAACTCTTTAAAAAAAAACAAAAAACAACTAAGGGGCAGTTAGGTGGTACAGTGGATAGAGCACTGGCCCTGGAGTCAGGAGGACCTGAGTTCAAATCCAACCTCAGACACTTAATAATTACCTAGCTGTGACCTTGGGCAAGTCACTTAAAACCCATTGCCTAAAATTTAAAAAACAGCTAGAGATTATTATTTTATGATTAATAAATTATCAAATTGATTATGAATTTCCCCACAACTAAATATCACCATTCAGAAAGTACAGAATTTGGTACTTAACCTGATATGTATTCCCAACTCAACAAAGTATCTGACACTAAATAAAGTTGGTGTTTGAGAAATGCTATTTGACTAATTTATAAGACAATTGCTCATAAGTGATGTTTTCTATGGCTGCATAGTTTCAGTTCAATTAAATAAGCATTTATTAAGCATCTGCTGTTTACAAGACATTGATGATTCAGAGACAAAAATGTAATATAGTGGTTAACTTATATAATAATATGCAATATAACTTATGAAATACTTATATTTTTATATAAGTATGCTATATAATACTCATGTACTTATTTATATAATAATATAAGTAAACTTAATAATAGTACTTGCCTTTCAGGAGTTTACAGTGTACTAGGGAAAGATCACAGATAGATAAGAGAATTCAGTATTATTATATTCTGTCCTGTTTATGTAATAATAGTGGATAGCTAAGTGACAGTGAATAGACTGAAACCTGGAGTCAGGAAGACTCATCTTCATGAGTTTAAATCGGGCCTCAGATACTAATCACTGAACAAGTCACTTAACCCACTTTGCTTCAGTTTCCTCAACTGTAAGATGATCTGGAGAAGGAAATAGCAAACCACTCCAGTATCTTTGCCAAGAAAATCCCAAAAAGGGTCATGAAGAGTTGGACACCAGTGAAAAATTACTAAACACAATAACAACAAAACATGTAATAGATATAATTTGCGGGGAAGGGAACACTAAGAGAGAAGGAGAAGAAAGGAGAAGGGAGGAAGAATCAAGAAAGATCTCTTGTAAGAGTGTTTGAGCTGAATTTTGAAGAAACTAGGAATTATAAAAGGAGGCAGGGAGTAATAGAGGAAAGGCTGTATACAGTTGCAAAGTGTAGAAGACACAATGTCTCATAGGAGACCTTATGCAGGTCAATTTGACTGGAACATAGAGTATATAGGGAAAGAATATTGAGTAGACAATGTATGCTAAGCTTATATTGGTAATTATCTATATAAAAAGAATATAGCCCATCTGTTGATGGAATTTACCATTTAACAGAGGTAACATTAGAAAGGTAATTTGGAGGAGGTTTATAAAGGGTCTTAAATGCCAGATTAAGGAACCAAGATCTATTTCCTCATCTTTACAAGCTAGTTGTTGGATACTGAGTAATAGATGAGATCAGTTTGGAATTGGTAGACTCATATTTTCCCAATAGAAATATTAGTGTAAATTATCTATCTATCTATCTATCTATCTAATCTATCTAATCTATCTATGTTAGGTCTGGATTCATTGAACTTGTGTGCAAGAGAACTAGGAAATGAAAGAGGACTTACTTCCACTGAATTTGACATTTATAAAATGACATTTAAAGAAAACTGAATGTTTCATTGAAAATTATCTCCTTGTTCTTTATCTGATATAGTTTTCTACTAATATATACACTGTGAGAGGTAGAAAAAATATTAAGTATATATTTTTTTCTTTTTGAAATATTTCATTTAGGTTCTTTTTCTTTTTTCATTGTTATTTTTCCCCCAGTTATTCTCCCTAGTGTACCCCAATAGTATCTTCTTTTATAACAAATAGTCAAGTAAGCCAATGATCACATTGATCATGCCTGAAAAATACGCCTCATTCAGCACCTACTGTCAGATATCTTTATAAAGAGAGGCGGAAGGCATCCTTCATAATCCTCTGAAAAATATCTATGCGGACAGTGTATGAAAACTCATATAATTTATTTACCAGAGAAAGACACTTTGATACTCAGAATAAAAATTTTTTTGATGCTTGGAATAGAAAACATTTTAAAACAATGCTTGTTTGCTGGATTGACTTAAAATAAAATTAAAAATAAATAAAAAATAAAAAAATAAATGCTGCTTGAACCGATATTGGTTTATTTAGTCCTTACCCTAAGACAGTGACTAATTTAGTGTATTGCCTCTGAAAATGATTAATTGTAGCTAATAAACCATCATTTTCTGCATGAATTTTGCAGTCAAGTTAAAAAATATTTGTTTTACATGCAAAATGTCATAGATGCTGTGAAAACATTATTTTTCAAGGATTGTTAAATGACTCTTGAATATGCAAGGATACCTATTAAATCCTAAGGAATTTTTTACTCTCAACAGGTTAAGCAAAAAGCATTTTCCAAGCATCTCCTTTTGTCCTGGTATCTAAGATACTAGATCTGATCCTATCAGAATCCACTGGATAAAAATCCAAATGGTGCTATTCATGTTTTAGTCAAAAGGAATGCTGTAGTTGAAACTTTTAGTTTCAGCTCAAGGTCAGGTTTGAGTATTCATGAGAAAGAACTATGACTACAAAATGAGGTCATTATTCAGCTATGTCCCCCACCCCCACCCCAACAATTTTTCAATGAAAGCATTGCTATAAAAAGAGAACCAGAGAAAGATTTCTCTAGCAAGTGTGATCTTTTGTGGTCTTCTCAAAGGTGTGGAAAGAGCAGAGAGATACCTTTTCAAGAATAACAAAATCCCATTCAATTTTTATTAAAACTATAAGTAAAAATAGGGACTTTTTTGCTCTGCTTTCTTGCCAAATTTTTATAGTATGCTCCTTACTTTTAAGAGGTAAATTTCTGAATTAAGCTTTTAAATCTGTAATGGAGTGTCACATTGATAAGAGGACTTCTTGGAAATAAAGGCTATTATTCTTAGAGAGAAAGTCATTTTCCCAAGAGGCCCATTTGTAACTAGCGTCTAAGAAAGGTAAAATAAACACACCTTATAGTGGAAATAACTACTTTGTCTTGGAGGCCTAAGAAAAGTTTATGGTTACTCAGACAATAGAAGTAATAAGGCACTTGAAATGTATTGAGTAAATCAACATTTGTAAAGAATACAATTGCTTAACTGGGAGTAGCCAAGATTAACCAAACCCAAAAAAGATCTAAAAGGAAATTCCAACCAGATTAAAGAGAAAGTGGAGGATTTAATTATTGGGGCAATACAGAATTTGAATTAGATTTAGAATTAGTATGTGAAAATGTTTGCTTTTACCAAATAATGTTTAATCAGTGAAATTGACTTATATTGATTGTTCTTATTCTCTTATTTTTGAATGATTGGTTATCTTTGCAAGAATGTTCCCTAAGGAATGACCATTACCCCAGGAAAGGAAAGTCAATTGTTATATTAATAAGGTAGAAATTTTAAATCAGTGATGACTCTTTATTGAACTATTATATGTCTCATAGTGTTAGTCAGCTTTTATTTTACCTACAGAATTTGTAAGGTCTTTGAGGAACAGGGCCATGAACTTGATACTTCACTGTATCCTGCCATCCCCTCCAAACCCTTCCCTGCAGAAAAACTCAGTAATTGTTGATTTCCATTTTCATTTTGTCATAAGAAAAATTGATGTTTTAAAAGAGATTTTCACTTTTAGAAGAAAATAAGAGAATGAAAAGTGCACTGAAAATGATTTGTATCCTGGGCATACAAAAGGTGAAAAAAAAGGAATGGGTAAAAGGGTATCTTTGAGAAGGGGTAGATATATAAGGCGAGTGAAGTTTGTTTTTAAATAAATATTTCTCAAAGATACCTCTGAATCTTAGTAAAGCCAGAAGATTAATATATTAAAAAAACCTCCTGAAATTCTGAAAAGTGAGGACTGCTGGTCTAGATAATAACAAAATGTGACTAGGAGAGGCAAATATCTATACTTACCTATAACATATTTATATATTATTATTTTATTTATTGCCTGTCTCTCTGGGTTATGAAAGTTGGAATGAAATAACTCAACAACAGAAATAGTCTTCAATGCCCTATTTTCAGGTTTAACATTTTTATTTTCAGAGATTTTCTTAGTCTCTTTCTTATCTCCAGAATATTTCCCCTTTTCCAATCTCCAGTCTTTACCCTAGGCTTCCTTTTTTTTTTTTTTTTTTTGGTTTCCCTTTTTCTCTTTTCCTCAGTCCATATTTACTTCTTTTTATTTTCTTAGGGAGATTTTTTTTTTAACTTCTGGAGCCAGTTAGGGTCAGTGTAGAATGAAATCATCAGATTTCAGAAGGGGGAAAGAAAATTCAGATTGCCCTCTATCCCCACTCCCTTCCCCCTCACTTCTTTCCTTTTGCTTCCAGGTGCCTGTCAGAAGTGTAAAAGTGTTTGTTAAAGTACCCATTTGGGCTCCCACTACCACATTTGCCCATCCTTCAGATCTTTGAGACAGGAATTACTGCCTGGGGAGAGACTACCTAGAGAGAAAGGCAAGTAAGCTGATTGGATCAAAGCTTTGTTCTGGTCAGTTGTTCAAAAGTGAGACATTTGAGAATTTCAAACAGCCCACACATGTATCTAAGGCAAATAATTTCTGAGATATAACGATTATTCAAAAGGCTTAAACATGCATTTTGAAATTTGAAAAAGAGAAAGGACAAAATTGAGAAAGCATTTGTATATCATACATTTCTTTGGCCCTTTTAATTTCTGTAATTATGCTGAATATAAATAGTATAAGAAATTAACTTCTAAAACTTCTTTTTAGAGGCAGCACTTTGAAGTTGGAATATATTTAACTAGTGATAATTATAGTAGTGTTTCCATTTTCTAGTTTCTCCCCACAGCTAGACATATTGTATTAAAGGAGTATAGATATCTTCGATTATTTTAAAAATTATTGTTGATAACATTTTGTCTGGACACAACAGACACCACTTCAATAAAACATCTTTCCTCCCCATCAACACTGTCCCAAAAGAGTTCAACAAAATGGAGCCATGTCACTTTATGCTTTTTAGAATTTATAGACTGTTAACAGAAAGGAAGGCAATGTTAAGCGTTGCAGTTTGGTACCAATGTGGTCTCTTTAATTGATCTGAGTTTTCTTGCCTATTAACATATATTTATTATTTTATATGTTTATTTATGTGGCTGTAATCATTTTGTGTATTTTTTTCATGGGGCCATAACTCTAGATAACATGTCCAAAGACATCTAGTCTAATCCTCTAGTTTTACAGACCAGGAAATAGAAGTCCAGTAATAAGACTTACCCAAAGTCTCACAAGTAGTAAATACTGGAGGAAGGATCTTTTAGATGCTTCTTTCACTGAATCTTTATGAAGTTATCTTATTACATTCATATCAAAAACTTGGTCCATCATTCATCAATTTTTTTTTTTAGGTTTTTGCAAGGCAAATGGGGTTAAGTGGCTTGCCCAAGGCCACACAGCTAGGTAATTATTAAGTGTCTGAGACCTGATTTGAACCCAGGTACTCCTGACTACAGGGCTGGTGCTCTATCCACTGCGCCACCTAGCCGCCCCATCATTCATCAATTCTTAGGCTCATAATTTGTTTCCAGGTTTGTTTTTTTTATTATAACGTTATTTATATTTTTGAATGTATATATCTTTTCTTGCTATAGTTGAACTTGGTGGTATAAAATCATTAGTAGGATTTTTGTTTATTAGGGTAAGAATAATTCCATAACTTTTCTTGCAGAGTTTCAAATTGTTTCCTAATGATTGGAACCCTTAAACATTCTAAAAGTAGCAAATTAGAAAGTGCCTAAATGTCAGAGGCACTTTAATAGATAAATTTTTTCTCTCTAAGAGGTAATTTTTCTCTTTAATAGGTAATTTTTTCTATCTTTTACAAACTTCACTAGTTCAATTGATATAAAGTAAAGTTTCATGGCTGTTTTAATGAAAAATTATCTTATATTAGTGTGATTTTTATATTATTTTCTTCTGATTATTGATAATTTAAATTTCTTTTGAAAATGATGAGTTCATTTTTTTGAATTGTGGTTAATAGTTCTTCATCATAAAGTTCTGCCAATTGCTCAACAATTTTATATTTGTCAGAAATAATTAATACAAATAGTTTTCCTAACATATATCTTTTTTTCCCCCTAATTTCTTCCTGCATTGATTTTGATTGTGCAAAATCTTTAAAATCATTGGAATTGTTTATCTTTTTTTCTTTTATAATACCCTCTATTCTTCTCTGGTATGAATTGCTCCTTATTAATACATGAAAGGTAGAACTTTTCCATTCTCTAATTTTTATGCTATACCCTTCTATATTTAGATTATTTATCCATTTTCTGTACAACAAATTAGATGTATTACATTGTAGAAGATTTTGGTTCAAAGCGATTTTCTGCTGACTTTCCATTTTCCTTTGTAATTCTTGAATAAAATGTTATTTTCTATAGTTTATTGAACATTAATAAGCAACTAGTACATAGTAGATATTTAATAATTACTTGTTGAATAATGATAACTGACAGTTATTTAATACTAAAATGTTTTACATATAATCACTTGATCCTCACAACAAACTTGGAAGACAGGAAACTGCAAATATTATTGTCTCTTTTTTTATGTAGGTAGAGCTTGAGAGAGAGACAAAGAGAGCAAATATTAATGAATGTTTATTATAGTTAGACATTGTACTAAATTTTGAGACTACAAATACAAGAAAACAAGTTAACTCCTGACCTCAAGGAGCTTATGTTCTAATTGGGGTGGGGGGGGGGGGGGGGGCGGGTGTCTATATATAAAAGAAAAACATGAGTTTAGAGAAGTCCAAGAATTAAAGTAGATGCTTGGATCTGGGCAAGATAAGATAGCCTACAAGTGTTCGGAGAAATTCCATGGAGAAGGCATTTCTCTCAATTCAACACATTTTTTAAGTTGTTTTTCAATTGTTTCTGCCTCTTCAGGTCTCCATTTGGGGTTTTCTTGGTAAAGATACTGGAATAGTTTACAGTTCCTTCTCCAGCTCATTTCACAGTTGAGGCAAACAGAGGTAAATGACTTGCTCAGTATCACAAAGCCAGTAAGTGATATGAACTCAAGAAAATGAATCTTTCTAACTCCCTGCCCAGGAATCTATTATCTAATTATCCTTCATATTATTCACTTGATTCACAAAGAATTCCATCATTGTAATCTGTCTCTTTTTTATTTATATTCCTAGGAGTTAGCATAGCTCTTGTCACTTAACATGTGATTAATATATATTTTTATCATGAATTCATATTTTTCATCGGTCAGCTATAAATTTTTTTTGCTTACTCTTTTGTGTTTTTCCAAATAAAGCATCATATCTTTTGTAAATACCATGACTTTCCTTTTTTTATACCTGTAATTATCCCTTTCTCTTCCCTTTTTGGTTGTCTCTAATATTTCTAGTTGTCAAATATACCATATATAGTAGACATTTTGTCTCATCTCTGATCTTACTGTGAAAATTTTCAGCATTCATTAGACAAAGTGCTAGCTTTTACTTTTATGGTAAGTACTTTTGATGGCAGTGAAGAAAGTGCCTTTTATCCCTGTGATTTTTAGTATTTTTACATAAATGAGTTTTAGATTTTGTAAAATGCTCTTAATTGTATTTTTTGGATGTAATATTATTATTGTTGTTTTATCATTAATTTAGTTTATTATGTGAATTATCTTTTTTTATTTTTTTTACTTTTTTTAGGTTTTTGCAAGGCAATGGGGTTAAGTGGCTTGCCCAAGGCCACACAGCTAGGTGATTATTTAAGTGTCTGAGGCCGGATTTGAACCCAGGTACTCCTGACTCCAGGGCCGGTGCCCTATCCACTGCACCACCTAGCTCCCCCTATCTTTTATTCTTGATTGAATTGCTTGTTACCATTTTATAATCCACCTTTGTCCTCAGTTTTGCTTTTCTAAGTGAGATAAAATCAAAACCACTTTCAAACTATTGCTATTAAAAATAGAATCATCCTTTGTTGTTTTTTTTTTAAAGGGGCGGCTAGGGCGCAGTAGATAGAGCACCGGCCCTGGAGTCAGGAGTACCTGGGTTCAAATCCGGCCTCAGACACTTAATAATTACCTAGCTGTGTGGCCTTGGGCAAGCCACTTAACCCCATTTGCCTTGTAAAAATCTAAAAAAAAAAATTTTGAAGATATTCTTTTCTATTTTTAAAATAACTTCCACTTCCAAATGATTTTCTGCCTCCATAGAAACTTCCTTATAATGGAAAAATATGCAAAAAAAATACATGGGCTTTATTCAAATATTTATGCTTCATTTTCTACTAGTTGTCTACTATCCCTCTTGAAGTCATGACTACTCAATCCATTGATCACAGTTCAGAAGTCTTTCAGTGTTTGTTGCTGTTGCTATTGTTTACATTACTGTGTTCATTGTAAAAATCAGTCTTTGGTCCTTTTCAATCTGATTTAGTCTGGTGATTGATCTCAAATTTCACTGAATTCTTCATATTTATCTTTTTAATGATATGGTAATATTTACAATATAATTGAATACCATGAGTTGTTTCATCCATTCTCAAACTGATAAAACACTTTTCTTTTAAGCAATTCTTATGTGCTTATTTCTATCCCTTGTTTAGTGAAGCTAATATTGAGTTATCCTTGCATTTTTAATATAATAATCTATCATAGTCAATAATTTTTTGAATATGTTGCTGTAGTACCTTTATAACTTTGGAATTCATTGCATGAATTGCTGGCAAAGGACCACCTAGCATAGTATGACCATATCAAAGATGAGCTCTAGGAGCAATGTAGAACAGCAGTGGCACAAAAGAAATATGAGATGCGCAAATTTAGAAATATCTCCATCCCAAATGTTCATAATGACTATTTGTGCCTGACTTGTGGTAGAACCTTCTGAGCTCATATTGGTCTGATCAGCTCAGTTGGACACCTTGATTCTAACATAGTGGTGTCATGATGATGTTTGTCTTTTATTTTTGAAGAAGACCATGAAACACACTTGAATTGGAGAGATTGTGGGAAAATAGCTATTCTCGAAAACAATTTGGAACAATGCCACAACAGTCTCTAAACTATGCATATCTTTGGAGGCAACAATATCATTACTAATTTGTACCCCAAGAACATTAAAAAAAAAAGAAACAAAGAGATTGTGTGTATAAAAATATTTATAGTAGCTCTTTTGTAATACCAACAAAAAAGAAAACAAAGGTATGTTCATTAATGAGAGAATGATTTATGCAAAAGGAATGGAATACTATTGTATGAAATAATTGATGTTTTCATCTCTTCTTTAACCTTGGAAGACTTGTTTGAACTGATGCAGATTGAAATGAGAAGATTCAGAAAAGAAGATATCTGACTAAGTATATTTCTTAAAAGTATTTTGTTTCTTTCTCCCCCCCCCCCCCCCGGGGGAGTGGATGACAAGGAAAGAAAATACATGCAATTTAATTAAAAAATAAATTTAAATAAAAAAAAATAAATTTAAATAAATGAGTAATGAAATAATAGCAAAATTACCACATATCATACCATGTCCTCTTCATGTACATTACAAGGTAATGAAAATGATCAAATCTAATGTCACAAGATAAATCAAAAAGTTCAAAATTATCAAGAAGAATGTTTGAAATATACATTTATAGTCATTAAGGTTAATTATGGAGCCTGTCCTAAGTTTATAATGTGCCTTGAGAAATTAATGACAATGACAATGACTAATGACAATATGAAACCATTATAATTACCAAGACATGTAAATTTCTGTTGCCCAAAATGATCCAAAAGATTTTTATCATACTTAGAAAATGTAGAAACAATTTTCTATCCTAAATGTCTTCCAAAGAGTTTCAGTGGGTTTTGAATTTATTTATTCAAAATGCTGTATCTTCTGATTACCTTTCAAGTATAATACTTGATATGTAAAATGGAAATTTATATCTCAATTTTAACCAAAACCTTTGTAAAAATTGTGGATGCTACTTAAAAAAATAGCACTGAGGTTTAGCAAGCACAGTTAACAATACATTTCTAGTTGAATCTCAGTATCTTTGTAAATTATCTAGTTATACCTAACCAGAATTCAAATTTCAGTTCCAATCCTGGGCTTGTCAACTTTGCCTCATTTTCATTATCTATTAAAGGGGAATAATGCTACTTTTGCACTGCTTTTACCATAGGCTATTGTGGGGAAAAGTATTTTTATAAACCATAATAAAATATTATGTCAATGTGGGTTATTTCAAGAGAATTTTTAGTTATGTGATTTTGTAGCTCAACAAAATGTAACAACATACTCTTATTATAAAGTTTATAAAGAGAATTGATGAAAGATGTTAATTGATGAAAGATGTTAATAATTATCTTGTAGTTCATATTTCCACATCATCTCTTGCCATGTTTCCTTCCTTCTCTCCACTCACATAGATACCATGCAAATTCAGAAATTATCTAGAGTATGTATAATATGCTTCTTTTTTCTTTTTGCTTTTAATTAATTTTTTTTCACTTTGCAGAAATCTGCTTTCATTACTCTTCTACTTTTGTACCCACCTCAAAGGAGAAAGCAAGGAAAACAATCCTTGTTAGGAACATATATAATCAAGGAAAACAAAGTCCCATGTTGACCATATCCAAAAAAAAATTTAAATCTTCTGAAGTTGGGCCTAATCTCAATATGAAATCTCATACTTATTAATAGCTCTTCTCCATGGAATTGTATAATCACCCCATTCTCAGTCCAGTTTAGATCTCTAACTTGTCACTGGGTAGTGAGGAACAAAGCTTCCAGTTTGTGCCAACTCCACACTTTCCATGCTGAATATGGAAGCTTTTCTTATCCAGATGTATAGCCTCTTTCTGTTTTGGAATGCTATATGAAGCCCTTTCTGGACAGACCCTAATCCTGGCCATCTACAGACACCTCTGTCTCTCTATGCTGACCTGAGTTAGAAAAAATATTCACTGTAATTATTTTTCTTGGATTTCCTGATCAAGATTTGGTCTCAGTAGGTGTTTTGAGGTAGGGAGATCAATTTAGTTTTTTATTTGAAGCACATTAATTACACTACAGAAATGTCATCTTTAATGTGTCGGATCATTTCTTTTTTCCTTGATTTCAATTTTTTACTCTGAACTTAACAAATACCAAATGACATGAGCATTTCCATATACGAACCAGAATAGCTAAAGATTCTACATATGCTCCTGAGCCTGTACCATGTTGAGCTTACTCCAAGTATATAATAAATGCAACACATAACTTTCAGTTATCCTATTTGTCTATGTTTCCTAAAGATCTTTCTTCTGTGCATTTTAATGTTTCAATGACTAACTTTTCTTATTAAAAAAAAAATTGGTATCACTAACTCCTCTTTCCCCCCCAAAATCTCCAAGTTGAAAGAAAAAAAATAGCATTAGACATATCAAAATATGCATAGTTGAACAGAATAAATCATCATATTGGCCTTCTCTGAAAACACATGTCTCATTTGCAGTCTTATTTCCCCTTGACTCACAAAGTTGAGGAGAAATAAGGGATAAGAGTCTCAGGGGAATACTAAATGAGATTTTGTTGCCTGAAATGAATTTCCTGGGAAAGGTGGGTGGAGTGGGCAAATACATTTAGACCAAGGTCAGGATGCAGTGACTGAGGAAAAAATAGAACCAAATTCTGTCTTGGCTAAAGCTAAGCATCAGGACACCAGAGAACCCTATGCAAAATACAAACCACTAGCTCATTCGCCAACATGTTCAGCCCACTGTTAAAGACCGATTTTTTAATTCAATTCAAAGTTATTGAATAAACCAGTTATATTAAAAAGTACTGTTAGGTGAAGGGTATACAAAGATTACAAATGACAGTGGATATCCTTGATGAATTTACACTGATATACAGTTTTCACAGAAATAAATATAATCCAAGACAGAATATAAGAGGAAGGCCTTTCCTTGACCCTCATCAGTTATCCTGATCTCTATGCTACCACTAAACCCAGATGACTTTGCAGGAAAGAATGAGGCTGGTGACATTGCACAGCACTCCCTCCCTCAGATCCAATTTACTTACCAGTCATTATCTTCCTGATGTCATGAGTCCTCTGAGAAAAAGGACAAACAAGGAAAAAAACAATAAAGGTAGGAGTACAAAAACTTCAAAAAGGGACATTTAAGGAGGAAGAACTCACTAAAATCTGGATGCATCAGGGAGGTTTCTTGAAGGAGATGGCATTTGTGTTGGTCTTGAAGGATTCAACAGGCAGAGAACTGGGAAAATGATCCATTCATAAGGGACAGCCTGGATTTGAGAAGGCAGTCATAGTATTTCTGAACCAATTCTGGAAAATAAAAACCTTCTTCTAAGTAAACAGTAACTGAACAATTTATGACAGTCCTTGAAATTCTATATTGTGACATCATTGCCTAGCTAAGTAAATAATAATAGGTAATTATTAGCTAAGTAGTCTTCCTAAGATCCATCCTAATCACTATCCTGCTTGGCAGCTGGACACTCAGAGGTTATAAAGTAGGAAGGAATTGACTTCCTTTTATTATAATAGAGTTCATTAAAACTGGTTAAGGGCAACATATTCCAATTGCCTCAGTTTACAATAATTACTATTGTTCACAGAGAGAATTAAGATCTCAGCTAAAACTAGAACCCAATCTTCAACCTCATATGTTCCCCCAGCCAACCCCTAGAGAAATCCAATCCTCTTATTTGTTCCTTCAGATTCTTATTTCTTATTTATTACTTTAGATTTAATTCTGTTTTCTCTTCTAAGGAAAATAATCTTTGCACTGAAGCTGACAGAACAAAATAGCCAATAGGGAGTTGATACTTCAAATAAATAAGGAGGTGGTAGAGGAGTACCTGATTGCCCTTGATGAATTCAAATCACTTGGCCCAGATGAACTGTATCTTTGGGGACAAAGAATTGGCAGATCTGATTGCTGAACTGTTGCTAATCATATTTGAAAGATCTTGGGGGGGAAAAAAAGAAGTGCCAAATATTGGACAAGGCAAATGTCCTGTTTTTTTTTTAAAAAGGAAAGAAAACTGAGTCAGTAAACTATAGGTCAGTGAATTTGGCTGTCATCCATAGGAAAATTCTAGAATAGATCTTGGCAGAAATAAAAACAGACCTAAATATTGGGAAAATATTAATTTTTTATTATGGGATTATCTCTAAAAAAGTGATTTTGCTACCTAAAGTTATTTACTTATTTCAATACTTTACTAATCAAACTACCAAAGGATTACATTGTAGATTTGTTAAAAAATGATAATAAAATTCATCTGGAGGGGAAAAAATGTTAAGAATTGCCACAGAAATGATGGAAAAAAAGTGCGAAGTAGGGGGCTTTGAAGAAACAGATCTCAATCTATTCTTCAGAGCAGAAGTGTCAAAATTATTTGACACTGGTTAAAAAATAGAACGGTTATAGTGTCATAGATTAGATAAACAAGATCCAGAAACAAACTAATATAGCAGTACAGTGTTTGATAAAAGCAAGGATTCCCAATTACTGGAATAAGGATTACACCATATGACAAAAACTGCTGTGAAAACTAGAAAACAGTATGGAAGAAATTAGGTTTAAACCAACAAAACACACCATATGCAAAGTTAAGCTCTAAATGTATACATGACCTACATATAAAAGGTTAAATCATTTTTAAAAAATAGTTTAAGGTAGAAGGAAGAAGAAATTGTTGGAGAGGCAGTAGGAGGACAGACACACCAAAACCCTGAGGTTGAGAACTGGTCTTGTCATTCTGGAAAGCAATGCAGATCTAAATTTTTCCAAATCACTAAACTGTGCTTTCACTTTGGCTTTATGATACCATTAGTAGATCTGGATACTAAAGAGAGGGAAGGACTCATGAGCAAAAAATATTCATAGGATCATTTTTTGTTGTAACAAATTACCTATCAATTGGGGAGTGTTAATACTGTTTAAATTATTCTCCTAGCTCTGCTTACTTAGTTCTAAAGTTCTACATAAGTTCACAGTCTTCCCAATTTCAACTGAAGTTATCTATCATATATTAAGGTAAAGTCATCTTCTAATTCTTCATATAATGGATGTAATTTATTTACTTATTTAGTCATTTCCCAATAGGACAGACAGAGCTTCCAATTTTTTGGCTTCTACAAAAAGAGCTACTACAAATACTTTTCTATATATGGATTCTTTTCCTTTTTTTTTATTTCCTTGGAGTATAAGCCTAATTGTATAGTAGTATAGTTGATTTAAAGAGTATACACAATTCTAAATGTTTTCCAAAATGGCTGGACTAGTACAAAGCTCCGCCAATACTCTTTTACTACAGCCTCTCCAGCATTTATCATTTTCCTCTTTTCTAATCTTTGTTAATCTAATAAGTGAGAAGTGAAACCTCAAAGTTGCTTTAATAGACACTTCTCAATTAGTGATTTGGAACTTTTTTATATGATTGCTGATGACTTGGTTTTCTTTCCTTGAAAACTACCTGTTCATATCCTTTGACAATTTCTCATTTGGGGGATGGATTTTAGTCTTATAAATTTGAGTCAATACCTTATATGTCTTGGAAATGAGACTGAAAGATTTGTTTTCTCATGTCTTCTTTCTTTTCTAATTTTTACTGTTAGGTTTTTACCAAAAAAAAAATTATTTTATCTGTCCAGTCTGTCCATTTTAGCTAATACGATCCCTTTACTTCTTGAGTCATGCACTTTCCCCAATCATGGAAAGGAAAGGTAATTTCTTCCTTCTTCCAATTTATTTATAATGCATGGTTCCCTTTTGAAAAAGACACTGAAGTACTAGAGCAAATGGTGGCAAATGAAATTCTGAGATAAATAGAACTGGGGTGAATAGGAGTAATCTAGTTATTTGAGAGAGATAATGTGCTTGTTCCAATTAGAAAAATAGATGGTATAGGTCAACCTATGGGATATTTCACAAAATTTCTTTAGCACCATCAAGTTTGATCTTCAGACAGCAATTGTTTCTTCAAATTCTAGAAGTATACTATGCTTGATTATTCCTAACAGTATGGCTCATAAGCCCCAATCATTGTGCCTTCCACAGATAATCAGCCAATAGACTTGATGAGTATGGTAAGACTGGTGGCCCTAAAATATTCCCCCCATAAACCTGGCATGTACTCTTCTAGTAATTTATACAGTGTGCAAGAGAAGAATGAGCATAATCTGAGAACAGAATTGTAGTGAGATACATATGTAGGGAATATACGAAATCAAATCTATTCACTATTCTGATATTTCAGGGTCTCAATTTTCTTTCAGTAGGCTCTTCACAAAGTTTCCTTTTATGGAAAGGGTCTCTGCTTAATGGAATGTGGAAGTAGGCTTTTCTCCACCAGAGTTCAACTCTTGATCACCAGATCTTAAATCCATAATCTGGTTTTTTTTTTTTTTTTTTGGTTGTTGTTGAGCATTGCTTCTTCCCTTTGCATGTGTGACTTTCTCTGCTCTTTCAACTCTGGCTCAAAATTTCTTAAACTGATAATCCAGCTACTGGATAGAGTGTATCCTTCTGGCTAAATAGTTCAGATGCTAGGAACCATGACTGGGAAAATGAAAGAGAAAGAAATCCTGTCCTCTTTATTTGCAAAGATTCACTCCAAAGGCAAATGTCTTGTTCTCTCCCAAATGTTAGAATTCTATTCAGGACTGAGCCATGTAAAATCCCTAAGGAAGTGGTCTAATTTTTAGCCAGATAATCACATTAACCTTTGTGATTCACTCAAAGATATTTACACTTTGTAAAATGTTCATCAAGTATTAACATCTTGTTAACACAGTAACACCTACTTATTTCTGTAATATGCTCCTTTTTGTGGCTGAATGCTCCTATTCCTATTGTGTGGCTGAATGTTCCCCTTCTCCATTAGTGAGTTCTTCCTTGCATTTTGAGGAAGGACCTAAATCCACAATCTCTCTTTCTCCATACTTAGCCACTACCCCTTTTCCATTGACTTTCAGCACTCCTCTTATATATTTTATATTTTGTTTTCTCCCATTAGAATGAAAATTCTTTGCAGTCAGGGACTATTTTGTATTCCCAGTGCTTAGTTCAGTAAACTCTTTTTTAAAGATTTTATTTATTTTGAGTTTTACAATTTTTCCCCCTAATCTTACTTCCCTCCCCCCACCCCACCCCCACAGAAGGCAATTTGCCAGTCTTTTTTTTTTTAAGTTTTTGCAAGGCATTGGGGTTAAGTGGCTTGCCCAAGGCCACACAACTAGGTAATTATTAAGTGTCTGAGGCTGGATTTGAACTCAGGTACTCCTGACTCTGGGGCTGGTGCTCTATCCACTGCACCACCTAGCCGCCCTTAACAGTTTTCCTAATATTGAACCAACCCTGAATTCCTGGGATAAATCCTACTAAGTCATAATGTATTATCCTAATGATAACTTGTAATTGTTTTGCTAAGATTTTATTTAAGATTTTTGCATCTATATTCATCAGGGAGATAGGTCTATAATTTTCTTTCTCTGTTTTAACTCTTCCTGGTTTAGGTATCAGCACCATATTGGTGTCATAGAAAGAGGTAGAGTTCCGTCTTTCCCTACAGCTACAGTAGTACAGGAAAGTCAGAAATGACTCAAGAACAGAGAAGACTGCACTAGAGAGGACTGAGTCTAGATTGTTGTACTAGAGAAAGGTAACTGAATAACAATCTATGGACAACAGTCTAGTAATCAAGGTCATTTTCTTTTTCACCTATATCAAATGAAATATTCCTGAAATAGAGCAGGATTAAACACAAGGATGGATTTCCTATAATAAATATTAAGCCATAACAATAATGTTGCATCTAAATGGCGATTTAAATTTTACAAAATTATTTTCTCACAGAAATCGGGGAAGGTAATCACTTAGTGTCCATAGTAACATTGTTTATATGGGTGAGAGGATGTTGTAGAAAAGACAGGTGAAATCTATTGCTCAGGATCATATAGCAAGTGATCTGCCATGGAACAAGGTACTCAGAAGGCTTCAATGGATAAATCAATGCCTTATATTTTCTGTGGTTTTATGCTCATCTCAAGAGAATGAATATGGTAAGAAAAAAAAATCAAGAAGAATAAAAAACAAGCTAAGCTTCTGACATATTTCCTTTGACAATAGCTACCTAGCAGAGAATTGTCTTATAGGGCCATGCTAGAAATATTTTTGGATGTGTTAAAAAAAAGGAGAAAAATTATATATTGAAGAGAAAGAAAAAGCAAATGGGGAAAGGCATAAAGAAATCAATCTTAAAAAGGAAAAGGGGAAAAGATGCCTTTGGGTAAAACACAAGGGAAGGGGAAGATTCTTGGAGAAAAGGAATTTTGTTTTGCCAACTAAATGGAAAGTAGAAATAGATTGTGTCTACCCAGCTGTCCCCTGGGTCTGTTTCTTTTGTAGTCTGCCAAAATTCTTTTTGAGGATAAAAGGGCTAATCATCACTCCAGCAATGCCCTTGTATCTTAAAATGAGAGAGAATGAAAAAAGATTAATGACTTTAATTCCCTAACAGGGTAGGAGCCTTGTGGGGCTTGTCGAAGGATGTGACATATTGACAGGTCATCTATACAATGCTTTTCATCTAAGGCACTCCTCATGTCAAATTGAACCTAGGTGCTTCTAACTGTAATAAATAATTATGAAAGAAGCAGTTATAAATTTAGGAACTTGTGGCCAGTTTTTATGCTTAGAATTTTAAAATATGTGTGCCCAAGTATAACTTTCTTTAAACAATTATCATTATTAAAACTTACAATTTTGTGTTTTTATTAAGAGTAAAATTTGAAGTCCATATTATTTCATTCTTAATGTATATCCATACCTGTGTTATGAAGTTTGAGGAAAATCATCATGTCCTAACTGCTCCACAAAATCAGGTTTTTATGGAAGCTGAGTTTTTTTGGATCTTTCACTTCTTTCCTTTTGTTTGAAAATTTGCATATAAATATAGTGGGAGGGTTTTTTTCCCCTCCCCTAAAAGCCTAACTCTTTGTCTTGGCTGAGAAATTTTGTAGCTCTCTTTTACCGGGACACCAAGATTCTTAATGAAATCCTACTGGAAATAATAGAGACATCCATATATGTGTATCCAACCATGGTTAATGTTTGCTAAGCACCCACTGCGTGAAGAAGTGAGACTTTCGGGAAAAGATGGGAAATGAATTAAAAGTGTGGAGTTTAAAGACTAAGAGAATCTATTGTGATAATTAATTGCATTCAGAGAAATTTTGACGATTCTGAGGATTTTAGAGGTTGCAAGAGATCTTTTCCTTACTGTCTTTCCTAGAGGGAACTAGGTGGCTCAATGGATAGAATGCCAAACCTGAAGTCAAGAAGACTTATCTTCCTGAGTTCAAAATCTGACCTTAGACATTAGCCTTGTGTTCCTGGCTAAGTCACTTAACTTTATTTGCTTCAGTTTCCCTCATCTATAAAATGAGCTGGAGAAGGAAATGGCAAAACACTGTAGGATCTTTGCCAAGAAAACTTCAGATGGGACCTTGAAAAATCAAACATGATTTGAGAACCCCACAACCTTTTCACTAATCATTTAATCACTTACAGCCAATTCTTTTATATGTCAGTGTCTTAGGAAGATTCTACATGAGGAATGAGAAAATCTTGGATTTGCATTTGGAGGACTTCCATCTGAATCCTGAATCCCTCTCTCATGTCACAGAAGGCTCATCACCCTGGAAGTTCAGTCTACCCCTAGATTTCTCACATTGGAAGTTCTCTGAAGATCCTTTCTCTGATTGGTTTCATCCTCCTAGACCCTCTAGGTCTGCCATGTCTTCATCCCTCTTCAAGGTCTACATTACACAACATCCCATTAGGATATAAACTCCTGAGGACAGGGAGTTTAATTTTTTTCTTTTTTACTTATATTTATATTCTCAGTACTTTGCAGTGCCTTGAGCATAATGCTTAATAAATGTTTATTGAATTCTCAACTTGATAACTGCTCTCTTTATAATCTTGTTTAAGTCACTTACAGGTGTTGTTTGTGCTTCATTCTCTAAGAAGACCATGACTTCAGGGAAGTGATGCCATGACAAGCACATGAATTGGATTTGAGTGAGGGTCATCTGTACTAAGTCACCATTCTCATTTTCTCCTCCAGAGCCATCTGAGTCCAGTGACCAGATATGGATCAGAACAACTGGAGATGGCTGTGGATGTGAGGCAGTTGGGGTTAAGCGACTTGCCCAAGGTCACACATCTCGTAATTATCACATATCCGAGGTTGGACTCCAAGGTTGTGACTCCAAGGCTGTCTCCACAGCTGCCCTTCAGAAGTTAGTTTTTTCTTTGGTAAAAGAAGAAGGGGATCCCTTTCAGTTCAAAATACTATAATAAAAGGAAAGGTCTGAGCACTTCAATAGCTGACAGGAACTGAGTTTTCTAATGCAACATTCTCTACACAGTGAGTGCTCCTGACATATTGGTGATAAAATTCCCATTTTTACACATGTATTTATTCTTTGAATAAACATTTATTACAAGTCTACTATGTGGAAGGCAATATGCTTTGTACCACAGGAGAAACAAGATTTATAAAACTTAGGAAGTCTTAGGGTATTATTAGCTACTTTGCCTCATTCTAACTTGGCCCTTGTGGACTGCAGGTGGATTCCCAGGGGATCAATTATTCTCATAGTCTAAGGGGTGGCTAGAGCACAGGTCCTAGAGTCAGGAGGACCTGAATTCAAATCCAACCTCACATTTAATTCTTATCTGCTGTGTGCGCTTGGGCAAGTTGCCTTGCAAAAAAAAATAACTTAAAAAAAAAAGAAATTATTCTTAAAGGCTCAATGACACTCCATGGAGTTTCACTCTAACTATAGCTCAGAATCCCTTACTGGTATATTTACCTTTAACTGTCAGTTATCAGACACAAAGATTTCAAAGCAGAGAAAAACAATTACTAAAATGGCATCTTAAGAAAAATAGCTATACAATAATCCCACTTTAAATACATAGCATTTATTGTTTCATTGTTTTTTAGTTGTACTCAATTCTTTGTGACCCACTTTGGGTTTTTTCTTGGCAAAGATATTGGAGTGGGTTACCATTTCCTTGTCCAGTTAATTTTACAGGTGAGGAAACTGAGGTAAACAGGGTTAAGTGACTGTCTGAGGCCAGATTTGAGCTCAGGAAAATGAGTTTTCCTGACAATGGGAAAGACTGGACATAAACTACTAAACTGATTGAGCCCAGGAAGATGAATGGAATCTTGATAGTCTGAGGTTCAAAGGTAGGAAAGAAAAGAGGAAGATTTTTTTAATTTAAAAAAATTATATACTAAATTATATACTAAAAAAATCAACAAACAAACATTTCAATAGACAAAGGACAGAATTTAAAGAATAAACCCCACCCCCCCCCCCACACACACAAATTTACTACATATATGTTGGTTCATTTTAACATACACTATTTAACAATTCACATTTTTTTTTAGGTTTTTTTCAAGGCAAATGGGGTTAAGTGGCTTGCCCAAGGCCATATAGCTAGGTAATTATTAAGTGTTTGAGGCTGGATTTGAACTCAGATACTCCTGACTCAAGGGTTGGTGCTTTATCCACTGCGCCACCTAGCCACCCCTCATACACTAAATTTAACATGGTATCCTGTTTCTCTGTGTTTCTTTCTAAAACCTCTCATCTCCTTTGTGTATTTTTTTTTTAGATTTTTCAAGGCAATGGGGTTGGATTTGACTGGATTTGAATCCAGGTACTCCTGACTCCAGGGCCAGTGCTCTATACACTGTGCCACCTAGCCGCCCCCATTTCTTTGTCTGTCTGTCCTCTCTCTCTCTTTTCCTCTCTTTCTTTCTCTGTCTCTGTCTCTCTCTTTCAAAGACAATTGTAGTCTAGACTTGTTGCAGTAGATTTGAACTTGTCTCTCCCCACTCCAGTCCATTCTCCATTCAATTGCAAATATAATTTTTCTAAAGCAAAGAAAAGAAGGAAGAAAGGAAAGAAGGAAGGAAGGAAAAAACCATTTATTAATTGCCTACTACACACTAGATGTAATACTAAGCATTTTACAAATATTTGATTTGATTTGATTTAATTGTCAATTCTTCCTGGAAAGCTTTCCCTCCTCTTTGCTTTGTAGTTTTTCTTACTAAAGTATGCTGGAGCCAGATCAAATTGTTTTTTGATAACTGATTGTTCAATTTTTAGAGTGAGTCACTTACTGATCAGGACTTGATTTATTGTGTTGTTGATACTCTACTCTTAAGAAAGTTATAGAGAACATGTAAGTATCTCAGATTAAAAATGTATCCAACATTTGTTTTTCTGGAGAGTTGATTGTATAATATTTACCAGTATACCCTTGCCTGGTTCCTTCGAGACTTAATTCAAATCCTACCTTCTGCAGGAAATCTTTCTCATGTCATTTACCCCCAGCTATCAGTGACTTCCTCTTGAGTTTACCTGCTAGCCACTCTGTCTACATCTTGTAAGTCCTTGTTTATTTTCATGTTGTCTCTCCCATTTGAATGTGAGATTCTTCAGAATGGGGTCTCTGTTTTTTGCCTTTTTTCCTATCTCCAGCATTAATAAATAATAAGTCAGAGGCAGCCTGGAACAGATTGTTGTTGTTCACTCATATCCAACTCTTCATGATCCCATTTTTGAGCTTTTCTTGGTGAAGATGGTTTCCTTCTCATTTTACAGATGAGAAAACTAGGCAAACAGGGTTAAGTAACTTGGCCATTATCACCTGACTAGTAAGTGTGTGAGGCTGGATTTGAATTCAGGTCTTCCTGACTCCAGGTTGGGTGATTTAGCCAGCGGCCCCAGGAGCTACAAGATAGAGTATTAAAATGGCATGAAAGAAGATCTGGCTTCAAACCTTCTCTCTAATACCCTCTGGGAAAGCCAGGGAAATTCATTTCACTTCTATAATCTCAGATAACTCCCCAAAATGTAAGTGATTGGGGGCAGCCAAGTGGCACAGTGGATAGAACAGTAGTCCTGGAGTCAGGAGGACATGAGTTCAAATCTGAACGCAGACATTTAATAATTACCTAGCTGTGTGACCTTGGGCAAGGCATTTAACCCCATTGCCTTGCAAACCTCCCCCCCTCCCAAAAAAAAGAATAGGTGATCCTTAGCATTGGTGATGAGAGCTCACACAATGTACAGTGAGGCACATCCCAGGAGTAAGCCAAGGCAGGAAGCTATTTGAACTCTTTTAGGACTCAGAAGAATACTACATTATGCATTAAATAATAATTTTCTCATGTCCACCTCATGGTCTACAAGAACTAATGGAATTTCCAAAAGCACTTGCTTTACTTGAAGACTTGCATATGGGGAGATTTAACTCAGCTGTTCAGAGCTTCCAATTTTATTTCCTTGCTGTTCTGTGGACACTTTTGGGCACACTCTGTTGTTATGCAGATATTTTTATTCCCAGTTGTATTCACTGGAGTCCATGTAACCACCTGACATGTGCTGTTCTCTAATAGTATGCAGAAAATGGAGAGAGCCTGGAGACTTAGCATGAAATATTTATTAGTCCCTCTCCAAATCTTAAGTTATCTTTCTGGATCTATATCCTCCATGACAAGATTGCACCTGGAAGAACTAGACCCACCACTATTAAGCCTTGGGTTCTCCAAAATTAAACATGGTCTGAAAGAAATCCATTTTTCCTCCTCTCCACTGAGTGTGACATTCCAGATGTCAAATTTTCCTGTATTGGTTAGTGGATGTTCAAGGGGAAGAATTTGGAAAATCTTACTCCAAGGCTTTCCAAAAATCCCCTTCAAGATGCTCATTACATCAGTATGCACTTTTGCTCCCAAGATCTGTACTTCTGGGGAAGGAGAGGAAGAAGTAGGAGGCCTGGGTGTGTCTGTGGCAAAGGGGAATCTGTTTGCTTCGGGGAAATAAATTAATACAATTTAACCCTACCATGAATCTATCAGTAAGAAATTGGAGATGTAAAATACAGGCTGTCCTAACAGCAAAGGAATTAACTCTTTCTTTAAAAAGTCTGAATATCTGTTGTTCTTAAAAATAATTTCTTTCCAAATATATTCTTCAGTCATCTCCAGTAACAAAGAACAAAAGAAAAAAAGAAGAAAAAACAGTTAAGCAAAATCAACCAAGATATCAATCCATCAACTTATCTAACAGTTTATATCTGATATCAATAATCTTTGTGTATATATAATCTGTACATATATATATATATATGTATAATATATATAGTTCTCCACCTCCATAATTTCCTACTCATACAAAGGAGGCAGGGAGTTACATTCTTTCAACTCTTCTTCAAGCCCAAGATAGGTCATTAAAAACATGTCAATATAGTATATGTCAACAGGTATGCCAGATGAGAAATGAGGAGGCACTGAACTATACAACTAAACATATATACATCATCACTTGCTTCTGGGAGAACTCTTATTCTCTGATATCTTTCCAAACAGAAACCAAAGTGACACTAAACCAACCAGGTATCCATTCCAAATGCTTTGAAAAGAGAGGTCCTTTTTTTTTTTAGTTCTAATACAATTTTTAAAATTGTCTTTTTTTTATATATGAATTTAATATTACAAAAATTTTCAAGGTCTTTGCTAGTCACTGCACAAATAAATCAGCACAGGTTAAAGACACATGGGAACACTACAATTTGTTTATCCACTCAAGAGTTTGACACATATCATCAGTAGATGATGATTACATGTCTTAGAATTTCACAGATTTTATTTATATATATATATAAATATATATGTATATATATACATCCACAGACACATGTATATCAACATGTGTATATACACTATATATTATATGTATACACACAAACATATATGTGTATGTGTTTTTCCCAACATCAGGATCTTTTTCAATGAGTCCTGTCTTTTTCATCATATGGCCAAAGTATTTAAACTTCAGCTTCTGTAATTGTCCTTTCAATGAGTTTTATTGTTCAATTGGTTTTTTTTGTTGTTTTTTTTTTGCAAAGATATTGAAGTGATTTGTTATTTCCTGCTCCAACTCATTTTACAAATGAGGAAATTCAAGCAAACAGAGGTAAGTTACTTACCCAGAGTCACACAGCTAGTATCTGAGGTCAGATTTGAAATCAGGAAGATGAGTCGAAATTCTGACTCCAGTCCTGGCACTCCAGTCAATCTACCTTGGGCAAGCCACTTAACCCCATTTGCCTTGCAAAAAAAACAAACCTAAAAAAAAAAAAGCATAGCCATTCAGAAACTTGGGTTAGACCAATATCTCACACCCTATACCAATGTAAGATCAAAATGAGTACAGGATTTAGACATAAAAGATATTATAAGCAAACTATGAGATTAAGGAATAGTTTATCTGTCAGATCTATGGAAACGGAAGTAGTTTATGACCAAGGAAGAGATGGAGAACATCATTACAAACAAATTAGAAAATTTTGATATCACTAAATTAAAAAGCTTTTTTTTTATTTTTTGCAAGGCAAATGGGGTTAAGTGGCTTGCCCAAGGCCACACAGCTAGGTAATTATTAAGTGTCTGAGACCGGATTTGAACCCAGGTACTCCTGACTCCAAGGCCGGTGCTTTATCCCCTGTGCTACCTAGCTGCCCCAATTAAAAAGCTTTTGCACAACAAAAACACTGTACCAAGATCAAAAGAAATGTAGTAAATTGGGAAACAATTTTTACAACCAGTATTTTTTTTATTAAAGATTTTATTTGTTTTACAATTTTTCCCCTAATCTTACTTCCCTCCCCCCACCCCCCACAGAAGGCAATTTGTCAATCTTTACATTGTTTCCACGGTATACATTGGTCCAAATTGAGTGTAATGAGAAAGAAATCATATCCTTACAGAAAAAACATAAAGTATAAGAGATAGCAAGATCAGACAATGAGATATCAGTTTTTTCCCCCTAAATTTAAGGTAATAGTCCTTAGTCTTTGTTCAAACTCCACAGTTGTTTCTCTGAATACAGATGATATTCTCCATTGCAGAGAGCTCCAAATTTTCCCTGACTGTTGCACTGATGGAATGAAAGTCCATCAATGTTGATCACTGCCCCCATGTACAACTATTATTTCTGACAAAGGACTCATTTCTAAAATATCTAGAAAATTGAGTCAAATTTATTTAAAAAAAAAAACCAAGCCATTCCCCAATTGAAAAGTGGTCAAAGGATATGCAAAAGCAATTTACAAGGCGTGGCTAGGTGGCGTAGTGGATAAAGAACCGGCCTTGGAGTCAGGAGTACCTGGGTTCAAATCCGGTCTCAGACACTTAATAATTACCTAGCTGTGTGGCCTTGGGCAAGCCACTTAACCTCATTTGCCTTGCAAAAAACCTAGAAAAAAAAAGCAATTTACAGATGAAGAAATCAAAGCTATCTGTAGTCATATGTAAAATTGCCCTAAATCATTACGGATTAGAGAAATGCAAATTAAAGCAGCTTTGAGGTACCACCTCATACCTATCAGATTGGCCAATATGACCAGAAAGGACAATGTTCAATGTTGGAAGGGATATGGGAAAACTGGGATACTAACTAATACATTGTTGGTGGAGCTGTGAGCTCATCCAACCTTTCTGAAGAGCAAATCTGGAATTATACCCAAAGGGCAGTAAAAATGTGCATGCCTTTTGATCCAGCAATGCCACTACTGGTGCTAAACACATGAAAAAGGGTAAATATATCACAGGTACAAAAATATTCATAGCATCCCTGTTTGTGGTAGCAAAGAATTGGAAATTGAGTAAATGTCCATCAATTGGGCAATGGCTGAACAGATTGTGGTATATGTATGTTATAACACTATTGTTCTATTAGAAACCAGGAAGAATGGGAATTCAGAGAAACCCAGAAAGACTTGCATGAACTGATGCTGAGTGAGATGAGTAGAACAAGAACATCATACACCCTAACAGCAACATGGGAATGATTATCAACCTTAATGGACTTGCTCATTCCATCTATGCAATAATAAGGGATAGTTTTAGAGTACCTGTGATGGAGAAGACCACCTGCATCCAGAGAAAGAACTATGGAGTTTAAACTTGAAGGTAATAGACCTTTAAATTTTTTTTTAAGTGTCTTATGTACTACATAATTTTGTTATCTCTAACATTTTATTTTCTCAAGGATATAATTTCTCTCTCAACACATTCAATTTGGATCAATGTATAGCATGGAAACAATGTAAAGATTATCAGACTGCCTTCTGTGGGGGGATGGGGAAGGGAAGGGAGAGTGGGGGAAAAATTATAAAATTTAAAACCTTACAAAAAATGATAGGTAGAAACTACTATTGTATATAATTGGAAAACTAACAAAATATTCAAAAAATAAATAAAAAATAAAATCATAACCATTTTCACTGCACTAATGGATAAAGTATCTTCTTTATCAGTTAACTAATCAATATTTGTTAAATTAGATAGGTTAAAGGGGAAGGGGATGAGTTCCTGGAACTATTTAAAGTTCTGTGAGTTTTCTTTTGTAACAGTAAAGTGATTAGGTGAAGAGAGTACTAAAGAAGGCATCAGAAGTACATACAGTGTCACACAGAAAAAAAAGAATTATTTAGCAGCAAATATAGTACACAATGGAATCAGTTGTGCCCTACAAAAAGACTCTTTTTTCAACATTAAGAAACATCATTGACTATGAATATATTCTTAAACAAAGAAATCTAGATAAAGAATATTGTACAGGACACCAGGAATTTCAATTACATACAGTTTTCTGAAAAATCAAGAGTTCCAATATCAACCATCTTCAGTGTCACCTTCTAAACTTTGTTCTGATCTCTTTTGTGTTTTAAAAAAAATGTTATTCATTTTTTCTTTATTTTCTTCTTCTTTTAATGTCACTTACTTATTCTCCCTAGGCCCCCCCCCCAAAAAAAAAGCCCTCCACCCTTGCCAAAAAAAAGTGTTTTACCTCATGCAAGATCACAGGAACTCTAGAACTCAAACCTTATCAGTAGCCCCCTGCTTTGGGGGCCATTCCCTCCCTCTGACTGGAGGGCTGAGATCTCCTAGAACCTTCAGTTAAGGAAGGATCTCAGGTTAGTCATATCATCATTTCTTATCCAGCTGTTTTTCCTTGAACTTCTTCACCATGTCCCCAGGTCAGGTACTTTCCCTTTTTCTGCTTCCTTTTGTTTGTGGTAGTCTTCCAGGTCAGATTGTAAGCTCCTTGAGGGTAGGGACTGACATTTATCTTTCTAAGTCAGTAGGTCCTTAATAAACATTAATTCTCTGATGACATAATTATTGTCAGGCTAAATGAACACAACTCATTGAATTTTCACTCTTCTGGAGTTGTGATTGGTCATGGCTTTGATCTACGTTCTTTTAGTTATATATCTACCTATCTATCCATCTATCTATCCATTTATTTTTAACATTCTTTAAAAGTTTTGTTTAACAAATTCTCTGCCCCCCCTCACGTTCTGAGAAGGCAAGCAACATATAACTTATACATGGGAAATAATACAAAACATATACTCATATTAGCAATATTTTATTTAAAAATCAAGAAAAATAAAATGAGAAAATTGATCTTCACATTGTACTCAGTTTGTCAGTTCTCTTTCTAAAGGCAAAAAGCATTTTTTTCTTTATGAGTCCTTTGGAATTGTCTTGGATCACTATATCCATCACAGTAGCTAGGTTGTTCACAGTTGATTATTATTACAATATTGTTATTATGTATGATTTTCTCTTGGTTCATTTCAAAGTGACCTCTAACTTATAACATTTAATCAGTTAAAACTAAAATGTATGTATAAGGGAGTTAATTTTTGAAAACCAGGAGTTAGTCAAGTCACGTTAATTAATGGGCCAAGACTGAACCAAATTAGTGAAACCAGACCTAGTGATCTCTTTGTGAAGTACTAAGAAGTCCCTTAACTGGATTATATAGGGGAAGTGTTATTGGCTGGACAAGATTCCCCTTAGTACATTTGATATTGAAACAATAAAAGGCAGTGAAAACCATCCAATAGTTAACAAAAGGAAATTTGTCTTGCCAGGGCAGGAGGAAGACATTCAACAAGGTTATTCAATGAAAACACTTGATTTGATTAGGGTGAGTAAATCTCCATTGACTATTTCCCATCACTTTCCACTGGTCCAGAATCAGAGTTCCTGACTCTTTTTGTGGCTATTCTGGACTCAGGTGACCCAGAAGTAATGTTAACAGCCTAAGTCTTTAGTCCTTTGAGTTAATCAGGTCATGAGAACAGTCTCAATACCTTTTAAGGAATTACTAGCTTAATTTGCATGGAGGGGAAATATTAGGACATTGTTCTTACAGCTGGTTGAGCAATGTTCCTGTCATCTCTGAGTGACCCTTAAAGATAGTGCAATAATGGCATCCAGGCAGGACTTAGTCTTTTTTTTTTTTAAGGTTTTTGCAAGGCAAATGGGGTTAAGTGGCTTGCCCAAGGCCACATAGTAATTATTAAGTGTCTGAGGTGGGATTTGAACTCAGGTACTCCTGACTCCAGGGCTGGTGTTCTATCCACTGCACTGCCTATCCACCCCCAGGACTTAGTCTTAAGGAGAACCCTGGTTCTGGATTTGTAGAACCAAAAGGAACTGGAGAAGTGGGGCTTATGAGAAACTAATTGGAGTTGTGAGAGGGCAAGCACAAATATCACTGAGGGAAAAAATTTGTGTATCATGTGTCTCTTTAGCTTTCTATTTCAAGGTTATTTATCTAAAATAATGTTTCTGCCTTCACTAGAACATTCAAGAACATGCCGGGAGAGTCAAGCCTTGTGAAATAGAAACATATCTTCATCTGCTAAGGCTAGGGCTGGACAAGTAGCAGGATTTGCCTAGGAGTTAGATGCACTTGGCTTCATGTGGAATAATTATTGCCCATGACTGTAGGCAAGACAATAAACCTTTCATTCTACAGGCAATTCTCTAAGTGATTAAGGTACAGAGCAATTGGGTTGGCATTATCAGCGGGAATTTCCTATACAGATGTAATCATAGCTCTGGGCAAACATATATTTGCACTAATTAGAACTACAAACTGTGAATTTGCTAATTGTGTTTACCTCAATACTGACAATTAGCTGGAATTCCATAATGAACCATAATTAATGTCTAGATGAATGGACAAGCAGATGGATAAAATGTCTTTTATTTTTCCCTGGTTACATGCAAAACTAAATTTCAACATTCTCTTTTAAAACCTTCACTTCCAAATTCTCTCCCTTCCTCCCACCCCAATCCTCCTCATTGAGAAAGAAAGTTATTTAATATAGGTTAAAAATATGTGGTCATGAAAAAGATTACCACAGGAAAAATATTGGAGAGTTTGTGAGAGAATTGGGACAATAATGCTCTGTTCGTGGAATTGTGTACTGATACAACTATTCTGGAAAACAATATGTAATTATGTCCAAAGACCACTAAAACTGATCATACCCTTTGACCCAGCAACAGCACTACCAGACCTCTATTCAGAAGAAATAATAAAAATTGGTAATATTCCTACATGTTCCAAAATATCCATAGCAGCTCTTTTTGTAGTGGCAAAGAATTGGAAATTGAGGGGATGTCCACCAATTGGGAAATGGCTGAACAAATTATGGTATATGGATGTTATGGAGTACTATTGTTGTCTAAGAAACCATAAATGATCAGACTCTAGAGAAGCATGAAAGAATTACAGGAACTGATACTGAGTGAAGGCAACAGAAACAAGAGAACTTTATATACATTAACAATAACATTGTGATTTGATCAACTTTGATGGATACAAATCCTCTCAGCAGTTTAGAGAACTAGAACAACCCTGGGAGATCTGTTATGCACAATGTTATTCTCCTGAGGGAAAAAACAAAACAAAAACAAACTACAGAATCTGAATGAACACTATGTTCACGTTTTAAAATTTTCTCTTATGTTTTTCCTTCCTCTTCTATGGTTTTCTTTCTTTTCCCTTAGTCCTAATTCCTCATACAGAAAATGACTAATATGTAATGTTCACTATACTGTTTGTCACTAAGGAGAAGGGGGTGGGAAGGGAAGGTAGAAGAAAATTATGTAACTTATAAATATACATGTGGATGGATGTTGAAAAATTTTCTTAACATGTAATTGGAAAAGTAAGATATCAATTAAAATAGTCATTTTGTAAAAGTAAAATAACATGTAATTGGAAAAATAAAATACCAATTTAAAAAGAAATTTACCAAATAGTCATGCTGTAAAAGTAAAAATAATACCTCCCTCAAAAAAAAATAAAGTTAAAAAAGTAGGCTTCAATTTGTATTCAGACACTATCAGCTCTGTCTTTGGGATGTATAATATTTTTTTATCATAAATCCTTCAGAATTCTCTTGAGTCACAGTATTTCTGAGAAAAGCTAAGACATTCACAGCTGATCATCCTGCAACACTGATGTTACCTTGTATATAATACATTTCCCATTGCAGCAGATGGTTCTGCATATAATAATAAAAATTATCTGCAGACTTCAGAATGAATCTTAAAACAAGAAACTCATGGAATTTGTATTAGAACCTACACTGACTTTCTTCCCCATTAAGAGAACTCTGCCTCTACTGGAGATGTTATTAAAAAAAAAACAAATATCATCCCCTAAACAATGAATCTTAGAATATTTTCCTTTATGCTCTCAACCACTTTGCTCTTCTCACTCAAGCTCTTAGGTTTTGGATCAGAGTTCTGGGAAAGATGTACTTTTTTTTTTTAAGAAACTAATGTTTATTTTCCATCAGCATTTTTCCAACACTATTAGACCATCTGGGTAAAACTTGGGACCACTCTGTAGTAGTTCCTACCCATTCAGTGGCCTGAGCAGTAGGAGCTGCAGACCAGCCCTCAGTAGCCAGCTGAGCACTCCAATCTTCAGTAGGGAACTGCTGAATGGGCACAGATGGCACCTGGATGCCCTCAGACCAATCAGCCACCTCTGGCTGAGCAGCAGTGAATTCTGGGGCAGGTGCAGTGCATTCACCCTGAAACTCCTCCTTTGTCACTGCCTTCTCAGCTGCGGCCTGCTCTTCCTTTTCAATCTCCTCTGGATCTCTGTAGAAGTAAAGATCAGGCATGACCTCCCATGGGTGCTCACGGGAGATGGTACTACACATCCGCAGGACTTCTCGGGCCAGAATCCACCACATCAGACCCACTGAGTGAATCAAGTTAGACTTCTAGGTACTAAATCTGAATTTCTAGAAGAATAGTGATATCCCTGAAAGAAACAGAGAAGTTAGTAGGAAGGGTAAGTTTTTTTGGGGGGGATGGGTTCTGTGTTTGAGAGAACTATGGGGGAAGAAAAGAAGAGATGACTATGGGAAATCCAGGTGAAGATACCATTAATGCAGGGGAAGATGGGAGACTGAATCTCAGGAGAGGTATGAAGTCTGGATATATGGATTTGGTATTCATTTACATAGACATGATATTTAAACTCATATTAGCTGATGAGATCTTCAAGAAAGAATATAGGAAGAAGAGACCAAAAGATAAACCTCCAAGATATACTCCTACTTAGGAAGTAAGACAAGGATGATAAATCTGGAAAGAAAATCAGGAAGGAATGCTTCAGGGGATAGGAAGATAACTTTGAAATAACAATAACAAAAAAGAAACAGGGAGAAAGAATAATATCTAGAAGGAGGAAAGCCATGGAGGCTTCAGAGAGGTCAGAAATGGTGAAGACTGAGAAAAGGTCATTGAAATTAGAAATAAAGAGGTTGTTGGTGACCTTGAAGAAAACAATTTCAAATAGCTAGATTGCTTAAGAGTTGAAAAGTGACATTTGTTATGTCATACTGGATTGTTGGAAAAGCTAAACTTTGGACACATGATGGATTTAACATCTTAACAGACCTCCTTGCAGATTCTAAACTTTATTATTCAGTGCTCCTCTCACACATCTTCCTTTGAAATATAGAATGGATTCTTCTGATTCTTGTCTAGTTTTTTGAATTTGTTTACTCTGTATTTGTTATATGTCCTTCATTCCTTGAAGAAGACCGTGACATTGAATTTGGGGGTGGGGGGTCCTCCAGAGCCATCCAGATCAAGTGGTCAGATATGAATCAGTACAACTGGAGATAGCCCTGGATGTAAGGTGATTGTGGTTAAGTGACCTGGCCAGAGTCACACAGCTAGTTAGGTGGAAGTGGATTTGATGCTCAGTGACAGTGATAGTAAAGCTGCATTTGAACTCAGATTCTCTTGACTCCAGGATCAGTACTGTATCCACTACACTGCCTACCTGTCCTACTCAGCATTATCTGGTTTGACCTAGAACAGCATTCGGTTTCCTTTCCTACAACAGGATATTTTCCCCTTCTAGAGGGAGTTCCTAATTGCTTCTGGCATTGATGATGGCAGCAGGTAGATATGGCAGCAAGAGTTCAAGCCTTTAAAGGTTTTGCTATTCATTTGAAAGACAGAATATGAATGGGTAAATTCTGAGACACTGACCTTGCCCCCAGACTTGACTTTGTCTTGTTATCTTTTCCTCCAACCACTCATCTGCATGTAAAAGTAGAAATAACTTGACATTATAGAGCACAGAAGAACCTAGAAACTTAGAATTATTTGGGCCACTAGATCCTATATAGAGAATGATCAGCTATAGTTTATCCTTTCAGGGATTAAAATCAGGATATGTGTGCAAAATGCTTCCTAAAATTAGAGTGAAGTAGGGGTGGCTAGGCGGCGCAGTAGGTAGAGCACCGGCCCTGGAGTCAGGAGTACCTGAGTTCAAATCCAGCCTCAGACACTTAATAATTACCTAGCTGTGTGGCCTTAGGCGAGCCACTTAACTCCATTTGCCTTGGGAAAAAACCTAAAAAAAATTAGAGTGAAGTAGTGAAACAGATCCTTGAACCTAGTAATGAAAATTTAATTCCAAAGAGAAGACCATGAGCTCTTTAGCTAGTAGTATTATTTTTTCCTAAGGAGCATAAATCTTGGGCTAAGGATCTTCTGCTAGAGATAAGAAGTCTCCTAGGCAATATTCTGAAGAGGGCAAAGCAAATGACTCCAAAGGGAAAAAAAAAGCTGTGGGGAACTCCACCCCCCACCTCCACCTCCATCCCAACAAACAAACAAATATCTTGTAGATGATCCTATAGTTGTATGACTACTGTTTTTTGAAGAATTGTAAAAGCATTCAAAAGAGCAAGGCAGAGCCCATTCTTCTCCTAAGGAAGAGATATTGTAGACAAGGACTTTAGGTGAAATCCAAAGTTAGGGATGCAAAAGAAGAAGAAGAGAATTTGAAAGTAACAGAAAGAATTTGGGTGGAGATGTAAATTGATTTGGAAGTAGAGAATTGTGATTGTAACAAAAACAATTGTAATCTTAAAAGCTGCTTGGGGTGGAGACCCTCCCAGTTCACCTTTGATTCATTGTTAACGTAAAATTTCTTTCATGATCTCCTCGGGCTTTACCCTCTACCTAATTCTGGATCCACTATAGGGGAAGGGAGTTCACCTTTTGCCCTCTGGATGAGAGGCAAGACTTAAAAACCTGGGTTGGACCCTGGTTCAGAGCCAGCTCCATCTACTCTGACCATGGCCCAGCCAAGACTGCTTGGCTGTTCTTTTATCTCTCTTTCTCTCTCTCTAGTTCTTCCTATGTCTTGTAACCTTTTAAATAAATTTTTGTTTTATTTTCACCCATGCTTTCCCAGTCTGAATAATGATTCTTCATAGGCAGAATTGAACCCAAGTAGCCAGGGGTTACATTAGTTCATAGTCTTAGCTGGGAGTTCAGCAAGACTCTTGTCTTAGCTGCATCTTAAAGAAACATAGGTTGCCCCACTGTACTTGTCCCCCAGCCATACATGTTTTCTACATATGTACATCACTACATTTGCTAACTATACATTTTCACTTTTCCCATGTATGCTATGTGACTTAAGTTTTTTTTTTTTTTTGCAAGGCAATGGGGTTAAGTGGCTTGCCCAAGGCCACACAGCTAGGTAATTATTAAGTGTCTGAGGCCGCATTTGAACTCAGGTACTCCTGACTCCAGGACCACTGTTCTATCCACTGCACCACCTAGCTGCCCATGACTTAAGTTTATATGGGAAATGTGTTATTACTGTTTTTTTTAAATATGTATTTGATTAAGTTCCTTTGTTTTGCACTAATTGTGCCACCTGTCTAATTATTTTTTTGAATTCTATAATTTTTCCTTTAATCTTGCTTCCTCCCCCTCCCCCCACAGAAAGCAATCTGATAGTCTTCACATTGTTTCCTTGCTATACACTGATCAGAATTGAATGTGTTGAGAGAGAAAACATATGCTTAAGGAAAAAAAAATTATAAGAGATAGCAAAATTACATAATAAGATAACTTTTTTTTAAAATTAAAGGTAATACAACTGTACAAGAAGACTGATACTGTTTGATTTTTGTCTTTGTACCCTCTCAGCACCTTGTATGGTGCCTGGCTCTTAGCAGACACTTAATAAATGCTCTTGTGTTCAAAAAAACCCCCCAAAATTAAAGGTAATAGGGGCGGCTAGGTGGCGCAGTGGATAAAGCACTGGCCCTGGAGTCAGGAGTACCTGGGTTCAAATCTGGTCTCAGACACTTAATAATTACCTAGCTGTGCGGCCTTGGGCAAGCCACTTAACCTCATTTGCCTCGCAAAAAAACTTTAAAAAAGAAAAAAAAATTAAAGGTAATAGTCTTTGGTCTTTATTTAAACTCCACAGTTCTTATCCAAAGAAAGAATTGGATACAAATAGTATTCTCCATCACAGATACTCTAAAATTGTCCCTGACTGTTGTACTGATGAAATGAGCAAGTCTATTAAGATTGATCATCACCCCCATGTTACTGTTATGGTGTAAAATATTCTTCTGGTTCTGCTCATCTCACTCAGTATCAGTTCATGCAAATCTCTCTAGTCTTCTCTAAATTCTCATCCCTCCTGGTTTCTAATAGAACAATAGTATTCCATAATGTACATATACCACAGTTTGTTCAACCATTCCCCAAATGATAGACATTCACTCAATTTCCAATTCTTTGCTACCACAAACAGGGCTGCTATGAATATTTTTGTAGAAGTGATGTTTTTACCCTTTTTCATAATCTCTTCAGGGTATAGACCACCTGGCTAATTATTGAAAATGAATTCATTGGTGAGAATTTGGTTTCAGAACCATAGGATACCCTGAACCTCTGTGTGTGTGTGTGTGTGTGTGTGTGTGTGTGTGTGTGTGTGTGTGTGTATCTCACTGGGATCTCCTTCAAATTCTAATTTAAGATTCTTGGAAGCAAGTCACAAATAACCCTTTTTTAATACTTATTTTTTTTGCATTTCTTCCAGATTAGTCATTGTTTAATTTTTTTTTCTCTAACAAAGAATTGTGTATCTCATCTGTGAGAGAAATATGACATTTGTCCTAGGGGATCTTAATTTCTCTCTCTCCCATCCTCTTCCTTTTCTTCTTTCTTTCCCATCTTCCTATCTTATGTACATATGATAAAAAAGGAAAAAAGAATGAGAGGGCACTATTAAGACTCAAGCTAAATAAGACCCTCATATTTTTCCTTTTCTTTGACATATTAAGCACCACTGAACTATAAAAATTCACAGCCCCTTCTCCCATTGGATTTAAAATGGAGGAACATAAGACAGGCAAACATAAAGCTACAAATGAAAAATCAGAATTTAATGGTTTTGGTCTCCAAATGGCCTTCAAAAAATCAGAAATGCATTTTAAATTCATCATGGAGATGGTTTCTCACATGAAATAAAGTATCTCAATTCCTAACAGAATCAAAATCTACAGCTGGTATAAAATTGCATTTGTTTTGGAAGTGTTATGTAGAGAATCTAACTGATTCTAATTTTTTTTTAAATCCTCTATAACAAAGCTTCCTGAATGGAGGGTTATCAAAAATCAGATTTTACAGATGGTTCATTTCAAAATACCATTGGAAGTATATCACTGAAAATCTAGTCAAGATTTCTGATGATTTTGTTGATGCTGTAAAAGGAAGATGAAGTAACTAAAATTGACTCATGATACTAGATCATAGCAACACAAAAAGTATTATTGAAATGTAACTTCTTTATTTTACGAGAAATGCAGAAAACCTTTGTTAGCTAGATCATCTTTGAAATATATCACAACTGAATTGTTGTTTTTTTTTTGGAGGCATTTGGGGTTAAGTGACTTGTCTAGGGTTATATAGCTAGTCTCAGAGATTAGATTTGAACTCAGGTCCTCCTGACTCCAAGGCCAGTGCTCTATCCACTGCTCCATCTAGCTGCCCCATTCTTAACCTCTTTTGCTGGATCTTTATCCATATCACACCTACTACTGGTGGATGTAACCCAAGGCTTTGTCCAGGCTCTGTTGTCTTTTTACTGGGGATGGACTTTATTGCAGGGATAATCTTATCAACTCCCAGGGATCAATTATCATCTGTTTCAGATGACTATCAGACATGTGTATGAATTCATTTCTACTCTCTCTCCTTAGCATCAATCTCACTTCTCCAACTGCCCATTTCACACTTCAAATTGAATGTCCTATAGGCATCTCAAAAATATGAACAAATAGAACTAATTGTCTTTTTCCACAAACTTTCTTCTTTTTTCAAACTTCCCTATCACAGTGGAGGATACAACCAGATATCCAGTTTACAATACTTAACCCCACTGTTTACAATTCTTGAGTCCATATATAGAGTTGCCAAATCTTGTCAACACCTTGCATATACTCTGCTCTCTATTTACAGCCTTAGCTCAGACTCACATTAGCTCTGACTATCTGAAAGACAGCCTTCTAATTTATCTCCCTGCTCTAAACCTCCCCAACTTCAAACCTTCTTCCACATAACTTCCAAAATAATTTTTGTTAAAGTGCAGATATAACTATATCATTCCCCTACCCAAAAATGTAATCTTGAAGACAGAACCTGCTGTCCTTCTGTCCTTCTCCCCCCTTTCTTCCTCTCTTTCATTCCTTTACTGACCTTCCTCACTGAAACAAAGTACTCAGTAAAATGTTACTAGTTTCTTTCTTTGGTGATGTCTCAAAAACACTATTAAGAATTCCATTATTATGACATCTTGAGAACAGATAGTGAAGGGTGAAGGGTTAAGTTGAGATCTTCCCTATCAACCATCATGGTCTAAGGAGAAGGAACTTCTTGAGTACACGAACAGAAGTATGATTGACCAAGGCATGTTCCAGGGTAGGGAGTGCTGGGGAAAATTCTGAGTAAACAAGTTTTGGGGTCCACTCTTGGGGACTTGCCCGTCCCTGTGTAGCTGATTATTGAATATTTAGAGATTGAAGACAGAAGACTTAAGGTCACTGAAAAGATGAAGGAATTTGAAGCTCTCTGGGATGTTAAAACTGCTCAGGATTTTAAAATGGAAAAGTATTGTTACAAAGTACACTGACCAGAATTAGTAAGAAAAGCAGTAAGCACCCTAAGGATAAGCCAGGTGAAGTCTGAGGGAGAGAGAGAGAGATAGAGAGAGGGAGAGAGAGAGAGAGAGAGAGAGGGAGAGAGAGAGAGAGAGAGAGAGAGAGAGAGAGAGAGAGAGAGAGAAAGAGAGAGGGCAAGCAGTCTTGAGACTTGGTTTACCTTGGCCACATGGTGAGGCCCACCATGCTCCACATGGATTAAGGAATAGGAGGCCAGAAGAAGCAAGGGGTGGTGTTTCGTATTAAATATCCTTCTATGGTAGGTTGGACAGAGGGTGGTGCTTACACCTTAACTCAGGTATCTTCCCTTTTTTTTGGAACATGTAGGACTTTTCCCTTTTTCTTTTCTTTTTTAATCAATTAATTAATTAATTAATTGCCATCCATTTGTGCATACATATTGCCAAGTAATGAAATTTCCGTCCACCCTCCTTTACCACCTCCCCTCCCCTCAGTAGGGAATGGTCAGGTTAGCATTTTACATACATATTTTGATAAACATATTTACAAATTAGTAATTTTCAGTACGAGGAATTAGGATTAAGGGAAAGAGATACATGAGAGATAATTTTTTAAAGTGTCCATTAGATTCAAAGGGTTGTATCCTCCAATGGCAAGCTATGTACTGGTCCTTCCTGGCCCAAGTTCAACATGTCATTTCCTGTCACACTAGTGAGTAGGCCAAGGTTAAAGTGAAGAGGAAAATGGAGGACAAGATCAACAATCAACAATCAAGGTCAGCTTCCATCTCAGGAGCAAACAGCCCTCCACAATAAACAAGATTTTAACAATATTAAAGCTACATTCATAATTCTCTATATCATTTCCTCTGCATCACCTGGATGTTTACCTCAAGACACCTGGAGAAAGTGATTGTACTCAGGATCTGAGGGTGTCTTGTAAACTCTTGGACCTATGCCACATTTTTGTGAGCACTATAAAGGTCTTGCTTGGGAAAATGGGCTTTGGAGGTCACCCCCTTCAGAGAGGATGCTCTGCTTGATGCCCAGTGGAGACTCTAGAAGTTGTGTTGTGGTTTGACTTCCCCATCCAGTCAGATTTTCTAGTGCTGAAGTCCCCTCCACTGGGTAACTTTTCTCTTCTTTATCTCTTACCTTTCCTTTCCTTTATCTATGCTATTGTTTTTTCCTTTATATGCATATATGTAATTGTATATCTTTTGTATTATACATATATTTATCTTGGGTTATAAGTATATTCATCATTAATTTTTCATTTAAAGACTTAGAGAGAGAACATGTCATTGTGGGACAGATTCAAGCTGACCAAATTAAAAAATCTGTGCGGCACATAATCTTCTCTGTAGATATAGATAGTATTGTATATAGGATCAAGGGAGTGTGGAGAGGCAGTCTAAATTTGTAGAAACCATGTCCTAGTTGGAATCAGGAAACTTAAGTTCAAATCTAAACTCTGAGGGCTAGGTGACCATTAACAAGTCACAAGACCTTGTTGAGTCTCATTAATAGCCCTTAAAGTTATGGGGAAAATTTGAGTTATTAGTATATGTTCAGTCTCATAACCTGCTCACTTAACCCATCCTTAAGCCTATTCTTCTATTCCCAATTATTCTTTCAAGAGAAGTCACATTTATATACCTTTTTAAAAACATTTAGTTATTTATTTTTCCAACTCCATGCAAAGATAGTTTTCAACAATCATTTTTTGTAAGGTTTCATGTTCCATATTTTTCTCTCTTCCTCCTTTCCCTTTCCCCTCCCTCTGACAGAGAGCAATGTAATACATTTATATATCTTAATCTAGACTCATGACTATATCTCTTGAGATAAGGAATTGATTTTGTTTTGTTTTGCTTTTTTTGATCTTTCTTTAGTCCTCTGGTGCTTAGTGACAACACAGTGCTTGGTCATAATAGGGGCTTAATAAATGCTAATTGACATTTCATTGTTAATAGAACTCTGTTTTTGTTCAGTCATTTTTCAGTCATGTCTAACTCTTAATGATGCCATTTAGGATTTTCTGGGCAAAGATGCTAGAGTGATTTGTCATTTCTTTCTCTAGCTCATTTGACAGATGAGGAAACTGAGGCAAACAGGGTTCAGTGACTTACTCAGGGTCACCCACAGAGTAAGTGTCTGAGGTCAAATGTGAACTCAGGTCTTTCTGATTTCAGTCCCTAAGCTCTATTCACTGCTATCACCTAAAGCTACCCCATAGAGATCTCTAAGATAAGGAAATAGTTTCTTTCAATTAAGATCACCACCTTTTCAGTTATTTATATTCTTAGAGGGGTTGCCTGTAGGCAATGAGAAGTTAAATGACATATATATACAGGCTCATATAACATGTGTCAGAGGTTGGACTAAAATCCAAGTCTTTCTGATTCCAAGGCAGGCCCTTGAAACACTCTATCATATCTCCTTTCCCCAAAACAAAAAAAACCCAAAAAAATCAATTCCATCCTCTGTCCCTTCCAAGAGACAGATTGACTCTTCAAATTGCTATGTAAAAGGGGGTGATTATTTTTCTACTTTTAAATCTCAGCAACCCTCTAGATGACTGGCCAGACTATTAAAAGACAAAAAAAAATAAACAGTTACTGTTTCTGAAGGAGGAGCAAAGGGATTTGCTAATTCCATTTGCTAATTATTATTAAAAATCACACTTGATTACTCATATAGGCAAATCAATGAATGCATTATTTTGCCAATAAAAAAGTGAGTATTTCAGCTCCTTTAGGAGTTTTTGTCAAAGCTTATTTGCTTTGACAAAAATAACCTGGGAAATGCCCTCCCTTAACAACACCCACTAGGCAGGTTTTCTTCCACCTTTCTAGTTCTCATTGAGTTTCAATAGGATCTTGACCCAGGCTGCTCAGGGTTTCAGATTTCCCCTTTGTCTATCTGCTGAGGCTTAGTCATCTCTTATTATTGTTGTTGTAGGTGCCCAGGATGAACCCCAGGCAGTCTCAAGATGAGGCCAAGCTGGGTCAAATGCTTAGGTGTCTCAAATGAGAATTTTGGCTTATGGTTGTCATAGCAGCATAGAATCATAGATTTAGAGCTAGCTGGGATGGCATAGGCCATGTAGGGAACTAGGTAATACAATGAATAGAGGACAGAACTTATAGTTAGGAAGACCCAAGTTCAAATCCTGACTGTTTGGCTTTAGGTATATTACTTAGTTTTTATTTGTCTCAGTTTCTTCATCTATAAAGTGGGGACAATATCTCTCAGGATTACTATGAGTTAGAAAAACCACTTTTGCAAATCTTAAAGTGTTATGATGATGATGATGATGATGATGTTTGTCATCAGGGAGGGGATGACATGACAAGCAAGTGAATTGGATGTGAATGAGGAGGGGCTGTGCAAAGTCAGGTCTCATTTTCTCCTCCAGAACTATCTGAGTCCAATTCAGATATGAATCGAGACAACTGGAGATGGCCCTGAATCAAGTGTCTGAGGTCAGATTTGAACTCAGGTTCTCCTGATTCCAGAGATGGGGTGCTCTATCCACTACAACACCTAACCCCTAAAATGTTATATAAACACTAGTTATGATAATTTTTTCTTACTGATAAAAAATTGGACAAAGAGAAATTAAGTAACTTATTGAAGATTGTACTTTGTAAGGAAGTCAGTATATGAACCTGAGTTCCTTTATTCTAAAGCTAATGAATACTCTTTCCCATTGGATCATATTACCTAAATTCCTACATAAATGTTCTACATAGGTTTATAATTATTATTATTGAAAGTAATTTATATACTCTCTACCAATCCCTATTTCTACCAAAGTCCTTTAGGAAGTTTATCTTTATTTTGCATTTGTATAGTGCTTGAAAAGATTTTAATCTTTTTTATTTTTAGGCAGCTGAGTGGCAGGGTGGATAGAGCACTGGGCTTGGAATAAGGAAGACTGATCTTGAGTTTAAATCTAGTCTCAGACACTGACCTTGGGCAAGTCATTTGACCCTGTTTGCCTCAGTTTCTTCTTCTGTAAAAATTAGAGAAGGAAATGGCAAACCACTCCACTATCGATGCCAAGAAAACATCAAAATGGGATCACAAAGAGTCCAACATGACTAAACAACAATAACAATAATACCTATAGGACCTATGAAAATGACTTTAAAATATTATCTCATTTGATCCTCATATCAACCCTGGGAGAGTAGTGCTTTTATCATCTCTATTTTCTAGTCAAAGAGACTAAGGCAAAGAAAAACTTACCCAAGTTACATTCCTAAGTTCATATAATGGGAATTAGGGTAGAGCTAAAGCAGGGACTGCCTTCCAGGGTTTTCTGCCACCAACCTAACCCAGCCCAAATCTGACCACTCATTCATTAAATATTGGCTGAGAAGCTACTACAGATGCTGTCTGTTCCCTCTGCACTTAGATACACATGTACCATATGTCAGTTTGTACTTGTGTTGTGGAAGTGTTTTTTTTTTTTAAACTCTTTTTGACCTAACAATTCAACTGAGATTGTTAGTTCATGGTTGGCAGAGCCTATGACTACAGCATCTGTGATTCCTCTTCTGGTGCCATGTATACATTAGGGGTTGTTGAGTGATTGCCATTCACAAAGAAGATAAGAAACTTTTGTTGTGGGTAACAGCAATTGGAGTTAACATTCTCTTCTTGCCTGGGAACACTAAATTAATTCCTACCTGAAGTTTTATCATATATTTTAATTTAGTGAAACTATACAGAACCATTCTGGGCTTATGTGGCAGCATAGCAGAGATGGCTACCATGGACTGGCAACTCTTTCAAGGCAAGGGACTCCTTCAATTTTTGTCTTAGTGATGAAGGGTCCCAATTAATGAACCTCCTCCCCAATATTCAGATCTGCAGTTGAGTGTCCTTTCTAGGTTCTTGGTAGAACCAGGAATTTTAGCTATATCTTAATTACTTCTGCTTTTGTCTAAGACCTTTTTGTCTTCTGGTTTTCTGTTATCAGTGACCATTGCTAAGGGTCATCCTTACCCTTTTACCTTTTATGTAAGGATTAGGTCTGGTCTGCCTAGTGACTTAATCACTTATTATTATAACCTGTGTTCTTTTTTGATGTCTAAAACCCCTCTTTAACAAGCAAGTTTATAACTTAATTATAAGTTCATAGGGCAACTAGGTGGCATAGTGGACAGAGCACTGGCCCTGGAGTCAGGAGTATCTGAGTTCAAATATGACCTCAAACACTTAATAATTACCTAGCTGTGTGGCCTTGGGCAAGCCACTTAACTCCATTGCCTTGAAAAACTAAAAAAAAAAGTAAGTTCAGTCCCTTCTAACTGTCCCTTAGTGGTACCAACTTCTGATGTCCAGACCCACTTCAAACAGACTTTATTTATTTGAGATCATTTTTTCTCTCTTCCTTCTTCTCTCCCTATATAAATGAGAATATGTCAGATTTACTAGACTGTCTCCCAAGTTTCAGGCCATTGTGCCATCACAGTGTCCAAAAAAAATGTCTATTTGCCTAGAAGACAGCCCATGGCTCAGGAATTCTTTCTAAGATATCTTACACTGAACCTCAATATTTTGGTACCCTGGGGCCTAGCACAGGACTTGGTATATGGGAGGTGCTTAACTAGAGCCTTGTTGAATTGAATGTTTGTTGGATTTAATTAAAAAATAGATCCTTCCTATTAGGAAAAGAACAGATCAAATTAGTCAAGAGACCAGAGTTCTATTCCTGAATGCCACTTACTATTTGGGAGAACTTGGGGTGAACTAACCCTCCTGGGGCTCCATAGAATCTTCATTATAAAATGAAGAAGTTGGATTATCTGTCCTCTGACAGTCTTCCTAGTTCTAACTCTATGATCTTATGATTCATGCACTGAGAGATGTTAAATTCCTTGTGGTATATTTTGATAAATTCCCCCAAAAAACCCCAAATCACAACCCTACTCCCATCCCCCTCCAAAAGATAGGTGGATTCTCCAAATTGCTAGAAGGGATCCCAAAGGTTTTTTGTTCCAGACCTCTCATTTTCCATCTCCCTGTGGTCCAGAGAGATTAAATTACTTGCTTACTGTCATATATGAGATTTGAACTTGTATCCTCTGATTTTATAGCCAATATTCTTTCTACCATATTACAGTCCCTTGCTGAAGGATAAACAGGCCAAAAGTAAGAAGCTGTATAAGTAATCATTGCTGAGGCACCTGTTTATACAGATGACATAGTTTTGATGAGGTAGGTTTATCTGATTAATGTATAAGAAAATAAACATTGAAACCAAAATGTAAGTATACAAGCCAGCTCCCAATGCCCTTGTGCAACAGAAAGAGCATGACTCTATAAACAAACAAGGAAAATAGCAGCAGCTGAAATAAGATCCCTCAAGATATTTCGAAAAGGCAGAGAAGACATTAAAAAAGTAAGTAATAAATTCAAACTAGGGTTCCCAGTACAAATACAAGGAGAAAAATATCTGGAGTTGAAGAAATGGTAAGCCCAGAATGATTGAAGAGTAGGCTAAGAAAAATGACAAAAAAAAAATTAAATACAAAAAAACAACAGGCAGAGGAGTAAAAGATCATGGAAAGATTGAAGGAGGATAAGAAAGTCTAGACTGAAGAGATAGGAAGAAAGAAAATGTAGAGAAGGGTTATGAAGGATGAGTTAATGTATACCACCTAGGGATGGAGAGGAGGACTAAAAATAAAGTTCCAGGTAGGGACATAAAAGTCCAGTTCTGGAGTCAGGAGATTTGGACCCAGTTGTTTTAGTTACTGGCTATGTGAGCACGAACAAATCATTTAACCTCTCTGGGTTCAGTTCCTCCATCTATAACATAAAGAGGTTGGATTAAATGAGCTCTACACCCTCTTTTAGATTGAAATCAGCTAAATGATCTAAAAAGTTTTTAACTCAAGGTCACTGAACTAGTCTTCAAAAATATTCTTTTAAGTGTATCAAACTGTGATTTAGGAAAGAACTAGATTTTAAGAAGCCAAGTTCTCTGACTGCATCCAGGGCCATCTCCAGTCGTCCTGATTCATATCTGGTCACTGGACCCAGATGACTCTGGAGGAGCAAGTGAACTGGTGACTCAGTACAACACCCCCTTACTTAAATTCAATTCAGTTGTATGTCATGGCATCACCTCCTTGATGTCATGGTTGTTTTCAAGAACAAATACAAAGATAAATGTATTTCAACATAATTGTTATCCTTTGCATTCTTATGAATTTTATGTGATGTATTTAAAAACATATAAGAAGGGGCCATCAGTTTTGCTAGACTTCCAAAGGGGTCCATGGCATTAAAAAAGGTGAAAGATCCCTGATATAAAATGTCATGACAACAGTAAAAATAATTCACATTGATGTAAGTCTCTAAAATTTAAAGAGAAATGGATCCCAGACTACCATGGGGCCTCCACTGGGGACCACTATCCATATATGTACACCCAGAGGAATTAGGCCATTTGGAAGCTTACTCTTTAAGCTACTCTTAAATGAGAATCTTAGTGAGTTTGCACAGCACCCCCTCACTTAAATTCAGCTCATTTGAATATCAAGGCATCACCTCCCTGATGTCATGATCTTCTCTGAAGGATAAACAACAGCAACAACAATGAATAACATATTTCAATGTAATTGGTATCCTTTGCATTTCTATGAATTTTACATGATGCCTTTAAAAACATGGCTTAGTTCAGGGATTCTTAACCAAGGGTCCAAGAACTTGTTTTTTAAAATATTTTGATAACTTTATTTCAATATAACTAGTTTCCTTTGATATCCTTTTATATGCATTTAAAAACATTATCCCAAGAAGGGGTATCTAGATTTCCCTAGAGTATTAAAGGGGAACTTGGCACCCAAAAGTTCAAGAATCTTTGGTTTAATATTTATCACTCAATTTTTGACCTGGTTTCAAATCCTGCCTTAGATTTACAATCACTTAATTGCTCTATGCCTCAGTTTCCTCATCTTTAAAGTAAGGAAATTGAACTAGATGTTCTCTAAATTTGTCATTTTATGATACATATAATCAATATAAATATAGTTACTTGATACTAACAATTGATGGGGGGGATAAAAAAAAGCAGAGTAGCCTTTCTCTAGCAACCAAACAGATTTGAGGGAATGAGCTAAAAGAAGCATTTGAAGTCATTCTTCCATCAAACTTCCCTCTCCCCCAATCTCCCCAAAGTATCTCATTATACTCAAAGAGGTATAATAAAGTGAGGAGACAAAGAGAAACAAATGAATTTGCCCAAAGTCACAGGAAAACTGAATTTCAACCCTTATTGAAAATGAGGATGACAACTATGGGGGCAATGACTTAACAGATTCAATAATGAGTATAATGGACTTTTTTTGTATTATATGAAATAATGACTATAAAGAATTCAGAGAAGCATAAGAAGATATATGAATTGATACAGAGTGAAAATGAGCAGTCTGGAAAATAATATATGGAAGTAATATATTAATATAAATAGAAAGAACTAAATGTTCTTTAATTATACTGATGAGCCTTGACTCAGACAAGAATTAAAGAAATTCACCTCACTTCCTTCTTTACAGAAGTGGAGAACTATAGGTATGAAGCAACATAGCATATTCTTTGATTCAGTTGATATGAATACTAGTTTTGCTTATATGCTTTTTCCACCCTCTTTTGTTTTTATTTTTGTTTGTTAGTAAAATTGGTTTGATGGGTAGGGGAAGGAAGAGGGATATACTCAGAAATAAAGATTTATAAATTAAATGTATCAATATTTTTTTAAAAAAGAATGGAATGTGACCTGTGCTTAATTTTCTCTGGGTGGTCGTGAGTTGACAACATAGATCTTTTTTCCTATCATACTCCTTTCTTTGTTCACTCTGCCTCTTAGATGACCTGCCTCCAGTGATTGACATGTCAAACTTTCTCATGGAGTCTCTGTGTTTTTAAGTAGTTTAATGTTACAATGAAGACAAGAGATCTTTACATTTGATTTAAACATTTTTAGTTAAAAGCATGTGTTTAGGTTACATTTATGCATAGTCAGCAGAGATTGATGGGAAAATTGTAGTTAAGGAGAGTTTGCCTAAAGGCTCTCTCATTCCTTGTTCCAAAGAGATCTGAGGAAAAGAACCCATATGCACACAAATATTTATAGCAGCTCTTTTTGTGATGGCAAAGAATTGGAAATTGAGGGGATACCATCAATTGAGGAATGACTGAACAAGTTGTAGTATGACTATGACGAAGTCATTGTGCTATAAGAAACAGCAAAAGAAATGGTTTCAGACAAACCTGGGAAGACTTAAACAAACTGATGCAAAGTGAAGTAAGCAGAACCAGGAGAACACTGTATTCAGTAAGAGCATTGTTATAATGAAGATCTACTATGAAAAACATGTCTCTTCTGATCAATACAATAATCCAAGTGTATAGGGTGTGTTTAAGAAAGATCTCTGGTGTGAGGGCTGCTGAGCCCTTTTCAGAGCTGCTTTCCACCTTAGATGTCCACCTGAGCCACCTAACTCTCACCCATGACTCCAAGAAGATATAGCATACACAGGGGCTACATTTCAGTAAAGCCTTTTCAGCAGGCAAACTAAACTAGGTTGAGAGTAACATAGGGAATCTCAAAGTACTTGATGAGTTGTGGTGGGGGGGGGGGGCTGGGGTGGTGTGGGAGATATCTGTCCCAAGATATCTTTGTGACATCTTCCTCTGGGGGCAGCTAGGTGGCACAGTGGATAGAGCACCAGCCCTGGAGTCAGGAGTACCTGAATTCAAATCCAGCCTCAGACACTTAATAATTATCTAGCTGTGTGGCCTTGGGCAAGCCACTTAACCCCATTGCCTTACAAAAAGAAAAAAAAAAGAAATCTTCCTCTGGTGGAATGAGCAGATGAGAACATTTTGTTCCAATGACCATGAGGGCAGCTGAAGCAAGTGCTGTGGAGTGCTTAGAACTTGGTCAGACATCAATAATGCCTGACCAAGTTCATCCACTGCATCTAAAGCTATCACCAGTTGTCTTGATTCTATCTTGCCACTGGATACAGAAGACTTTGAAAGAGAGAGTGTGAGGCTTATGTGCAATTCTGCCTCACTTAAATCCAATTTACTCATGAATCAAAAAAACATCACCCACACTTTACCATTCCAATCTCAAAATCCTGGGTTACAGGTGGCCCAGGCCATAGGGTTGTTTACTTACTGAAAGTAGCAATGGAACTCTGCAGTCCCCTGAGTGTCTGAGCAGTTTTTTTAAGGATAGCACTGCTTACCTCCTGGTATGAGAAAGAGGCTAGAAAAGATGCCCTAAAAAATGTCTGCTTGCTCAACTCTGGCCTGATTACCTTTGCCAGAGGGATTCCACCCAGAAGTTGAAACACAAAAAAGTCTACAAAAACTTCTTCAAAGAAGATTCCATTCACCATCTCACCATCACAGCATGGATCGTGTGTACACTCATAGACAACACAAGATCCAATAGTCTGAAAGAGGAACAGCTCTCTTGCAAGAGAACTCTACAGGTGTCATATCCAGTAGCAGCCCTGAGTGAAAGGATGCTGGCAAATGAAGTCCAGCTTAATGAAGTTGGAGCTGGATACACATTTTTTTTCTGGAGTGGCCACAGTGAAGGGTAGTCCATGTAGTTGGGCTAGATTTTACAATCAAAACTAATCTAGTCAGCAAGCTTGAATCCCTACCAAAAGGAGTGAATGACAAGCTCATGACTATTAGAGTGCCACTTGTAGGAAAATGCCATACTATTATCATCAGTGTCTAGGCTCCCACCATGATGAACCTTGATGAAGTCAAAGAAAAATTTAATGAAGACCTGAGACCCTTATCATCAATGTACCAAAAGATAAGCTGATAATTCTGAGTTATAATGCTAGAGTTTGCTCAGACTACCAGTCATGGCAGGGAGTCCTTTTGAGGAATGGAGCTAGAAACAGCAACAGTAATGGTCACCTACTACTGAAGACTCATACATTCCATGATTCTCATCACAAACACTCTTCCATTTACCTAAATGCAATAACACTTCCTAGATGGATACTCTTAGTAAATCTAATGGACTATGTGATTTTAAGGAGAAGAGACAGACATGTATATAAGAGTGACAAAGGTAATGCGTGGCATTACCAGCACTCTGGACTGATCACAGACTAATCCTTTCCAAGCTAAATATTCACATTCAACCAATGTGGCAATCCCAAGTCGAAATGACTACAAGAAGAATGCATATCAAGAGATTCTTTGTCTGGGAACAGTTTGTTGCTAACTTGGAGGGAAAGCTGAACCCAACACAGTTGGCAACAGTAAAGCAGAAAAAGAGGGAGCAACTTTCTGAGATCTGGTGTATGCCACTGCATCTGCTTATCTGGGCCAGAGCACTCACAAGCATCAAGACTGGTTTGATGAAAATGATAGGGAAATACAGAAGTTGCTAAATGAAAAATGAAAATTCCATAGGGTTTACCAGCAGGCTAGTTCATTCCATCAAAACTAAAGTACAGAGGTGGTAGGTGTAGTAGTGGAAAAGAGCAGTGGCCCTGGAATCAGGACTACCTGAGTTCAAATCTGGCCTCAGACACTTAAAGATTGCTTAGCTGTGTGGCCTTGGGCAAACCACTTAACCCCATTTACCTTGCAAAAAAAACCCCCTAAAACAAACAAAAAAAACCAAACCAAACAAAACTAAAGTACAAAGGAAGCTTAGAGAGATGCAGGACTCTTGGCCCAGTAAGAAGGTTGATGAAATTCAGTTTTATGTGGATAGTAATAATCCAAAGTACTCTTATGATGCCCTGAAGGCTATTTATGGACCAAAAACATATGTATATCTCAACTAATCAGAACTGATGGAGCCACATTGATTAACAATAGGGACATGATCCTAGAGAGATGGGTTGACAACTTCTATGATGTTTTTAACAGACTGTCATCAATCAATGCAGAAACCATTGACCATTTCCCTCAAATTGAGATCAGCCTCTGACTGAAGTTCCAACTGAAGAATAAGTTTTGAATGCCATTAGGCTTCTTTCATATGGCAAAGCACCTGGTGCTGATTCTATTCCAGCTGAGATCTACAGGGTGGGGGTGAATTGCTCATTCAAAATTGACTAAAATTTTCCAAATTATATGGCATGAAGAGATTATCACCCAGGAATTCAAGGATGCCTCCATTGTCGTTCTCTAGAAAGGTAAAGGAAATAGAATATCCTGTGACAAACACAGGGATGTTTCTCTTTTAGTCCTGTCAGAGACCTTCTCAATAGATTGATCCTTCACCTGGAAGCCAGTGTGGCTTCAGAAAAGATTGAGGAACAGTTGATATGAGGTTGGCTGAACTGACAACTCCAGGAAAAATGCCAAGAGCAGAACAGAGGCCTGTATGCAACATTTCTAGATCTGACCAAGACCTTTGATATCATCAATCATGAGGGTTTATGGAAAATAATGTCAAAATTTGATTGCCCAGAGAAGTTCATCAGCACATCAGTTTCATGAAGGCGTGTGTACCTGGGTTCTGGATAATGTATGAAGCTCTTGAGATTTCCCAGTCATCAGTGGAGTAAAACAAAGATGTGTCCTTGCTTCCATGGTTTTTAGCATGATGTTTTCAACCATGTCATCGAATGCTTTCACTGAGAATGAACACAGCATCAAAATCAACTACTGTACTGATGGTAAATTCCTCAACCTGAAAAGGTTTCAGGCTAAGACCAAAATGGAGGGAGTGTTGGTGTATGATTTTCTGTTAACAGATGATTGTACAGTCAATGAAGTTTCTGAAGCTGAGATGCAACAAAGTATAGATCTATTCTCTGGTCCTTGTACTCATTTTAGTCTAACAATTAACTCAGAAAACACAGGTGTTCCATCAGCCAGCACCACACCATCCATATGTGGAACCATTGATTACAGCAAATGGAGAAGTTTTGAATACTGTGGACAGGTTCACTTACCTTGGCAGTGTCCTTTCCAGGGAGATACACATTGCTAATGAGTTTGACACATATATTGCCAGAGCTAGTTCAGTATTTGGGAATCTTTGAAAGAAGGTTTGGCAGAGAAGAGGTAGCAGACTGACTACCAAACTGAAGGTCTACAGAGTCAGTGTGGTGACCTCATTGTTGTATGCCTGGAAACCTGGACAGTCTATCAGCACCATGCTAGTAAATTGCATCACTTTCATTTAAATTGTCTTAGAAAGATTCTGAAGATCTCCTGACAGAAGAAGATACCAGACACTGAGGGCCTTTCTCAAGCTAAACTGCCAAGTATTTAAATGTTACTACAGAGAGTGCAACTATGATGGGCTGATCATGTTGTTAGAATACCAAACTTATGCTTGCCAAAAAGACTATTTTATGAAAAATTCATAAAGGGCAAACACTAAAAATCTCTCTTAAGAACTTTAGAACTGGGGCAGCTAGGTGGTACAGTGGATAAAGCACTGGCCCTGGAGTCAGTAGTACCATCGTTCAAATCCGGTCTCAGAGACTTAATAATTACCTAGCTGTGTGGTCTTGGGCAAGCCACTTAACCCTATTTGCCTTGCAAAAACCTAAAAAAAAAAAGAACTTTAGAACAAATTGTACAGCACAGGATACTTTAGCACAGGATCACCCAGTATGGCATGTCCTCATCAAAGAAGGTGCTGAGCTCTATGAGCAAGGCAAAATTGAAACAGCTCAAAGGAAATGTGACATTCATAAGTTTGGAGTAAACACCCAGGTGTTCATATGGACCATTTATCCCCAACCTGTGGTAGAGCATTCCAAGTTCATATTGGTCTGAATAGCCACAATCAGACAGTGTAATTTGTCTCTAACATAGAAATGTCATTTTGATCTTCTTCAACAATGAAGGAAAAGAACAAACCCACCAACTGAATGACTTAAGACAATTCCAAAAGATTCTTCATGAAAAATGCTGTACACCTCCAGAGAAAGAACTGATAAACTTTGCATATTGAAACCTGTTGATCTTTTTTACTTTATTTTTCTTCCTTTCTTTTGGAACATAGTTAATATGGAAATATATTTTGCATGACTTCACATGTATAATGGGTATCATATTGCTTGTCTTCTCAGTGGGTGGTGAAGGGACTGGAGGGAGAAAAAGAATTTGGAACTAAAAATTTAAAACAATGAATCTTAAAATTTTTTAAAATATAATTGAGAAATAGTTAATGAAATGAATAAAAATATCTTAAAATGTAAAAATTAAATTAAATTAAAAAGTTACACTGTGTTGTAATTAGTTTTTCTGCTTGAAAAAAAGAGCAAGTGAAATTCTGTTTGGAGCCTGTGAATAGGCCTCATCTGTCTGGGGATCTGACTGCTTTTCACAGAGTGAGTCATTCCTTGTACCTTCTGGCTTTCTTCCCTTTCAGTCTGGGGGAGAGGGAGGCTAGGGAGGGTGGGAAGAAGATGAGATAACAACTCCTAAAGAACAAGAACAGCATCATTGAAAGCTCCATAGCTTCCTGGAATTCTTCATGCAAAGCTTCTTCTCTCCCTAAAGTCAGTGCTTTATGAAAGTCCATCCATTACCATTCAAAGAATGTGTCTGTCTGGTAACAGCCTGACTGGGGTCATCCCAGAAATGTTCCCAAGGCAATGTAATCTTAGGACCAATTATCATTTCAACAAGTCACAAAGGAGAATCAGAGTAGATTAGAGTAGACAGTGTTATAATGTCTCACAGTGAAAATACACAGTGGAGTAGCCTGGATACATTGTCTTGTCCAGGAAAAGGAATCATTTCTGAACTATCTTGCCTTCTGGGGGTTCACAATAGAAGTAGAGCAATAAATAATTGAAGGCTTAATATTCCTTGTCCTTTATTTTCATTTCTCTTTTTCTCTAGGATGTCTCAATGCTGTTTCTTTTTGAAAAATTCAAGAAAAAGATGGGGCTGAATTCCACAAAACAGTCAATACTGATAATTATAATTATTATGTTGGATATTTGAATTCATTGACTCTGTGGTTTCATTTCAAATGTGTATTTATGTTTTGTGTCCTTAAAATGAATATAAACTTTCATGATTTACAATGCACACGAGGAGAGGAAAATAATAGGGAAAAAAAATCAAAATTTATACTTGGCCCTGTCTATTTTCTTAGGATCTCTTATGTAACTCTAAGGGCAATGTGGGGACAGTGAGTACAGTTAAAATACTTGCATTATAGCCCTAGCCCTTGGAGTATATATCTCTCTCCTGCGCTGTTTCCCTTTAAAAATTGTTTCTAAAAAGGTCCAGTAATCATTTTCAGTTGGGAATTTGCTAACAAGAAACTTCTTTGATAGCTTGCAGGTAAGCTATTCACTATTTCTTTTGGTCTGTCAATGCAATTATACCCTCTCTAACAAACTAGCACTGTTGCTTACCTGTACATGTGCACTTATCAATCATGCCTGAATCTTTCTAGAAAAGGTAATTGTTAAGTGGAGCTTAGAGACAGACTTATTCAGGCATGTCAGTGAAATTTGAGGCTGGGAAAATTCGAATTTGAAAAGCTCCAATTAAGTATTCAGAAGTTGTGTGTAATGCCTAGCTTCTCTAACCTTCTGGGCTTCTGGGCTTCCATTCCTTCTGGGAACCTCAATTCATCAGTACTATGAGGTAGAGTGTGACTGACCAATGACAGAAAATAAATGGAATTACTTAGAAGAGGTCTATAAAATGCCACCAGCAGTGGAAAGCTTTCAACTAAATTATTTCATTTGGCCAATGTAGGCAGCTAAACTAGATAATTCAAGGTTAATTTGAAACCTTAAATAGATTTTTAGGTTTGGGTTTTAAAATCTGCCCATTGAAATTCTAGCTTATTCACTAAGTCCTGAAATCCTAGCTTATTCATTAAGTTCCAGTTCAAATGTTATTGCATGGAGACACAACGTGGAAAATGAAAAAAAAAAATGAGTAAGATACTGTCCATAACCTTCTAGGAACTTACTCTCTAGAGGTCAAGTTATCACTCTAGTCAAAGAATGAGAATATAAACTAGAAGATGAGGACATAAAAGGAGCACAAAGCACTATGAAAGACATACTGAAAAGAGAACTACAGCTGGAGAGAATCAGAAAAGGTTCCATACTCGTGTCATCTCTTCATTTCAATTCAATTCTGCAGCTAGTTACATAAGTGTTTCTTATGGACAAGGGGGAACTAGGTAGTGTAATGAACAGAGAGCCAAGTCTGGAATTAGGAATACTTAATTCAAATTTGTCCTCAGACACTTATTAACTATGTTATGCTGGGCAAGTAATTTAACTTCTGTCTGCCTTAGTTTACTCACCTGTAAAATGGGGATGATAGTAACAGTTACTTCCTAGGGTTGTCGTGGGGATCAGATAATAGCTTTAAGATGCTTTGAGATATAGTAGGCACTTGACAGATGTTTGTTCCCTCCTCTCCTTCTGTACAAAGCATTGTACTACAGATATAAAGACAAAATCAATAATCTGTGTCCTTAAGGGGCTTACAGTGGTCTAGAGAGATACAATTTTGATAGGGGCAAAGGAAGGACCAAGTAAATAGTTCTAGGAATATTTGAGGCAGAAGAGAACACTGTTTATTGGGAGCTTCAGGGAAATTCTCCTGGAAATGGTAATGCCTAAGTTGAGCCTTGTCAAAAGAGGAATGTGAATACATGGTGGATTTGGGGAAGGGCAAATAATTCAGTTTAGCTGAAATATAGAATAGTATAAAAGGGATTTCTATGAAGACAGTGTGGAAATCTAGCCAGATTGTTGAGGGTGAGCTTTAGATGCCAGGTTGAGGAGTAGATATAGGGGATCACTAGTGGTTTTTGAGAAGATATTGTAAATGGTAAGACGTATATTTTAGGAAAACTATTTTGGCAGCTGTATGAAAGCTTGCCTGGACAGGGGAGAGGCAGGAACTTTATTGGGAGTCAATTATGATAGTCCAGACCATGAAGTAATGAAAGCCTAAATTAGAATGTGAGTGGATTTGTGAATGGAGAGAAGAGGAAAGAAGCAAGCAATATTATAATCATGACCTGAGTTCAAATCTGATATCAAACACTTAATAATTACCTAGCTGTGTGACCTTGGACAAGTCACTTAACCCCATTGCCTTGCAGGAACAAAAATAAATATTATAATGGTGGAATTAGTGGAATTTTAGAATTAGTTGGATATTGGTGGTAAGAGAGAGGCATGATTCCAAAATTACTCTGAGGTTATGAATTTGACTAGGAAAATGGTGTATTTATGTGTATAGTAGGCATTTAATAAAAGCTTGCTGTTATAGACCTAATATCTAACAGTGTTTCCCCTCAATATGGATTAGATTCATACCTCTTCCATGTCTAATCATTTGTTAGGTTTCCTCTCCTTCCTTGCTATGGGATTAGTTCAATAAACAGGCTCTTTTTTTTTTCAACAAAATTTTTATAATGAACAGTTCTTAACCATCTACTATGTGTTAGACATTGTGCTATGTACAGGGAATCTAAAAAGAGAAAAAACTAGTCACTATCATGGAAGAGCTCACAGTCTAATTGGGGAGGCAATAAGAGAACAAATATGTACAAACAAGATATTTACAGGACAAATAGGAAACAAGAAAGGGGAGGATCTAGAATTAAGAAAGGTTGGGAATTGCTTTCTATAAAAGAAAGGGACTTGAAGCAAAACAGAAGGCAGTAGACAGAGATGAGAAGAGAAAGCATTCCAAGACAATCAGAGCACATGGCAGAAGCCAAGGGATGGTTCATGGAACAGGAAGGAGGTCAGTGTCGCTATGTAAAAGTATATGTGTCAGAAGACTGGAAAGATAGGAGGGGGTTAGCTTATGAAAGACGTTGTATTTGATTCTAGAGGCAATTGGGAGTCACTGGAGTTTATTGATTAAGTAAATGACATGTTCATCCCTGCTCTTTAGGAAAATCACTTTGGTGGCTGAATGTGAAGCCAGGAGAATGGATTTCTGGGAAGGGAGCTTGAGGATCTATGTAGGTTCATTTTAGGTGAAAGAAATCACCAAGCTCTCTGACTCAGGAGGGTAAGAAAAGGCATAGATTTTGGTTCAAGTGGTTACAGCGAAAAGTTCACAGGTTAGGTTCTTTGGAGAAACTTCAAGAGAGTGAGTTTTAGTAGAAGTAGAGAAGTCCCTTCCTCCCTGTCTCACAAGATGAGACAGCTTTATTCTCTACCAAAGCTAACCCCTCCATCTGCTCATGTGATCCCATTACAGCACTCTGGCCTTCACTGATAAATTCCAGGCCAAGCCCCATTTAATCATTGTTTGGGCCCTTATTGACTGGGAATGAATGCAAATAGCAGTTGTTTCTGTTTAGTCAGAAACCCTGAAAGTCTTTCTTTCCAGATTGATTTTTTTTGAGCAAGCAAAATCCTTTCCTTTCTTATCTAGCCTTAATCACCAAATAGGCTTCGCCTCTGTCAAATTGAGACCTGCTAAAGACCTTAGATTAAAAAGATCAGGCGATCTCCAGTAGTCCTGATACATACCTGGTCACTGGACCCAGATGGCTCAGGAGAAGCCCTCACTTAAATCCAATTCAGTTGCATGTCATGGCATCACCACCCCTGGTGTCATGGTCCTCTTCAAAAATTAGAACTAACAGGGGCAGCTAGGTGGTGTAGTGGATAGAGCACCGACCCTGGAGTCAGGAGGACCTGGGTTCAAATCCGGTCTCAGACACTTAATAATTACCTAGCTGTGTGGCCTTGGGCAAGCCACTTAACCCCATTTGCCTTGCAAAAAAAAAAAACCTAAAAAAAAATAAGAACAGCAACAACCTTTTTTCATGTCCTTCTATTACTTATTTTCAATCTCCCATTCTATTGACTTATTTCTTACTGCCTACAAACATATCCATGTCTTTCCTGTCATGAAAAAAGCCTCATTCTTGTATTCCCATTAATTATTATTTTAGATATCTTCTACCCTCTGTAGGTAAACTCCTTGGAAAAAGTCTTCTGCTTTAAATGATGTCTCCATTTTCTCTGCTCTCACTGTCTTCTTTTTTTTTTAATTTTACTTCAAGGCAATGGGATTAAGTGACTTGCCCAAGGTCACACAGCTAGGTAATTATTATGTGTCTGAGGTCAGATTTGAATTCAGGTCCTCCTGACTCCAGGGTCGGTGCTCTATCCACTGAGTCACCTAGCTGCCCCTCACTGTTTTCTTAATCCCTTACAATCCAACTTCTGACTTTATCATTCCATAGAAACTGCTCTCTCTAAAGTTACTTTCTCTAAAATGTTTTCTTGGTTGCCAAATCCAATGGCACAAGGCAACACCATTCCCTCAGTCCCTCAGGTTCATAGTGCCATTCTTAACTCTTCCCAGTCTATCCAAGTATGTGTCCAGCTTACCTTTGCAAACCTTCTCTCCTCTGATATTGTCACCATGCCAATGTAGGCCCTCAATACCTTATACCTGGTCTATTGCAATAACAAGTTGATGGGTCTACCTACCTTGAGACCTTTGCCCCAATTCCCAAATGAATTTGGTCCTAAATTGTTTGAAAGAAGAAGAAAATAGGGGAAATGTTAAGAGAAATAATGTTCTATAACTAATCTGTTCCCTCTGCACTGACCACATACCTTGCATTGACACTGACTCCCTCAAATCCCCTTGTCCAAGCTATGAGAAGAGGTCAATGAACTTTTAGAAAAGTACCTTGCCCCTCCCTGGCAAGAACCTACACCCCTCCACACACACACACAAAACAAAACTCTCATTTACATATCCCTAATTACCTCATGTTTGTTCTCTGATCTACCTACCCCCATCTTAAGTCTCCCTATTATCTTCCTTAAAGGCTTACTCAATCCTCAATTAAGTTTCTTGTCTTCCTTTAGGATTGTGGGAGTCTGATCCCCCAAATAACCTCTCACTTTCCTATTCCCTTCTAAACTATGTATCCCTTGTTTGCTTAACTTTCTTTGAGAGGCCAGCCCACTCTGGGGGAATGTGATTTCCCAAATAATCTCTCACTTTCCTATGCCCTTCTTTACTATGTATCTCCTTGCTTGACTTCCTTTGGGAGTGATCTCCCAAACTCTCCCATTCTCTTCTCCAGGCTACTGGATCCACATTTATCTAAACTCAGTCACCATCTAGTGGCTTGCCTCCCTCTTAGCTGTCCTTGATGTTCTCACCAACTCAGCTTAGGGCTGATATATATATGTATATATGGATAGACCACCACCCCTGAGGTCAGGAGAACCTGAGTTCAGATCCTCTGACATTTAATAATTACCTAGCTGTGTGGCCTTGAGCAAGTCACTTAACCCCATTGCCTTGCAAGAAAAGCAAAAAAAAAAGATATATAAGTAATATGTGATGGGGAATAGGAGAAAAGAAGAACCTCACAAAAATGGCTGCAATTTTTCCTATAAAAGATGAGATAAGGTTCTTGACTGAGAATATGGGTGGGCCATGGAAGGTTTGAGAAAGGATGAAAAACTTTGGAAGAGCCGCTCTGGAGTAAGGTAGTGAGTTACTAAGTGAGGGCTAGTAGGATTTTCTAACAGCCATGAAAGCCCAGTGGAGGTTGTATAATATAAAAGTATAGTAAAGGATTAATGTACCCTAAAAGGAGACAAAACTGTCTCCAGTATCTGAATGGCCTCCGCTTCTCCTAGTGCCAGTCCTGGTTCACCTCAGAGTTTAAAAAGTTCCACCCACACTGTGTTTGGGTTTCTATGACTTGGTGTGTTTGTGATACCCCATGAGTCACCATATCCTGCCCTGCTGATAAAGACCCTAAATGTCACTGTATCATTGATATATTATGGCAAAGAAAAACTCCTTTTATAGCTGTACAGTGTCTCATGTCTTCCCAAAACTGAACCTAAACTTACAGGGTACTACTGGCCTTAATCCTACCCCTAATACTTGGTGATTGATGTAGTTTCAGGGATTTAGTCTCCCTCTTTTCAGTTGCTACAACCTCGGAACATTAGGAGCAGATAAAACCGATGTTTTGAAGTATCAAAATTTCTCTGAATTGGAAAGGAAGCTTAACACTGGCTTTCTAAAGATTAACCATGCCTTTTAAAAAGCCCTAAACACTGAAAACAGAAAGCCTATATTTTAGTTGGGAAGTACTTGTGTAGAAGGTACTATTTGCATTACTGTCCTCTGTGGCACCTTGAGGTAGAGTTCTTCACCATTTAGGAGAGACTAAATCTCACAAGGAACAGATGCATATATTCTCCAGGAGCAGAAAAACAAATTAAGGAAGCATCCAGAAGCCCAAGATCTAGGCTCAGGCTTCCCTAGGAAGCATATGTACCTATGGCTATGCTCCAGAAGTCAAGACAATTGCCATGAAGTAGAAGAGGAAGAAGTAACCCTTCCCCAGCCCCTCCCCGCCCCCCCCCCCACCTCCAGAAAAGTCTATAGAAAAGATTTAAAGGAAGGGAGAGAGAGAAGATAAAGTCATTCCTTTTTTATTTTTAGAGGTTTTTGCAAAGCAATGGGGTTAAGTGGCTTACCCAAGGCCACACAGCTAGGTAATTATTAAGTGTCTGAGACCGGATTTGAACTCAGGTACTCCTGACTCCAGGACCAGTGTGCTCTAGTCACTGTGACACCTAGCTCCTCCATTCCTTTATTTTATTAAAAAAATTTTTAAAATTCTATTTATTTTATTCTTTTTTTTTTTTTTTTTTTTTTGGATTTTTCAAGGCAATGGGGTTAAGTGTCTTGCCCAAGGCCACACAGCTAGGTCATTATTAAGTGTCTGAGGTTTATTTATTTTAGTCTAAATTTAAGAAAGAAAACAAGCATTTCCATAATGTAGTAGAATAGAAAAAAAGATGATTGTACATGAAACTACAACTTTCTATTCCTTTTAAATATATAATAAAGTGTTCATGAACCTTTTTTTCCTGTTTTTCTTTCCTCCTCCCTCTTTCCCCACCCTAGAGATAGCTATCATTAGACACAAACACACACACACACACACACACACACACACATACATATATATGTATATGTGAAACCACTCTATACTTCTATTTATCAGTTCTTTCTTTGGATGCATCTTCCTTTGTATGTCCTTTGTAATAAAGGTGAATATAATAGTAAAAATGATTTAATTGCTCAAAGTTGTTCTTAAAATAATATTGCTATTACTGTTTTACTCTTGGTTCTACTCATTTTGTTCTTTATTATTTTGTATAAGTTAATCCATAGTTTTCTAAATCCATCAAGCTCATTATTTATTCTTTTCTTTTTATTTTTCAAGGCAATGGGGTTAAATGACTTGCCCAAGGTCACAGCTAGGTAATTATTAGGTGTTTGAATTCATATTTGAACTCAGATCCTCCTGACTCCAGGGTGAGTGCTCTCTCCATTGCACCCTAGCTGCCTCAAGTTCATTATTTTTTATGGCATATTATAGTATTCTATCACATAATATACCACATTATATAGTTACTCTTTTTAAAGCTTAGTAAGTGAATTGATAAAAAAAAATGAAACAATAGTATACATAATATCTGTGATGGGGTAGTGGGGGTTGATCTGGAGAGTCTCTGATCAGCTTGCTGTATCCCTCCAAATAACATGATGAATTTAGAGGGCATGAACCTTTGTTAGGAGAGAGTATTACCTCCCTTGAATCTAGACATGCACCCTAAATCCTTGCTAAGAGATGTATACCCTATTTCTTTGCTGAGAGGACAAAATGAACTCCCCCCATTAGTGACTGGGATTGCCTTCTGATGACTGCTTAATTAGCTCTAGCTCATTAGCCAGTTCTTCTTTGCAATAGTCCCCTCCAATTAATGGGGATCAAGGGATTGCTACATCAACTCAAAATGCTGTGAGGGGCAAGTTCTGCAATAGTGTTCTACAGATCACAGGGGGTCCTCTGTTTATCCCCATTATACAGAAACAGGGAAATTTGAAAGAGTGGCTGTGGAAGAGGGGATATTGATTATACTATATGGGACATGTTGCATTTGATATGCCATTGTAATTGTTTAGCGGGTGGTTGGGCATATGAGACTGGAATTTGGTAGAAAGACTATAGTTGGACATATATATGTGGACATCAAGTGTCTGTTGAGTATTGTTGAGTGTACCAATTAGTATTTGACCCAATTAATCAGATAATTGTGAAATTTTATTTCACTTTGTAAAGAATTGTGAACATTTCTTTTCAACCTTCCTTGGAAATATTCTCAAATTTTTCTCTCCTTTTTTTAGTAAAAGGTTCTGATGCCAAATCATTAAAGTGAGATGGAGTTCATGAAGACCAACAAAGAAGAGCAAAGAGGAATGCCTTTCCCACACATATATTGCCACTTTAACTAATCTCCTTGATTTCGGGTTCTCCTTTGTTCAGACTCCTCAAGGCCATTGTTATCCCAAATCTGCTTTGTGTGCTTTATAACAAAAACTAACATACTGGCTAAAGTTTGTTTGTGTAATTCATCCACTGGCAGTCAATCACATCCTATGGTAATGTAAAGTGGATGGGATTTCCTTAAGTCAGACTTCAAGCAGTTAAATTGGCAGTCAAGAATCCACAAGCATGCTCTTCAAATTAGGTACTTTTCCAAGGAACTCTGGTTAATAGACACTTAAATTTCATTTTAAGTACCCAAACAAAATCTGCTGCTCTAATTGTAAATCAGAATTGAAATTTTAAGCACAAAAGATAGAAATGATGCTTCCTGGAGCAATGTAAACTTCTAGGTAGAATGTAAGTTCCTTGAGGGCAAGGAACTGTTTTCTAGGTTTTTGTGTCACCCTATACTTTTAGGGGTTTGCCCTTGATTAGTGCACTGGATCATTTTGGATAGTTTTGGAACCTTGCAACTTATGTATCATTGTGACCTACAATCATAATAGTAATTCACATTTAAATACATATACATATACATATTTAAGGTGCTTTTAAAGAGTGCCTTCCCATCTTTGTAATATATGTAACCTATACCCCAGTTCTTTTTCCCCTCAAAGACTTTCCACTCACATAGATTGAGTCCCATTCTGAGAATTTGACCCCAAAAGTTAAATCTCACTTCTTTTATTCATTGGCTTAATATGGATCAATTTAAGAAAGCTATCAAAGTAAAATTTATCTCCTTCATGTCTTAGAAGTTCCAAATATGGGTGGTAGTGCCCCCAAATTTTGTACAGGCATTCAACATACAGCTTATTTATTTCACCCTTGTATAGAAGATATGCTAAAAATACTAAGGACACATGAGTAAAATCAGCAGAAGAGAGCTTTCAAATAACCCATCCTTTCACATGAAAAGAGATTTGATCTTGGGGGCAACTGTCAGGTTAACCCTCCATTATTTTAGTGAGACTCTCGTTCCCATAAAACCCTACACAATATCAGCAAGACTCATATTATCAGTTTGTGGTAAGTCTCTTCCAAAAGTAAATTTGCTTTGTAGTTTGCTGAGCACAAAAACACCTTCTCATAGTAATATTGTACAAAATTGGCAAGATACAGATCTACTGCACCGGCTTGGTTTGTTCTAAATTATCCAGTTTGAGGGTGATCCTGTTGACTAAGCTTGTCTTCCTTGGGTGAGTTTATGCTCAGTCTTGACCACAGTAACTCTGAGACAGGATATTTTGAACTTGACATTGTCTATTAGGTATCTACAAAAGCTGGAGATGTCCTTTCTCAGAACTGAGATGTAAAAATTACCATCTTTGGTCCTGAATAAGCATATGTTCCTCATTGCCATCTGCTTCTGCTATAAACTGCTATTTCAGAGGAATCTCCTCCCTTCTACCTTGCTACATTCCATCTTAGAAGTCCAAGGGTGAGAAAGCACAGAAAAAAGGTTTAAAAAGGGTACATAGTGTATGCTTATAACTGTAGGAATGGTTGTTTCTCTTACAAGAGTTGATTCCTTTGAGTCTCAATCAACTGGTCATTAGAAGGCAGCCCTAGCCACTAATTATAATGTATTGAGTCCTCTCAGTAAGGGATTAGTGTATAAGTCTCTTAACAAAGGGCTAGGATGCATGTCTAAATTCATGGAATATACCTCTTTTTAACAATGATTCATGCCCTGGAATTTCATCATTTTGTTTATAGAGGGATTCATTATATTAATCTGAGTCTCTCCAGATCAACTCCAGTTTTACCCAATGCAGTCATTACTTCATTCTCTCTGAAAAACTCTGGTATCAATTGTATGACATGGGGGATGCTGGCAGAGAGGACCACCCATCAAAGGCTACCCACATCAAAGTGAATATAAGAGAATTGAAGTAGCTCAAAAGAAATGCAAGATGCACAAATTTAGGGAATCCACCTCAAATATTCACATGGGTTATTTGTATCTGACTTGAGGTAGACCATTCCAAGTTTATATTGGTATTATTAACCACAGTTAGATACACTGTAACTTGACTCTAACAAAGTGGTGTCATTTTGGTACTCTGAGAATAAAGAACAACCAATCGATATTGCTTCATTTATTATTTGTTCCTAAGTCTTTCTGCACTTCTTTGAATTCTTTACATTTGTTTTTTCTTAAGAGAGTATAATAATAAGTTATTACATTCATGCTTGTTTAAGCATTCCCCAAATGAAGATCACCTACTATGTTTCTGATTCTTTGCTAGGGAAAAAAAGTGTTGCTATGAATATTTTGAAATACATGAGATAGTTCTTTCAGTCTTCGACCATTTTGGAGAACATGCTTAGAAGTGGAAACTCAGCATCAAAGGATATGGGCATTTTATTCACTTATTTTGAGGTTTTTATTGTTTTAACTTTTATTTTGTTAAACATTTCTCATTTACAGTTTTTTAACTTATTTATTTATTTAAGGCAATAGGGTTAAGTGACTTGCCCAAGATCACACAGCTAGGCAATTACTAAGTGAGGTCATATTTGAACTCAAGTCCTCCTGACTCCAAGGGTGGGTACTCTATCCACTGCACCACCTGGCTGCCCCTACCTTTTATTTTTTAAAAAATGTTAAACTTTGTTTCCAGTTACGTGAAAAATAATTTTTAACATTTATAAAAGTTTTTTAGTTCCAAATTCTCTTTAAGAAAATAAGCAATTTAGTATAGATTTAACATGTGCAGTAATGTTCAAAACATATTTTCATATTATCCATATTACAAAAGAAAGCACAAAACAAAATAAGAAAAATGAAAAAAGCAAAAAGAAATATGCTTCAATCTACATTCTGACTCCAGCAGTTCTTTCTCTGATGGGAAGGGGAGTGGATAACATTTTTCATAGTAAGTCTTCATAATTGTCTTGGATCATTGTATTTTCTGAGGATAGCTAAGCCATTCACAGTTGATCATACAGTACTGTCATTTCTATGTACAATGTTCTTCTACTTCTGTTCACTTCACTTTACATCAGTTCATACAAGCCTTTCTAGGTTTTTCTGAAATTATCCTGCTCATCATTTCTGCTTTGTGTGATTTATAACAAAAACTAACATACTGGCTAAAGTTTGCACAATAACATCCATCACAATCATACTACAACTTGTTCAGCCATTCCCCAATTGTGGTGTATCCCCTTAATTTTCACTTCTTTGCCACCACAAAAAGAGGTTCTATAAACATTTTTGCACATATAAGTCTATTTCCTTTTTTTTTAAGTTTTTTTTTGCTAGAAGATGGATGGATATGGCTTGGTCTGAGATAATGCAGTTTTATAGCCTTTTGGCATTGTTCTAAATTGCTCTCCAGTTTCACCAACAGTACATTTCACAATTTACATACAACCCTTCTAATATTTATCATTTTCTTTGTTTCTCTTATTAGCTAATCTGCTAGGTGTGGAGAAAATTAAAAAACCCCTACAAAATTAAAAGTGAATGTTGCAGGCAGCCAGATGGTGCAGTTGATAGAGCACTGGCCCTGGAGTCAGGAGGACCTGAATTCAAATCCAGCCTCAGACACTTAATAATTACCTAGCTGTGTGACCTTGGGCAAATCACTTAACCCCATTGCCTTGCAACCCCCCCCCCAAAAAAAAGTGAATGTGACAAAATTACTAAAATAAAGCATAGCCTCAGAGGAGAGATGGGAGAAGACACTCCTATTCTATTCTTTGCAGAAATAGGAATTTGAAAGAGTGGAGCATTGCATATATTTTCATGCTTTTAAAAAAAGTATTAAATGGTTTTGCTAATATTTTTTCTCTTTATCCTCTTTCATTTTCCCCCTTAAAAACACTTCTTGATATTAATGTCTCTGGGAGATTAGAGGGGGAGGAATAATTGTAGAAAATTTGGATGTAAAAGCAAAAGATATCAATGAAAAATTATTTATTTAAAATGCAAAAATATTGTTTTTTCATGAATGACAAACGTCCAAATGAATAAAAAAGTATTTGTGAAATGCTTACTATATTACCAGACATTGTGCTAAATCATAGAATGAAAACACATAAAATAATCCCTTCCCTCCAGAATTCACATTCTAGTGGGAGGGGAGAAAATGCATCTAGGGGAGTGCAGACTAGGGAAGAGTGAATTCCCAGATATTGTGAATGGAATCTTAGGGAATGGAGTAATGCCAACTTCCCAGAAGCAATAATAGCTTTGATTTGTTTGTTGTAAAGCATTTGGGTTGTTTGTTTGTTTTTTCCATAAAAACGCATCTGTTTAACTGTGAGAAGTAAGTAACCATCAGGACAGTAATTCTCTGCAGACCTACCTTTGAGTCATTATTCACATAGTGGTTGTCGATTTCAAGTTCATCATTATTGATTTTTAAACTAAACCAATAACAATCCAAAGCAACTATTCGCTTTACCACCAAATGTCAGCTAAAGTACAGAGAATAGACAGATCATGAAGGTGGAATGGTGAAATATTCTTTTCCCCCATACTCCTACTAAATAACAACCTCCCCAGCATCCCATAAATGATCATAGAGGTGATGGGGTTATATTTTAAAAGCATGACAATCCACAAGTATTTATTTGATCCCAGAGTGGCCAGTTTATTTGAAAAAATATTGGAGTTATTATAATAGGAGCCATTTAATACAAAAAACAGATTGTTTGGGAATACATTTGGGAAATTACATAGTATTTTGACCAAAATCTAGCACAAAAACCCATCTTCTACTTTAAACCTTCTTTCATTGCTACTATTTACTATTGAATAGAAGACCATAAATATCCAAAGAAACAAAATTGTAGATGCCTCAAAAGACAATGGAGAAACACATGGTGGGCATTCATTAACTGTAGCATATTATCCTCAATGACTTGTGTTCATAAAAAATATCTATCTAGTGAATATATAATCAGAAAAAGAGGTGACCACATCACCTAGACAGACAATTCAAATGATGCTTTGATACTCACATAATATTAAAAGACCTAAAGGAAGACCACCAGTGCTTTAGAGAGATGTTCTGTGGAGAATCAACTAATTAATAAACATTTAATTAAGGACCTACCATGTGCTAAGCACTATGGTAAGACTGGAGAGTTCATTGGATAGACAAGATGAAAAGGTACAATTGGTTTGCAGACTATCACTGGGGGCTACTATTGAGAAGGAGACTGCGATTCCATTGTAGTATGCCAGGAATGAATCAGGAAAAAGCAGAATGTTATAGTCTAGCCAATTTAAGAGAGAAAAAAAATACATCAGTCCTGTGTAGCCCCTTTCCATTCTAATAATGGTAATAGGATAGAAATAAAAGGGACTGGGGTTTCAAGGACTATCATCTCATGGAATTTATGGAAAAAGGAATATCAGTGCAACTAATTTGCCAAAATCTGTTATAGAGGATGAAATGATAGAGACCCTATAGAAAGTCTTAAGATCTTCCAAACTCAAAACAACCCCAGTTTCTGTCTCCTATTCAGTAATATCTATTGTGTCAGCTTAACCTAATCTATTCAAATAAGACTGATATTCAGTAACTCCAATAAAAAAGTTGATTTCCTTCACTTTTCATCAGATCATATAAGCCTTCCCATGCTTCTCTGTATTCTTCATAATCATTATTTCTTATAGAACAGTACCAATCCATCCCATTCATGAACCACAGTTTATTTAGCCAATTCCCAATCAATGAGAACCCAAAATTTTCCCAGTCTTTTTCTGTCACAAAATGTGATCCTAGTTTTGTTGTAAATGTAGATTTTTAGCTCTGACCTCCTTGGGTGTGTGTATGTATGACATATTCTTACATGTATGTACACAAGCATATTTGTTGTTCATCTTTTTTTTTTTAGTTTTTGCAAGGCAATGGGGTTAAGTGGCTTGCCCAGGGCCACACAGATAGGCAATTATTATGTGTCCAAGGTTGGATTTGAACTCAGGTACTCCTGACTCCAGGGCTGGTGCTCTATCCACTGCACCACCTACCTACCCCTCATCATTCATTTTCAAAGAGGACTAATCACAGCTTAAGTCATGACTTGAATGTGAATTGGATTTAAGTGAGACAGAGTTATACAAAGTTGTCAGCCTTAGTCTCTCTTTCTGAATCATCAAAGTCCAATGGCAGGACAAAAGTCAAGATAATTGGCAGTGGCCTGTGTTGCCCTCTTTTGCACCAAATAAACATAATCAAGCAAAGCAAATTTATGCATTTTCCAAGTCTGAAAATGTGTCATATTATTGGTTTCTAGTCTATCATGCATCTCTCTGTTGAGTAGTTGCTTCTCCATCAGCTGTTTGTGTCCAGTCTTGATGATTTGGAGAAAAGGTCAAAACAAATACCAAATTAGTAGAAAAAAAATGAGGGTTATGGCAGCTGCAATCTCACTTGTTTAAAGAACTTGTCAGTAAAAATCAATGATGCTATCAAGATTTCATAGAATAGGGTAAGCAACACAAAATTGGAAGAAAGAAGCTAAAGGATCCCCAAAACGATCTCAGCCAACAATTTCTTTGCCAAGTGAAGAAACATGGTAGCCAAGTACAACATCAGTTAACAGCATAGTCTCATTTTTAAACAGTGTGGATGACAATAAAATTATAAATATCATAAAACAAAACAGGAAGAAGCATTTAAGGGGAAAATGAATCTAGAGAGATCATTTATTAGATTTGGCTGTCAGATAATTCCAAAGACATTTGTAGATGAAACCAGAAGACAGCAAACAGATAAGAAGCAGAACAGATCCACTGTTGCATCTGCATTTGTCTCTTCTCATCAATGGCTACACCACTACATTTAGATTCTACAACTTCAGTACTCAGTGTGAGGAAGTGACAATGTCACTGAATAGAAAATAGAATGGCTGGACCAAGAGCCTTACGTAGCATGGTGTCATAAACACTTTGCCCCCAGGACACTGACTTCTGAGCTATATATTCTTTCTGTCTTTAGCGATCATGTCACAAAATCAGTCAGTGGAGAACACTGATGGGAAGCAAACTTACCCATTTGGATATCAGGACTCTGGGGAGCAGAAATGAGGCACTATTTCCTCTGCCTAATCTCACTCCCCAAGAGTCTCTTGTAGCTATCATATTCTCTCCTGGGTCACCACATTCTCATCACATTGTATTCAGTAATAGTATGCTGTTTTAACACAGTGTAAAGTAATTATTCTGAGGATCCCTGACACATGGTTCATCAAGAATCACTAGCAGAATCAGTGGTCGCTGTAGTCTATGTCTCTCCCTAAATATCCTGAAATTTTAGTCTCATCCCTTTATTGTTCAACTGTACTTGTTCCAGGTCTTGTAATTTCCACTTAGGGCTTTGGGTGGACTTGATCCAAGTAAAAAGCAAGTGCAACATAATTTTTTTTTTTACTTTAATGATATTTTATTTTGCTCAATTACATGTAAAAACATTTTTAACATTCATTTTTTAAAAAATTGGTTCCATGTTTTCTCTTTCTCCCTCTCTCTCTGAGACAGTAATTTAATATAGGTTATATGTGTGCCATCATGTAAAACATATTTCCATATTTGTCATCTTGTGAAAGATGAAACAAACAAAAATTCCACAAAAAATTAAAAAAATAGTTTGCTTTGATCTGCTTTCAGACTAGATCTGAATAGTATTTTTCATCATAAGTCCTTTGGAATTCTCTGAAATCATTGTGTTGTTGACAATAGCTATGTTATTCACAGTTGAATATCATACAATATTGCTGTTACTCTTATAATGTTCTGGTTCTGCTCATTTCACTTTACATCAGTTAGTTTAAGTCTTTCCAGGTTTTTCTGAAATCATTCTGTTCATCATTTCTTATAGCATAATGGGATTCCATCACAATCATATACTACAACTTGTTCAGCCATTGCCCTGAATTTCCAGTTCTTTGCCACAAAAAGAACTAATACAACTTTATTATTTTCCAATTACATGCAAAGATAGTTTTCAGCTTTCATCCTTGTACAAGTTTTTGAGTTTCATATTTTTGAGTTTCATATTTTTCTATCACCTTCTGTTCCCTCCTCCCTGCCCATGACAATCATTTTTAACATATTTCCATATTAGTCATTTTGTGAAAGAATAGGGATCAATTTTTTTTTTAGGTTTTTGTAAGGCAAATGGGGTTTAGTGGCTTGCCCAAGGCCACACAGCTAGGTAATTATTAAGTGTCTGAGGCCAGATTTGAACCCAGGTACTCCTGATTCCAGGGATGGTGCTCTATCCACTGCACCACCTAGCTGCCCCTGGGATCAATTTTTAAGAAAAAATTTAAAGTGGCAATTTGCCCTATCACAAAGATTTTTTAAAAAAAAATTATTGTGAAGTAAAATTATTTGCATTAGGGTAAAGGTTTTTTAAAATAGAAAATATCACAGACAATGCTATTACATTTTAAACAATCAACTGAGAAGATGAAAGCAATTACCAATCTTTGTCTTCCTTTTTTGTTTGTTTTATTTTTAATTTGGTTTTAGATTAATAATTTCCCCCTTTTTAGAAAAATAAATCAAAACATTTTTGTGACTTGATTAATCTTGTGCTTCCTTGCCTCATTAACTTGGAAGACCCACTTAATGATAAATCAGAAATAACATCTCTGTGCTGAGGCAAATTGCTCCTTTTTGAAAGGACAAAGAAAAGAAAGAATCATGGGGAAGGGAGATCATTATAATGGTTTGGGGTCTTTGGGAACAGACTATCTTAGTCACTATAGATACTCTTTTTAAAGTACTAAAAACATTTCTATGGGTAATACTTCAGGGGTCCCTGCTCCATTTCTAAATATCCTATTTTCCCTGCCCCTCCAATGTTGCTCCATTTTGTGGATCAAGGTCTCTTTGTGTGAGCCTCTCTAGGCTTGTGTTATACAGGTTTTTTAATAGAGTCAGATTTCTTCCAAACCCAAGTCAGGGATCCACATGCTTCACTGACATTCTAGATTTAGTTGGCCATCTTCCCCTCCAAAGTATGGGACTAAGAATGCAGGTCAAGTTGGCAGCAATTCCCAAGGGACAGATGAAGTCATGCGGCAGTTCCAGTAGCATCCATCAGCTCTGCATTTCAATTGACCTTACGTTGGTATCCACTTCCCTAAAAAGAGAAGCAATTTCCTGTCATTTCTTCTTAGTAAAAACCTGATTATTGGACTGAACCATTTCCTCTGTATTCGGGGGGGCCTTGTGATATTTCCCCACTATTGCATGTGTGTGAATACATGCATGTGTATATATGCGCAGCCATGTAATATAGGCGTGCCTGCCTGAAACTGTTTCTAGTGGAATCTGGTTTTATGGATGAGAAACTAAAGAGTTTTATCAGAGCTGAACAGCCTGAATTGGTTCACAATCTCCCTGAATTTTGCTTTGTTAAGATCCTGTTTCTTTGGGGGGGTTGTTTGGAACCGGGACCAATAAAAGGCTATACATCTGATCTTTCCTTGAGTTGTGGGCTTCTTCCCAGGTCCAACTCTCTTCTTTTTCTTTTCTCTTTAAAACTTTTACCAATATTTTATTTGTTTTCCAATTATATACAATAGTAGTTTCTACCTATCATTTTTTGTAAGGTTTTAGATTATGCAATTCCCCCCCGCCCCCATCCCCCACAGAAGGCAATCTGATAATCTTTACATTGTTTCTATGCTATATATTGATTGAATTGAATGTGATGGGAGAGAAATCATCCCCTTGAGGAGAAAATAAAATATTAGAGATAGCAAAATTATGTAGTACATAAGACACTTTTTTAAAAAAAATTGAAGGTAATAGACTTTGGTCTTTGTTTAAACTCAACCATTCTTTCTCTGGATACAGATGGTATTCTCCAATACAGGCACTCTAAAATTGTGCCTGATTGTTGCATTGATGGAATGAGCAAGTCCATTAAGGTTGATCATCAGCCCCATGTTGCTGTTAGGATGTACAGTGTTCTTCTGGTTCTGCTCATCTCACTAAACATCAGTTTATGCAAGTCTTTCCAGGATTCTCTGAAATTCCATCTATCTTGATTTCTTTCTTTCTTTTTGGGGGGGGGGTTTGCAGGGCAAATGGGGTTAAGTGGCTTGCCCAAGGCCACACAGCTAGGCAATTATTAAGTGTCTGAGACCGGATTTGAACCCAGGTACTCCTGACTCCAGGGCCGGTGCTTTATCCACTACGCCACCTAGCCGCCCCCATCTTGATTTCTAATAGAACAATGTATTCCATAACATACATATACCACAATTTGTTCAGTCATTCCCCAATTGATGGGGATTTCCAATTTACTCTTTTGCATGATCTCTTTAGAGTATACCCAGTAGTAGTTTTGCTGGATCAAAGGGTATGCACATTTTTATTGCCTTTTGGGCATAATTGCTCTCCAGAAAGGTTAGCTCCACCAACAATGTATTAGTGTCCCAGATTTCCCACATCTCTTCCAACATTGATCATTGTCTTTTCTGGTCATACTGGTCAATCTGATAGGTGTAAGGTAGTATCTCAGAGCTGCTTTAATTTGCATTTCTCTAATCAGTAATGATTTAGGGCAATTTTTCATATGAATATGGATAGCTTTGATTTCCTCATCTGTAAATTGCCTCTGCATATCCTTTGACCATGGGTCAATTGGGGAATGGCTTGTTTTTTTTTTTTATAAATTTGACTCAGTTCTCTATATATTTTAGAAATGAGTCCTTTGTCAGAAATACTAGTTATAAAAATTGTTTCTCAATTTACTACATTTCTTTTTATCTTGGTTACAGTGGCTTTGTTTGTGCAAAAGCTTTTTAATTTAATGTAATCAAAATTATCTAATTAATTTTTTTTTTACTTTTAGAAAGATTTTATTTATTTTGAACTTTACAATTTTCCCCCAATCTTGCTTCCTTCCCCTCCACTCCCCATAGAAGGCAATCTCTTAGTCTTTACATTGTTTCCATGGTATACATTGATCTAAGTTAAACGTGGTGAGAGATAAATCATATCCTTAAGGAAGAAAAATAAAGTATAAGAGATAGCAAAATTACATAATAAGATAACTTTTTTTTTTTAAACTAAAGGTAATAGTCTTTGATCTTTGTTCAAATACCACAATTCTTTCTCTGGATACAGATGGTACTCTCCATCGCAGAAACCCCAAAATTGTGCCTGAATGTGGCACTGATGGAAGAAACAAGTCCATTAAGGTTGATCATCACCCCCATGTTGCTATTAGGGTGTACAATGTTCTTGTAGCTCTTCTTATCTCACTCAACATCAGTTCACACAAATCCTTCCAGGCTTTCCTGAATTCCCATCCCTCCTGGTTTCTAATAGAACAGTAGAGGTCCATGACGTACATAACTACCATTTGTTAAGCCATTCCCCAACTGAAGGACATTCACTTAATTTCTAATTCTTTCAATACCACAAACAGGGCTGCTATGAATATTTTTGTTCAAGTGATGTTTTTACTCTTTTTCATAAGCTCTTCAAGGTTTAGATCCAGTACTGGTATTGCTGGATCAAAGGGTATGCACATTTTTGTTGCCCTTTGGGCATAATTCCAAATTGCTCTCCAGAAAGGTTGGATGAGTTCACAGCTACACCAACAGTGTATTAGTGTCCCAGATTTCCCACAACCCTTCCAACAATGGTCATTGTCCTTTCTGGTCATATTGGCCAGTCTGAGAGGTGTGAGGTGGTACCTCAGAGATGCTTTAATTTGCATTTCTCTAATAATTAGTGATTTAGAGCAATTTTTCATATGTCTATGGATTGTTTTGATTTCCTCATCTGTAAATTGAATTTGCATATCCTTTGGCCATTTGTCAATTGGGGAATGACTTCTTCTTTAAAAATTTGACTCAGTTCTCTGTATATTTTAGAGATGTGTCCTTTGTCAGAAAGACTAGTTGTAAAAATTGTTTCCCAATTTACTACATTTCTTTTGATCTTGGTTACAGAGGTTTTATCTGTGCAAAAGCTTTTTAATTTAATCAAAATTGTCTAGTTTGTTTTTTAAATGATGCTCTCTATCTCTTCCTTCCATAGATCTGACAAATAAACTTCCTTGATCTCCTAATTGGCTCATAATGTTGTCTTTTATGTCTAAATCCTGTACCCATTTTGATCTTCTCTTAGTATAGGATGTGAGATGTTGGTCCAATCCAAGTTTCTGCCATACTAACTTCCAATTTTCCCAACAGTTTTTATCAAAGCAAGTCTCTGCTTTTTCACTGTCTTATCATAGACAGGAAGGTTCAAAATACCAAATCTCATACAAAACAAACCAGTTTACAAGACAATGAAACAAACCAATTTTATTGAGGGGAGTTGATGATGATGATGATGTTTGTTCTTTCTTTTTTTGAAGAAGACCATGACAGCAGGGGAGATGATTCCATGACAATATGAATTGGATTTGAGTGAAGGGATGTTGTACTAAGTCACCAGCCTTACTTTCTCCTTTGGAACCATCTGGCCAGTGACCAGATATGGATCAGGATGCCTGGAGATGACCCTGGAAGTGAGGTGATCAGAGTTATCTGACTTGTCCAAGGCCACACAGCTAGTAAGTGTCTAGTGTCTGAGGCTGGATTGGAACTCCCATCTTCCTAACTCCAAGGCCAGTGCTCTATCACCTAGCTGCCTTTGAGGGGGAGATAATCACAAAATGAGGGGTAACTAGGTGGTCCAGTAAATAAAGTGCTAAGCCTGGCATCAGGAGGACCTGGGTTCAAACATAGCCTCAGGTTGTTGGGACCCTGAGCAAGTCACTTAATCTTGTTTGCCTCAGTTCTTCATCTGTATATTATTATATAAATTTTATGCCCTTTCTGAAAAGGTGACTAATGTTTAGGTCATTCTGAGTATGGAAAAACAAGTTCTAAGTTTCAAAAAATTTAACTACAAATGAACTTTTAGAGCATGACCTATTCAGAAACTGCTCATTGCCTTCTAAGCCCGTCTTATACAAGGTTGGAACAGTGTGACATTCAGAGACTCAAAAACATGATGAAAGGCCCAAGGGGAGAACCTAATTCATTTATCCCTTCAATGAAAGGCAGGAATGCTCCTTGAGGACTTTTGCTGTGGTATGTGTATTTTTGTTTATCTAAAATTTATAATCCAAGTCATTAATTCAGACCTCCAATCAGACAGTGAAACTTAGAGGACCAATTTGTTTTTAGAGGACCATTTTTGGCCAGTTTGATAACACATAGGGATGTTCTTGGTACTGTCCTGAATTATTTGGGGAGCTAAGATCTTGCAAGGGAAGGGAATACCCAGTAGCTATTTATTTAGCTTCCTAGTTTCTTTTTCCCAGATGACATTTAAATAGTTCATTGTGCATGGCCAAGAGAAGAACATCAGACCTACTTAAGCAGAACAAATCACCATCAGGTCATGGGTGGGCCAATTATGGCAAATTCTAATCTGGAATCCACAGATGTTAGAGTAGATAATTCTTGACTTTTTTTTGTATCCTGGCCTTCTTTGGCAGTCTGGTAAAATGTGATCGAATTCCCATTTCTGTAAGAGACCTTTGTTCTTTCCATATCCTCCTCCTTACCATTCAACCAAGACTTGTTAAAGACCTTAGTTTAAAAGGTCGAGGTCTCCCACAGCATCCAAGAACATTCCCAATCTTTTTAATCTGTATCTGGTCACACTAGTCATACCTCACTTAAATCAAATACACTTGCATGTCATGGCATCACCTCTATGATATCATGGTCCTCTTCAAGAATGGAGGAGAAATAACAACTCAATCACAGCTAGTGTCTTCCCTATCTTTCCTTTTATACTGTATATATATCTTATGTACTTAGTAATTTGCAGGTTGTTTCCATTATTAAAATATGAGTTCTTTGAAAGCAGGCTCTATATTGGTGCCCTTCTTTGTGTTTCTACTGAGTACAAAGACACACAGTGAGCACTTGATAAATGCTTGTTATTGATGATAATGATTAATAAATGCATAAAATAAAATACATAGGATTGCAAAGTTATCAAGATATATATTTTTAAAAACCAAATTCATGGACACCAGATTAAAAACTCCCTTCTCTAGAATAATTTTTTGAGTAGCAGAGCTAGAGAGCAGAGAATAAGATCCCTCCTAGGAATTTGGCTCAATTTCCCTTATCAAAATGATAAATTCTACTCATCCAACAAACTGGATCCTAATCCCCTTAAAAAAACTCAGAGGTTGGTTGATATAGTCATAGGCTATTCCTCTATCTGTCATATCAGCCCACACTCTGTGGTTCCTTACTGAAAAATTGTTTCCCAACACTGCTTGAAATTCTACTAGTTTAATAATAGCTATCCTCTTTCAAAATGAAAATACCACTAGGAGAGTTAAGGAAGATTGTAGTATAATTAGTTTAAATTGCTTTCCTTTTACCATGGAAGTTTGAGGGACTTTTACTGAGAAAAAGGGAAGGAAAAGAGAATTGCTCCAAACAATATTGATTGATTGCACAGTTAATTAAATTTATATTTATTGATGCCATAGGATTTTTAACATGGTCATTTCTTGTGTATCTTCCCTTCTAACTATATAGTTACACTTTCCCCTATAGCAAAGAAAAATAAGGAAAACAAGTAACACAACAGCTGAGTGTAAATCTATGCAACATTTTGCCCCTGTAGTCCCTCACTTCTTTTGCTGAAAGGAAGACAGTATATTTTCATTACTCTTCTATAGGACCAACTCTGATTTAAAAAACCAATTTTATTCCCATTTCAGTCTCATTTTTAATTCATGTTTTGAAAGTTGTGAATATTGAGAATATGAGAGAAAAAGGGAAAGAGAAAACTGTGGTATTTTTTCCATATTTTTTCAAATATAATTGATAGGAGCTTTTAAAAGAGGATAGCTACTATTAAACTAGTAGAATTTCAAGTAATGTTGGGGTATGATTTTTCAGTAAGGAAATATAGAGTATTGCTAACCCAACCTTTAGCCCTCTTTTGTTGTTGTTGGTTTTTTGTTTGTTTGTTTGTTTGTTTGTTTTTTTAGTTTTTGCAAGGCAAATGGGGTCAAGTGGCTTGCCCAAGGTCACACATCTAAGTAATTATTAAGTGTCTGAGATCGGATTTGAACTCAAGTACTCTTGACTCCAGGGCCGGTACTCTATCCACTTCACCACCTAGCCACCCGGGTCTTTTTTTTTTTCTTCCTCTTAAGGATCAAATATAAACTCCTTTTTAAAATTTAAAATTATTGGCAATCTGATCCCTTGTTGTTTTTAATATTTTACTACCCCTCCATGAATATTTATGATTCAATACAATGGACTACTTTAATCTACTCACCATACTCCACTCCTGTCTCCATGACTGTACACTGGCTGTCCTCCACGTCTGGAATGCCTTCCCTCCACATCTCTGACTCTTTGAATTTAATTTCTGGTTTTCTTCAAGACTCAGAGAAAAAATTCCTTTCTTTATGAAGTTTTTCCTAGCTGATAAGGCTCCCCTCACAAACTTACCTTACATCCTTAATATAGAGCACAAGCATAATACATAATGTGCTTTGGCTCTGGACTTACTCTCCCAACATTTCACTTAGAGCTCAATTCTTTCCATTACCTCGAGGCTCTAAGAATATACCTAAGGGACTAGGGCATATCTTCCTAATACTATACCTCATAAACTCCTACTAGTATGCTTCCTTCCACCCCCATGATTATCCATTGATATCAATTTGTTAGCCAAGCATTTAACTTTTATTTTTTTGCAAGGCAAGGAGTTGAGTGACTTGGCCAAGGTCACACAGTTAGTGTCTGAGGTCACATTTGAACTCAGGTTCCCCTGACTCCAGGGTCAGTGCTCTAACCATTGTTCCCCAGTTTAACTTTTAGGAAGTGATATTTACTATGGTAGTATCGTAAGTACATACCATTCTTAGCAGGCATGGAGTCCAAAATCCATGAGGAAAATGTTCTCAAGCTTATTGTTCATTTTTTATTCATATTCTACTCTTTGTGACACCATTTGGGGTTTTCTTGGCAAAGATCCTGGAGTAGTTTGCCATTTACTTCTCCAGCTCATTTTACAGATGAGGAAATTGAAGCAAACAGGGATAAGTGACTTACCCAGGGTCACAAGCTACTAAACTTCTGAGGTCAGATTGAAACTCAGGAAGATGAGTCTTTCCGGCTTCAGCCTGAGTACTCTATCCACTGTGACACCTACCTGCTCCAATTTCAAATTAGAGAGCATTTATAGAACAGAAGGGATTCCTGGAAATTTGTACTGGTATGGTATGGTACAGTCTTTCAGTTGGGCTCTTTTTACAGCCTTGAATCAGTTTTCCTCATTTTATCCATTCTGTACTTTACTTGTGATGCAGACATTACCACCAACCTCTGCTATCTGGAGGATTCTGCTAGAATACTGATGAAAAAAATCCAAATCCTCTTAAGTTCATGAGGTCCTCTTTTTGCCAACAGTTGTTGGGGAGGAGACCCAGGCTGAGGGTAAAGAACTCTCCTACCCTCCAAGGAATTCTTTGTCAGCAATCACTCTATTTCTTCTCTGCTGTCAAATATTCTAATCTCTGGTTCCAATTAGATGGATGATTTTATATAGGCTCCACAGGGCATAACCAACACCCTCAACCAATCTGGAGATTTCTGAGATTATTGAGGGAGGTGTCCAGGACGTGTTCACACTTAATGAAAAATCCAGATGTGTTTACATCTGAGAAATGCATCAGAATGCAGCATCTTGATACTTTAAAGAGGATGGATTGATTTGGTGGTCTGGCACATAGTAAACAAGTAATAGTTTTGTTAATTGATTGATTGCCCTTACTAATCACAATCTTATTGGTTTACTGTGACCTCTTTGGGTTCTGCAGTTTAAGAGGAGTTTAGGGAAATATAGAAAACACAGTAAAAAACAAGAAAAATGTTGAAAGAATTGGAAATTGTTACCTACATTCAGGACTGATTATCCTTTGTAACAGAGTTGAGGATAATATGAATAAGTGAAAACATAAACCTTGTTTTTGCCAATAATTTGAACATATGCTTTTTCTCCAATCGTGGGTGTATATAAAGACTAAGAGCCAAGTTTTGTCATGTGATTCCACTTGGCTTCATAGAGGATTATAAAAGAGTAATCTTAGGAATGATTTCCCATGGGCTCTTTGATTGACTAGAGCATTAAAGTTGCATTAAGGTACTTGCCTGAGCCCCTCCAGACCCTTTTGGAGAGGCAAAGCAAATGTTTTGCTCAGTGTGTATAAGGCAATCCCTATCCACCTTTTAAAAATCTTCCTTTGATACGAAAATGAATTTTACAATGGAAGTAAAAGACAGTTCCTGTCTCCCTCCTTAATAAATGTGCTAAGCCTTTGGCAGGGTCTTTTCTTAATTCATTCCTTTTCTTTTGAAAGTTTTAGGTTGAATAAGTCTTAATGCTGAATAAGAACTCTTGCCAGCTCTGTCACCAACTCCCATGAAATTAAGGGAAATGGTTTCATCTGTGTTTTCTATGTTTCTAGTCCTTTACTACCACAAAAAAGTGCTGCTTTGAGTGTTTTTAGTGAATAGGGACTTTCCTTTCGGTTTTTGACGGTTTTTTGGTTTCTGCCTGGTAAGGAAGGGGAATTGTTGTCATTGTTAGGCCTTTGTTGTTGAAGACCATGACATCAAGGAGGTGATGCCATGACAAGCAAGTGAATTGGATTTGAGCGAAGGAGTGCTAGGCTAATTCACCAGTCTCATTTCTTCCTCTGGAGCCTTCTGAATTATCCAGTGACCAGATGTGAATCAGGACGACTGGAGATGGCCCTGGATGTGAGGCAGTCAGGGTTAAGTGACTTGCCCAGTCACAGAGCTAAAAATTATCAAGAATCTGAAGTTTTCAACCCACCTTCTACTGCATCTTCTAACTAATTAGTATTACCAATAGGGAGTCAAAGTATATGAACATTTTAGTCACCTATTTCATTTTTAAAGTTTCAAATGGTTTTTTGAATGCTAAATCAATTCAAATCCCTATTAGTAGAATAATAATATTCCTGTCCTTTTATCATCTTTGAGAAAATTGCTCTTATGTCAAAAAAGTACAGTCCTTAGTACATAGAAGTTGTTATATTTATATATGTATGTATGTATGTATGTATGTATATAAATTTATTCCTTGGAGTCAAGAAGACCTGAGATCAAATTCAGCCTCAGACGCTTGATACTTGCTAGCTTTGTTACCTTGGGCAAGTCATTTAACTCAGCTTGGGCAATCTCCATTTGTCCTGATTAATATCTGGCCCCTGGACACAGATGACTCCAGAGAAGAAAGTGATGCTGGTGACTTAGCACATCCCCACCTCATTCAAATCCAATTCATGTGCATCACCTTCTCTGACATTATGGTCTTTTGCCTAGGAAGGCAAAAGACAGTCCCTGCTCTCAAGGAACTCCCAGGTTAATAGGGTAGACAACTTGCAATGAACTATGTGAAAAAATAATCAACAGAGGTAGGCACTAGAATTAAGGGGGAATCAGGGAAAGTGTCATGCTCAAAGTAAAATTTTAGTTGGGGATTTAATGGACTGCAAAGAAACCAGTAGGTAGAGATGAGAAGGTAGAACACTCCAGGTATGGGGAAATAGCCACTGAAAATGCCTGGAATGTGAGGATGGTAGCCAGTGTCACTGGATTGAAGAGTGATGCAGGGTGACAGAGCAGCAGATGAGACAGAGCCAAGTCTCACTTCTGATTGAGAAGGCCCTGGCATGCCTTTCTTCTTATTATGATTTTTCTGGTATTTGCAAGGCAATGGGGTTAAGTGACTTACCCAAAGTCATGGTAATTATTAAGTGTCTGAGGCCGAATTTGAACTCAGGTCCTCCTGACTCCAGGACTGGTTCTCCATCCACTGCTTCATTGAGCTGCCCCTTGGCATGCCTTTAGTGTATGGGCCAGGGGTATGCACTCAACCCTTAGCAATTAGAGATGAGCCTCAGCTCTGCCTCCCCTGAGGCTCCATCACCACACATCCCTAAATTACATGTGGGAGAGGCCAATATAAGATGTAAGAAGGCTGAAAAGGTGAGGGGAGACCAGGTTACAATGAAAGGAGTGCCGATCAGAGTGGGGAGAGACTTAAAGTAAGACTAAATACAATAGTATATTTATCAACCACCAGCCCTAGACTGGCTGTTTTATTTTAAAAATCCACAAAATGTTTACCTTCAAAGATCATATTAACTCAAAACCTGTACTATTATTAGTTTGACAGCTTCTCCTCCTCCTTCTGGAGTAGAAATTATATATATATATATATATATATATATATATATATATATATATATATATATATTTTACATACATATATTCTTATGCAAGCAGCTTTGACTTTGGGGGCCTGGAATCTCATGGAAAATGTAGTTCAGAATCAGATGCTAGTTCCTATTGTGCAGGTAGGTCACTGGAGAAAGCAGATTTATCTGCATCTGACCAGTTATATATAATGTGTTGGGTACCAGGGGCAGCCATAGGTAAAACTGAAAGGTTAAAAAAAACCAATTTCAATGAGCAAATTTCCCCACTTCTTTCCTCCCCCAGGATCTCTCATTGACCTCATTTTGTTCCCCAGATGCCCAATATCCCTCTTGCTTCCTACTGTGTTCCTCATGAAGGCTGCTTCTTTGAAATCATTAGAAAACTCAGCTTCCTTAACCTCATTCAGACATACATACGCTAAATACATAAGAAAATGTTGAATTGAATTAAAAGCCTTTATCCCCTTAGTGTAATGTTATCAACTGGTTTTTTTCAAAGGGAATTAATCTGATGAACTAAATCAAGCAAAGCTTTTAAAGATAGATTGGAGGGCGGCTAGGTGGCGCAGTGGATAGAGCACCGGCCCTGGAGTCAGGAGTACTTGAGTTCAAATTTGACCTCAGAAACTTGATATACCTAGCTGTGTGGCCTTGGGCAAGCCACTTAACCTCATTTGCCCTGCAAAAAAAAAAAACCCTAAAAAATAAAAAAATAAAGATAGATTGGAAAAATTCTGGGCAGCTAGGTGACATAGTGGGTAAATCATGTGGTCTGTCATTGAGAAATCTCATCTTCCTGAATTCAAATCTAGACTTAGAAACAAGCTGTATGACCTGGGCAAGTCATTTGTTTGTCTTATTTTCCTCTTAAAGATTTTATTTATTTTGAGTTTTACAATTTTTCCCCTAATCTTACTTCCCTCCCCCCACCCCCCCACAGAAGGCAATTTGCCAGTCTTTACATTGCTTCCATGGTATGCATGTCTTATTTTCCTCAACTGTAAAGTGAGAGGAAGAAAGAAATGGCAAACTGCTCCAGTGTTTTTCCCAAGAAAATCCCAATTGGAGCTCCAAAGAGTCATAAAAGACTGAAAATGATTGATAACAACAAGGAAGGTCTTTAGTGGAAATTGAGGTTGGAAAACTAGATTGGGTTCAAAGAGAGAAAAACTGGGCTTAGAATATGGAGACATAGATTCAGATTTTAGCTCTGCTACTTATTCTCCATATGACTTTGATTGGGAGGGCAGGCAGAGTGAGAGATTTAGGGAATGTACCTTGGTAGAGGAACTTTCCTTGAATCTCTCAAAATACACCAGACAATTAATCTCTTCATCTACTTCTTTCTTTTTCTTTTTTTTAAAGTTTTTTAAAAATTTATTTAAGGTGGGTGGCTAGGTGGCACAGTGGATAAAGCACCGGCCCTGGAGTCAGGAGTACTTGAGTTCAAATCTGGTCTCAGACACTTAATAATTACCTAGCTGTGTGGCCTTGGGCAAGTCACTTAACCCCATTTGCCTTGCAAAGAAAAAAAAAACCTAAAAAAAATTTATTTAAGATAATGGGGTTAAGTGACTTGCCCAAGGTCACACAGCTAGGCAATTATTAAGTATCTGAGACCGGATTTGAACTCAGGTACTCCTGACTCCAGGGCCGGTGCTCTATCTACTGTGCCACCTAACTGTCCCCCATCTACTTCTTTCTAAGGACAACCCCACTTGAGACAAGTCAAGAATTATTTTTTTAAGTGAACACACTAGGATAAGTGCTGAGGGGATTTCAGAAGAAGATTGGATTTTAGCTGGGACTTGAAGAAAGCCAGGGAAGCCAGATGGACATGAGAAAAGAAAGAATTACAGGCATGAAAATGCATGGAGTCTGGTGGAGATGGAATATTTTTGAATATTTGTGGCAATTAAAAAAATAGATTTATAGTCAGAAGATCTAGATTAGAAGTCTGCATTAAGTAATTTAACCTCTTTGTGCCTCGGTTTCTTCATCTGTAAATCTGGAAGGTTGGACCTAAATAAGTACTAGAATCTATATTCCATTAATTCTACAGCTCAGGATAGGGAAAAACAATCAGTTATTTGGATTTTTCTGAGTATTCGTAAGTTTGGCATGTGGTAGAAAAATATCCAGCTATTTGGCAGACTTGCTCAGTTTTCACCCGGATAGTTGGTGACCTGTAGAAGCAGCTCTCAGTAGGGACAGTGGTTGGTTTCAAATTTTGTCATCACTAGACCACATTTGACACTCAAAGTATGTTAAAGGAAGCGGACATATTTTCCAAGTAAACACTCTACTATACTTCTCCTCCCTTCCCCCTCTAAGCACTTAAGATGTTATTTTCAAAGGATAAGAAAATTTCTGAAATGGAAGAGGGGGAGAGTTGTATTGAAGTATTTCCCCATGGAGCTGAACCCATGTGCCTGGTTAAAGAGCTCATGTATGTATAACTTATATGAGATTACTTGCTAACATGGAGAGGGGGGAGAGTAAAGAAGAGGTTAGAAAAAATATGAAACTCAAATGTTTACAGAAAAATGAATGTTGAAAACTATTTTTGCATATAATTGGACAAAAAAAAGAAAGATCACTTAAAAAAAAGAGATGACATGTACAATCAAAAGGTCCCTGGTCTATTGATACAAAAGAGATAATACTTGTCAGGCATTTACCATAGAGACTGTTAGATCTTTAATAAAATGTTTATTCCCTTCCCATTCACTGTCCACCCCACCTCCCAACTTGTGACAGTCATGGGGTTGTTCCAAGGAGTGCTGGTGACTGATTAAGGATGGACCATCCACTCTGCAATTCAATTCAACAAATATTTATTAAGGTGCCAGACACTCTGTTAACCACTGGGGTTACAAAAAGAGGCAAAAAACCAAGTCTCTTCCCTCGAAAAGTTTACAGTTTAATTGGAAGGAGGGAGACAACATACAAACAAATAGATATAAAGTCAGCTCTATATAAGATAACTAGGAAATCATTTACAGAGGGAGGATGCTGAAATTGAAATTAAAGATGCTTGGGCAAAAAGAAATGGCTCTTGGTCTTTCCTGAGGTGGTCTCTTGTTTGGGACACAGTTAATACCCACTCTCTCTTGGACTTCTGCCAAGGAGAGGGGGTTTTCTCTTTCTTCCTCCATTCTCATTCTACGTGAGGAATGTGTTTGCCTTGGTGAGCCTGGGACTGCCTCTTCTGCTATATGCTTTTTACCCTGGATACAGCTTATTGAACAATGATCTTGAGACAGGAATTTCTCAGCTCAAATGCCTGCCTAATGTGTTCAAGGGCTATAGAGGTTTTTACTACCCCATAGTAGGTCCACTATTCTTGGAGGAGAAGATGGCATTGTCAGGAGGTGGACTCATACCCTAACTGGTTGGAATGGACTTTGCAGAATTAGTTGTTATAGTTCATCCTTCATCCTCAAAGTGGATCAATGACATCAGGAGGGTGATGTCTTGACTTGCATATGAATTGGATTTGAGTGAAGCAGAGCAGTACCAAGTCATCAGTCTCACTATCTCCTCCAGAGACTTATGAGTTATCTGTTAGGTAATCCCACAAGTATATTACAAATGATTTTTAAGGTTTTAAGCAGTTGATGAATGTTTAATAAGAGGGGGAACTATGCATAATGTTCTTTTTAGTATAATCTGCATTATTAAGATTTTTCTCTATCACTTTCATAAGTCTAGATAATTATCAGAACAATAAATAAAACCTTAATTTGTAGTCTTTGCCAGCTTCTGAGCTGCAAATATTCATGCCAAAAATTTAACGATAAACTCTATAGAGCTAGTTCCAGCACACCTCTGGTTTTAATAATGTGTGCATTTGTATTATAATCATCTGTGTTATGATAGATTATAAATAACTGTTTTATACCCAATATCTACTATTTTCTGCATGGATAATTTCTCTAAGAAGGGACCCCTTTTGGAGAGATTATGACATAAGCCATATCTAACCTTTGTTTTAGGGATGTTTTCTGATTGCCTATGGTAGAATAATAAGCCAGAGAATATAATGATCACTTTCATATTACAACTTTTCCTTTCATGGTTTCCATATATCAAGGATCATCGTAGGAAATTAAAAAAGAATTTTGGGGGAGTTTTGTAGAAGCTTGCAGATGACATGCAAAGGCCTACAGATGATGTAGAAAAAGTTTAGAAACTCAGAAATGCATAAAATATATGCATAGTATTATATAATATCAACCTAAATTTTATAATAAAGTATTATAAACACTACATAAAAGAAAAAAATTAAGATTTCTTCTCTGGTACAAAGGGAGGGCTGAAAATATTTATGTATTTTTTTTTCAGATTGCAGAGACACAATGCTCTTAAGCTCCATGATATAGAAGAAGGGATAAGAATAAACCTGGACTTCTCTTGGTCATCAAGTTGTCCCAGGACTGAAACTGGGTCCATTTGAGTTCAGAACTAGAATGCTGTTTGTAGAGGGCCATTTTTGGGCTGTCATCTCTGCTCTCCTCCCTCATTACTATTAATCACATCTTGATGCTATCCTTTACATAGATTCCTTCCTTCATCCTTAAATAAACATGAAATAAATTTGACAACAAGGTCAATCCATGTATGCATGGCAAAGCAGACACTGCCATTACTAGAGGTTCTAAAATAAACCAGAGACAGAGGACAAAAGCCAGGGCACTCCTTCTTAGTTCCATTTATTCATATAGTGTTGAACAACATTGTCTACTCTGAGATAATGTAAACAGCATTAATTTGCTAGGCCAATATCTATCTTCTCTCTACCCAAATGTTCAAATCAAAAAAAAAAAAAGATGGAGATTGTATTAAGTAACTTACCTATTGCAGAGGGTCATTGTATTTGTCTTATTAAAGATTTTATTTGAGTTTTACAATTTTCCCCCAATCTTACTCCCCCCCCAAAAGCAATCTGTCAGTCTTTACTTTGTTTCCATGTTGTACATTGATCCAAATTGAGTGTGATGAGAGAGAAATCATATCCTTAAGGAAGAAACAAAAAGTATATGAGATAAGATCAGACAATAAGATATCTGTTTTTTTTTCTAAATTAAAGGCAATAGTCCTTGGTCTTTGTTCAAACTCCACCATTCTTTATCTGGATACAGATGGCATTCTCCACTTCAGACAGCCCAAAATTGTCACTGATGTTTGCACTGAAGGAATGAGCAAGTCCATCAGGGTTCATCATCACCCCCATGTTGCTGTTAGGGTGTACAGTGTTTTTCTGGTTCTGCTCATCTCACTAAGCATCAGTTCATGCAAATCCCTCCAGGGGGTCATTGTATTTGAAAGAGCTCAGGTTGAAAGGTAATGGTGTATAGAATGTTAAACTTTGTATGAAGATCTGCATTCAAATCCTACCTCAGATACTAGCTATGTGGTTTTGGGCAGGTCATTTAGAGTATCAGTTTTTTCTTTTCTAAAATTATGTGGATCAGAAGATAGTGAATTCAGTTTGAACCTAGTAATGCTGGAGTCTAGAAAAGAAATTTTTCTTGCCTAATCTTGCTTTGAACAGTTTGTGGACTGCTTCCTAAACAATTTCTCAGGCGTGGTTAGGTAGTGCAGTGGAGGCAGGAGGACCTGAGTTCAAATCCAGCCTCAGACACCTAATAATTACCTAGCTGTGTGGCCTTGGGCAAGCCACTTAAACCCCATTGCCTTGCAAGGAAAAAAAACTAAAAATAAATTCTCTTATTTTATGTGTTATCATCGGTTTTCTCCCCTGTCCCAATATCTGGAATCTTTATTTCTGGTCAGAAAGTTACAGTTTGCTAGTTGATTGGTATTTCTTTGTCTATAACTTTGAAGGGAGGCATAGGTGACATAATGTATAGAATGATGGACCTGAAGTCAAGATGGGTCTTCCTGTGTTCAAATCTGGCCTGAGACTTATTAGTTGTATGACCCTGGCTAAGTCACTTAACCCAGTTTGCTTCAATTTCCTTATCTGTAAAATAAGCTGGAAAAGGAAAAATAAGCTGCCAAGAAAATCCCAAATGGGATCACACAGAGTTAGACAACTATAACAACCACAAGTCTTAAGAGATGGAAAAAGCTCTCAGTAGGATCTCCTCCTCACTCTAAAAAAATCTGGGCTTCTCTAGGCTCCCAGCTGCTCAGGCTGCCCTAAAGCACTGACTTAGGAGTCCAAGGGGATTCATTGGCCATATTCCTAGTCCTCAAGATCAACCTTCCCCATGACTCTTATGGACTCCTTTTTGCCAAAACCCGAAGACCGTCTTGCCAGAGGCTTCCTGGCGTATCCTTGTCTTAGTTCTTTTCTTTCCAGTCGTTAAAGGCAGAGTTGACTCAGGCCTGTATCCTGTTAGTTGAGATTTGATGTTAGAACAAAGTGAGATATACATAGAACATTCAACTGTTAATAAAAGCTTTACCCAGTCATAGCACAGAAAGGAGATTCCATAAGCATTCTCTAGTACTTGGTATGAGTTAACTCCATATAGAAATATGGCAGGCAACAGGACAGAGAATGTGATTCAGGTGACTTCTGACTTGCAAGGGCTTGGGATATCTATGAAGTCTGAGAGCCTATTCTCCTCTAGTCAGCCTTTTTTCTTTGGCCACCTCAGAGTTTTCCAGGTATGTTAAGGAAGGCTTCATCTCCCAGAGCCAATCGAATTCAGCAAAAACTTTGTCACCTTTCAGGGAGAAACTAGCTTAAGTTGCATGGGAGGAGTTAGGATATTGCTTCTTGCACACTAGTCTTTGTTGGGACCTAATACGGAGAGTTAGCAGTTGCCCTGGTACTCTTTCCTTGTTTCCCCATTCTTACCACTCTATATTCCCTTGACATTTTCAGTTTAGTCCTATGGTTTTTCCTGCAAATTTTCCAAATAAATGAACCTATGGCTTTTGGCATTGCTTAGTTCATTTAATTCTGCTGCAGATTCCTAGCAGTAGGCTGACAAAGGTATGATTAATAGGTGGTTGTTAATTTGAATTAAATTGATTGAATGGCAGAATTCTCTCTTTGTACTTTGGTTAACTGGTTTGACCAATTGACTATAGCATACCAAGTAAACACTTTGGAATAGTTGGTCTTAGGTTTTTTTCTCTGATTATTTGTTACATATGTTAGCTTTTTCTTTTTCTTTTTTTGGAGGGGGGGGTTAATTTTGCAAGGAAATGGGTTAAATGACTTGCCCAAGGTCACACAGCTAGGTAATTATTGAGTCTGAAATCGGATTTGAACTCAAGTCCTTCCTGACTCCAGGGCCGGTGCTCTATCCACTGCCACCTAGTTGCCCTGGCTTTTTCTTTTTTTAAAAAAAATTTAAAAACTGTTTTCCAATTACACATAAATCTTTTAATATTCATTTAAAAAATTTTTGGATTCTAAATTCTCCATTCCTTTCCACACCCCCCTTATTGAGAGAAGTAATTTGATATAGGTAATACACTTGAAGGCATGCAAAATATATTTCCATATTAGTCATGTTGTAAAAAAAAAAACATAGCTCCCCCCAAAAAAATCCCCAAACAACAACCTAAGAAAAATAAACGTTGCATAAATAGGCTTCTGTCTGTATTCAGACTATCAGTTCTTCCTCTGGAGGTGATTAGTTTTTTTCATCATGAATCAATCCTTCAGGACTGTCTTAGATCAATGTACTGCTGCTAACAGCTATTGTTGTCCAGTCATCCTGATCCATATCTGGCCAGTGGACTCAGAGGACTCCAGAAGAGAAAATGAGGCTGGTGACTTAGCACAACACCCCCTCATTCAAATCCAATTCAAGTGCTTGTCATGGTGTCACCTCCCTGAGCTGAAATGGTCTTTTTCAAGAATGATGGATAAGGGGCAGCTAGGTGGTACAGTGGATAGAGCACTGGCCCTGGAGTCAGGAGTACTTGAGCTCAAATTTGGCCTTAGACACTTAATAATTACCTAGCTGTGTGGCCTTGGGCAAGCCACTTAACCCCATTGCCTTGCAAAAATCTTAAAAACAAAAGAATGATAAATAAACAATACTGAGTACAGTGTTCTTCTGGTTCTGTTCCCTTTACTCATGAAAGTCCAGGTTTTTCTGAAAGCATCTTGTTCATGATTTCTTATAGCTCATTAGCATTTGTAGGGATTCAAATTGTACCCTACAACAAGAGACTGAATTCAGAGCTCTGAGTCAATGTCATTTTATTACAGAATTCATAGTTCCATCTAATGAAGTAGACCTCAGATCCACTCAAGATCTGAGATGTGCCCTTCTTCTGCTGTCTTCTTTTAATAGGATTTGATACCCAAGTATTCAAAAGAGATTTGGTGAACTATAGGATCTCATTTGTTGATAAATCTTACTCTCCAGTACCAAAAATGCCACATTAGCAGGGGGAGTATAGACTGAGTGAAGCATGTGTCATTTCCCTTGACTAAGTGGTCATAAGCTGTTCATAAGATGGATAGGCTATTTCTTAGGTTAGGCAAGAGGAGATGACACAGGCTACATATCCTCATTAGGTGAATGTAAGATGGTCACAAGGTGGTCCGTTGAATAGTCTGGAGGTAGAAAAATAAATTAGGAATTTCTATGCAATTGCATCATCTCTATCACAGATTGTGCAAGTGATTTTACCATTTGGATTTCATAGCTCTGGGACCAAAAATCACATCAGATTGATTGATACTAATTAGAATTGAGTAGTGGGCCTCTTTCATTAAATAACTTTCTTACATTCCATCAAAATTATGAACCACACCTTGTTCAGCTATTACCTAATTGATGGGCAGCCCCCCAATTTCCAATTCTTTGCCACCACAAAGAAGTTAATATCAATATTTTTGTCATATAGGTCCTAATTCTTTTTTTCTTTTTTAAATCTCTTTGGGATACAGACCTAGTAGTGCTATTGCTGGGTCAAAGAATACATAGTTTTATAGCCTTTTGGACATAGTTCCAAAATGCTCTCCAACAGTGTATTAGTGTCTCAATTTTCCCACATCCCCTCCCAACATTTGTCATTTTCCTTTCTTGTCATGGCCAATCTGATAGGTACAAAATAGTACCTCAGAGTTGTTTTAATTTGCATTTCTCTGATTAAAAGTGATTTAGAGCATTTTTTCATATGACTATAGATAGTTTTCATTTCTTCATCTGAGAATTGCCTGTTCATGTCCTTTGCCCATTTATCAACTGAGGCATGACTCTTCATAAAAATCTGAGAATTTATATATTTGAGAACTGAGATCTTTATCAGAGAATACATTGTCTCTTTCCAACCTGCTGATAAAATCCAAAAGGTTTCGGATTCTTTTGCTGATTTTTTTTTAATCCCAAGGTGGAACCTAGCCCAGTTGCAGGGGCACTTAGTAGGTATTGCATTAAAAAAAATTTAAAAAAATTAAAAAAACAAACAAACCAGCAAAACAGTCCTTGGCTAGAAGCAGGCAACACTGAAGCTATGTATGGATGCTACCACAGCAACAGACAATTGCAATGCTTTGTTTAATTGTTAATAATTTAATATTGAAGAGAAAAGTCACCCACTTAGATTTTGTGAAGGAGAACTGTATTTTTAAGGCAGAAAAAAATTCTTCAGTTTTATCAAAGATCTGTGAATTCTTTGGTGGAATATTGATGGCCACACACACACACACACACACACACACACACGTACAGTTGCCTGAAGTTCTGAGAGGGTGAGTCATTTTATTCACAGTTACCCAACTAAGCATTAGAGGTAGATTGTGATCCCAGTTATACTTCAGGTATAGATGCTGAGGTACATGGAGTAGCTTTCAATTTTTATAGTAAAGCAAATAGAAGATCTGAGTTCCAACCAATCAATTAAAAAATATTCCTTTGAATCTTGCAAACAACTTTCCATAGTCCCTTATTAAAATGCAAGATACTTGTGAAGTGCAGTCCTTCAAACATTTGATCAGCAGAAACCTGAGGTGTTTTTCCCCACCTGGGGCAGGGAAAGGGTATTTAAGAAAGGTGTTGTTGCCTTTTGTCCTTCATTCTCGAGGAGGACTGTGACATCAGGGAGGTGATGCCATGACAAGTAAGCGACTTGGGGTAGTGAGGGAGCACTGTGCAAAGTCCCCAGCTTCACTTTCTCCTTTGGAGTCATCTGAGTCCCGCGGCCAGATTTGGATCAGATGTGGAGATGGCCCTCATTTAGGAAAGGGATTGGTTTCTGGAAGACGAGTGAGACGGAAGACTACACAATACTTTTCAAGTTTGCCAAGGCAGTCCTGCGAAATAAATGACAAAGCAGCTTTTAAACTTGTTTGGAGCAGAACTGGGCTAAACATGGGGGCATAATTTACAAAAGTAAAGTTGAATCTGCCCTCAAGGAGCTTACTTTCTAAAAAGAAAGGAAGAGAACAACTAAAGGATTGAGGGCAGACTGTTTGTTTTGTATAGTCTTGCAATAGGTCAGTGGAATTATAGATCAGTTCATGGGCCACAGGCTTTCTAGAAGAAGTGGAAGTGCTGATTTGATTATCTAGACTTTTAAAATTAGTTTTGGTAAATGTGGTCTAACTCCCCAGTCCGGCCTCAGAGAAAGTCTAGTTTTTACATTTTTTGTTTGTAAGAGGAGAGGACGGACGGGGAGGGGAAGGAGAGCTGCATTTCTGAAACTTGGTGAAGCAACGAAGGTCACAAGGGTAAAAATACCAAGAGTTGTTTTTCTAGACACCCAGCATGTAGGAGACAGATTAGTTAAACATGGACAAAGCCTCCCTGGCATAGTGATATGGTCCTCTCCAAAGAAAACTTAGAGAATGGATTAATTTTGCTTCCTTGGAGGAGACAAGGAATGATTGATATATTTAGTATTCTGCTCAAATAACAAGGTCACTGAACGGTTCACCATCTTGATGCCTCACCTCTTCTGGGTTGGACAGCTGAGTTGACTGCAGATCTTTCCCTAGAGTATAAGCCAACAGCAGGGGAAAAGTCAAAGGTGGAAGGGGGGGGGTGGTGGTGGTGGTGGGGAGTGGAGAAGGGGGGCTGAAAATGTATACTTACGAATGAAGTAAGCAGAATAAGTAGTCATCTGTTTTCGATAGGCTCCATTAAAACGAATTCTCAAGTCATTGGCCTGGTCAATTGGTCATTGGCTGATCAACTTCAAACATAACCTTAAAGTTAGCTCATAGAACTGCAAAGGAATGTTTGAGATTCTTTAGTCCAATCCCTTCATTTTATAGGTAAAGAAACTAAGACTCAAAGTTTCCATTTAGAGGAATGATAACTTCAAGTATCTGACATGGACCAATGGCGATAGAATTATTCTTTTAGTCCTAGGGCAAAAGAGGGATAAAAAGTAGAAGTTACAAAGGGGCAGATTTAGGTTTACTGTAAGGAAAAAATATTTAAATAGAGCTATTCAAAAATGGAATAGATTGTAGCAGTATAATCGGTTTTCAACTCACCACAGTCTTCAAGCAAAGGTCAGATGGCCCCTTGTCAGGTCAGAAAGAGGATTTTTGTTCAGAGACTTAATGCCTTTCTGAAGTCCCAATTCTGACATTGTTTCTTTCTTTTTTAAATTATTATTAAATATTTTTAAAATTTATTTTTTCAACTACATGCAATGGTGGTTTTCAACAATCATTTTTTGGTTAGGTTCTGAGTTTTACATTTTTCTCTTCTCCCTTCTCCCTTCCCTCTGGCAGATAGCAATCTAATAGAAGCTATACATGTATAACCATGGTAAACATAGATCCATATTAATCATGTTATGAAAGAAGTCGATATTTCTGAAGGTCATGTGGGTTGTGATGTTGATGAGGGAGTTGTGCTTTGACTATACAATTGTTTCTTTCCACCATATGACCATAAGGGTCAAAGGAAATGGTGGGTGAACTTTTAAATTCTTTCCTCTCTTTCAGAAAGATTTATTTTTCTAAATTTTATATTTTGGGGAAACACCTTTTTAAAAAAAACACCAAAACCCACAAAAAAAAAATAAATTCTATGATACTTATTTCCCAGCAAAATGGGGGGGGGAAGAGGGGGGGGAAACAGTATGTTTGATAGCATATTTAATATTCCTTGCTTATACTCCCCCCCTCTGTGAAGAAGAGAAAACAGTACATCTTCTCACCTGAAGTCAAGCAGTTCCTGGTTTTTTCTTCTTTCCAATTATGTTGTCATCATTTTTTATAATACATTCCTGGTTCTGTGGACTTCTCTCTATGTCAGTTTATATTATAAGATTTCTATGCTTCTCTGAATTCCTCATGTTCAAACAGCACAGGAATATTCCGTTACATTTATGTACCAGTCAGTGTATTTAGCCATTCTCCAATAAATGGGCATCTATTTTATTTCCAATTATTTGCTAAGAAAATAAGTATTGCTATACAATAAAGATTGGTATATAATATATTTTTTAAAAAAACCTTTCCTGCTGTCTGTTACCTCTCTGAGGTGTAGGTCTAGCATTGTGATCTTAGGTCAGAGTATGGAACTTGGAGTTACTTTTTTTTTAAAGTATAATTCTGAATGAACATACTTTAAAAAAAAAGTAACTCCAAGTTCCATACTCTGACCTACTCAAAGTCAAGCAGGAATGTTTGAAAATCAAATATTTTGACCTCTCTGGAATATCTCTGACCCAACCATGAGACAAAATGATATGTTGAAAAGAGCACAGAGGCTCAAATCTGGCTTTTGTTGCTGCCTATATGATCTTGGGCAGGTCACTTAATTTATCAAATTTGTTATTTATTAAAATTAAAGTTCGCATTTATTAGGAACCTTTAGCTAGTATTTATAGTAGCTCTCTTAACAGTGGCAAATAACTGGAAATTGCAGCCTTGCCCATGAATTGAGGAAAAGCTGAAAAAGTTGTGGCATATATATATATATATATGATTGGAATGGAATACTACTGTGCTATAAGAAATGATGAGTTCAATGATCTTGGAAAATATGGAAAGACTTGCACAAAAAAACAAAGAGCAAAATGAGCAGAACCAAAAGAATATTGTATACAGTAACAGCAATATTGTTTTAAAAGTAACTTTGAGGAAATAAGTAATTTTGATGATTATAAATGAACCATCAAGGACATATGAAGAAAGATGCTATTTGCATTCAGAGAAAGAACTGATAAATAGAAATATATGGAATAATTTTACATATGTGTATGTATACATATATGTATGTACATGTATATGTGTACATGTCCCTCTTTGTGTCTAATGATAATTAGTTCTAGGGTGGGGGAAGGGGGGAGAAAGAAAAAACAATAATTTACATGATAGTTTTGTTATATATTTAAAAGAAATAGCAAATTATACATAATATATTTGCAGTTTCATGTGTAATCATTTTTTTATTATACTACCTTAAGGAATGCTTGTTTTACTCCATAAATTAAAAGTAAATTTGAAAAACATTCAAAACACAGGGGCAGCTAGGTGGCGCAGTGCATAGAGCACACACCCTGGAGAGTCAGGAGAATCTGAGTTCAAATCTGACCTCAGACAGTTAATAATTGCCTAGCTGTGTAGGCAAGTCACTTAACCCCAATTTTAAAAAAACATTCAAAACAAACAAAAGTTAAATCTAGTAATTATTAGGAGCTTTAAGCTTTGCAAAACACTTTGCAAAAATTATTTCTTCTGATCTTCATAACAATTCTGGGAGGTAGACAATATTATTAAGCCTAACAAGGCAAATATCTAAGGTCAGATTTGCCTGGTTTTAATATTCTAATAGACCTTGCCTACTAGTTATCTTCAAGTATCTGTTTCCTCTTATGCAAAATGAGAGCAATGACCCTGATGAACTCTGAGGTCCAGATCAGCCCAAAGTTTTATCTCTCGATTTACCTCTTTATCATGTTTTTTTTTTGTTTGCTTTTTTTTTAGTTTTTGCAAGGCAACGGGGTTAAGTGGCTTGTCCAAGGCCACACAGCTAGGTAATTATTAAGTGTCTGAGACCAGATTTGAACTCAAGTACTCCTGACTCCAAGGCCAGTGCTCTATCCACTGCACCACCTAGCTGCCCCTATACCTCTGTATCTTAAAAGTGCTATCAGAGGGGACAAATATGAATAAAGGTGGGACTTCCAAAATTTGAGCTCTCAGAAACATCTAAGCCTTTCTAGAAGTCCAAAATAACATCACTATGTTTGAGAAAAATTACAATGTGTCCGACTATGGCTGATCAGACCAATAGGAACTCAGAATGCTCTATCACAAGTTGGGCACAAATAGTCCATGTGAACATTTGGGGTGGGTATACTCTAAATTTTTGTATGTCATATTTCCTTTGAGCTGCTTCCATTCTGCCTTCCTCATAGAGCACAGCCCCCTCACTGATGAGGGCACACCATGTTGGGTGGTCCTGTGCCAGGGTCTCCCATGCTACACAATCAATCCTACAATTCTTCAATGAAACCTTCAGGGTGTCTCAGAATCACTTCTGACCCCGTTGTGAGTGCTTGCCCTATGTGAGTTTTCCATAAAATAATATTTTGGCAAGCATACATTTGGTGTTCTAACAATATGTTCGGCCCATCGTAATGTTGTAATGTTGGAATGCTAGGCAGTTTAGCTGGAGAAAGGACCTCATTGTCTGGTATCTTCAACTGCCAGGTGATCTTCAGAATCTTTCCAAAACAATTTAAATAGAAGTGATTTGGTTTCCTGACATTGCGCTGCTAGACTGTCCAGGTTTCACAGGCATATTATAACATTGAGGTCAACACAACAGTTCTGTAGACCTTCAGTTTGGTAGTCAGTCTAATTTCTCTTCTCTCCCATACTTTCTTTTTTTTTAATTTATTTTTTATTCTCATTTTGTACAAATTTTTTTTACATTAATAAAATATTCTTGTTTACAAGTAAACAAAATACCCTCCCCCCATGAATATAGATAGACTTGCTTGGGCGAAAAAAGTAAAGGGGAGAGAAAAAAATTAAAATTAAAAAAAATAATAGTAATAATTGTACGTATGGCCAGTTGGCACAATGGACGAAGCACCAGCCCCAGAGCCACGAGCACTCGAGTCCATATCCAGCCTCGTAAACCCAACAATCAACAGCCATGTGACATGCAAGCCACCTGATCCCCACTGCCCTGCAAAAACCAAAAAAAAAAGAGAAAAAAAAGACCCAAAATAAAATAAAATAGTAATAATAGTAGGGGTGGCTGGGTGGCAGACAGAGCATTGACCCTTGAGCCAGGAGCACCTGGGTCCAAATCCAGCCCCAGACACCCAAAGATCCCCCTGCTATGTGGCCCCAGGCAGGCCACCCAGCCCCACTTGCCCTGCACCCTCCCCCAAATAATAATAATAATAATAAATGTGCTTCAGTCTTTGTTCCAACACCAACAACTCTGTCATGGGTGGATCTCATTCTTTATGATAAGTCCATCACAAAAGTTACTTCCATATTTTTCCAAGGTTGCCATTGCTGATCGCAACTCCCTCCCTTCTTATTTCTCCACTACCATGTACTATATTTTCTCTCTCCTTTCACTATGACTCTGCTGTAGGGTCGCTGAGTGGCGCAGCAGACAGATCCCTGGTCCTGGGGCCAAGAAGCCCTGAGCCCCCATACCATCCCTTAGGCCCAGAATCCACCTGGCCCTATGGTCCTGGGCAGCCCTTCCAATCCCAGCCCCTTGCAAGAAGTAAAAAAGAAAATGTGTTATATCTGACCACTCTCCCCCCATGGTCCATCCTCTCCTCCTTTATTCACATCCCCTCCCCTTCCCCCTGTTCCCCCCTCCTTCTTACTCCAGATGTCTATACCCCATTGAGTATATTTGCTGTTTCCTCTCCTAGCCATCTCTGATGAGAGCAAAGGTTTCCTCATTCCCCCTTGCCTCCCCACTTCCATATCATTGCAATAAAAAAAATCTTATTATGTGAAATATCTTGGACTATTCCCCCTCTCTTTTTTCTTTCTCCCATTCCATTTCCCTTTTTTTCTATTGACTCCATTTTTACACCATATTTTATCTTCAAATTCAGCTTTCTCCTGTGCTTCAATTATAAAAGCTCCCTCTACCTGCTCTATTAACTGAGAAGGTTCATATGAATATTATCAGTATCATTTTTCTATACATGCAGTTCAACATCATTAAGTCCCTCACATTTCCCTCCTCTGCTCCAATCTCCATGCTTCACCTGAGTCCTGTATCTGAAGATCAAACCTTCTGTTCAGCTCTGGCCATTCCAACAGGAACATTTGAAATTCCTCTGGTTCATTGAAAGTCCATCTTTTTCCTTGGAAGAGAACATTCAGCCTTGCTGGATAGTTCATTCTTGGCTGCATTCTAAGCTCTTTTGCCTTCTGGTATATTGTATTCCAAGCCCTACAAGCTTCCAATGTAGTTGCTGCTAAGTCCTGTGTGATCCTGACTGCAGCTCCACGATATTTGAACTGTGTCCTTCTGGCTGCTTGTAATATTTTCTCTTTGACTTGGGAGTTCTGGAACTTGGCTATAATATTCCTGGGGGTTGGTTTTTTGGGATCTCTTTCTTGGGGGGATCGGTGGATTCTCTCCAGTTCTATTTTGCCCTCTGCTTCTAGAATATCAGGGCAATTTTCCTGTAGTAATTCTTTGAAAATGATGTCAAGGCTCTTTTCCTGATCATGACTTTCAGGTATTCCAAAAATTTTTAAATTATCTTTCCTAAGTCTGTTTTCCATATCAGTTGTTTTTTCCATGAGATATTTCACATTTTTTTCTAATTTTTCATTTTTTTGGTTTTGAAGTATTGATTCCTGATTCCTGGTAAATTCATCAATCTCCCTGAATTCTATTCTTTGTCTGAAGGATTTGTTCTCCTCAGAGAGTTTTCTTATCTCTTTTTCCATCTGGCCAATTTTGCTTTTTAAAACATTCTTCTCCTCAATAACTTTTTTGAACTGTTTTATCCATTTGACCTAAGCTGTTTTTTTAGCATGCTATTTTCTTCAGCATTTTTTTGGATTTCCTTGACTAAGCTGCTGACTTCATTTTCATGTTTTTGCTGCATCTCTCTCCTTTCTTTTCCCAGTTTTTCTTCCAACTCCCTCATTTGATTTTCAAAGTCTTTTTTGAGTTCTGTCATAGCCTGAGCCCAATTTCTGTTTTTCTTGGAGTCTTTAGATGCAGGAGCTTGTGCTTCCTCATCTTCAGACTGAGTATTTTGATCCTTCTTCGGCTCATTTGCAAAATATTTCTCAATAGTCTTCCTCTTATTTCTCTGCTTGCTCATTTTCCCAGCCTGGGCCTGGTTTTGGGGTGCTTCCTGAGCTTTTGGGACACTCCCATAAGGGTCTCAGTGTGTGAGGCTCTGTCCTCCCTCCTGGTCTGTGAATGACCATAAGCACCTCCCTCTGCCACGGGGCTGAGGTGGGGGGGCCCTGTTGTTCTATGGGGGGGCCTAGACTGCTATCAGGATCTGAATGTGGTCAGGGCCCCAGAGTCCTGTTCCAGAGGCAGAGGACAGAGCTCTGCAGTCTCTCTTCACTCTCCTACCTCAGCTCAATGGGCTCATGCCCTGGGTGCTCCTGCTTACCAGCTCCGCCTGCTACTGTTTCTGGGTCTGGGCTGGGGAAAGACCAAGCTGCTGGCTGTGTGCCCTGAGGGCTGGGCTCCACATGTTCTCTCTGGCAGAGGTCCTCCGCTTTTCCTCCACTTTGTGACCGGTGCACCCTGGGGTGCAGCTCAGGAGACTCCCAGCGCCCTGGGGCTGCCTCTGGGAGGCTGAAGTTCTTTCACTCTGGCGGGCCACCCCTCCGACCCCGGGGAGCAGAGCCTTTCTGCTATTTTCCAGGTTACCTTGAGTAGGAGAACTGCCTCACTGGGTCCCTCTGTGGGTTCTATCTCTCAAAAGTTTAGTTAGAGTCCTTAGCTTATGAGTTTTATCAGAGAGCTCCTAAGACTTGATCCCTTCTTGTCACCACCTTGGCTCCGCTCTCCCATACTTTCTTTCAGAGCCTCCCAAATACTAAGCAATGAGAGTGTCACTGCCAAGTAAGTGAACTTGTCCACAGTACTCAAAACTTCTCCATTTGCTGTAATCAATGCTGGTAAGATTCTTGACAGAGTCCTTCTCAGTAGGCTGATCCATTGCCTGGAAGTTGGACACCTTCCTGAGAGTCATCGTGGCTTCAGAAAGAGTCAAGGAACAGTCAATATAGTGTTTGCTGCCCAACAACTCCAGGAAAAATGCCAGGAACAGAGCAGAGGTCTGTATACAACCTTTGTAGATCTGATCATGATCTTTGATACCTTCAGTCATAAGAGTTTATGGAAAATTATGTCAAAATTTGGATCCCTAGAGAAGTTCATCAGTATTGTATGTCAAATTATGATGGCGTACATGCTCAGGGTTCTGGATAGTGGACAATGCTTTCAAGATTTCCCAATGGAGTAAAACAAGAATGCATCCTTATTCCCATACTCTTTAGTATGATTTTTTCAGCCATGTTATCAAACACCTTCAATAAGTATTAATATGGCCTTAAGGTCAGCTATCTCAGTAATGGCAAATCCTTCAACTTGAAAAGGCTATAAGCCGAGGCCAAAGTGGAAGGAGTGTTGGTGAATGATCTTCTGTGTGCAGATGACTGTGCTCTCACTACAGCCTCTGAAGCTGAGATGAATCAAAGTATGGATTGATTCTTTGCTGCTTGTGCTAGTTTTGGTCTTAACAATAAACACCAAGAAAATACAGGTGCTCCATCAGCCAGCCATCACACCATCCATATTCTAGACTAGAATTTATTGGAATGTAGCAACTATGACAAATAGGAGTCAATTTAGTTTCAATTCCCTAGGCCTATTTCTCCTGGTATTTGTATTACCTATTGACCATGTGAATGGTCTAACCTGTGAAGCAGACTAAGTCAAAATTTCATTCAATGACTTCAAAAGTCTGAGATTTCCTTGGTGTGGGTCCTCTGTCCACCAAGGCAGATCAAAACCTCTCAGCAACTTAGTAGATAGATTCAAGAATTTCTGAGGCCCCAAAATGCATCACCCTTTGGCCAATATAGTAAAGAGTCTCTGACTTTAGAGAGACTCTTTGATTAGTCCTTGATTGATGACTCAAAAAGCTAAATGTCTACTTTGGGTTGGCAAGCTGGTGAAGTAGATAGAAAACTGGACCTGGTGTCAAGAAGATCTGAATTTAAATTCAGCCTCATACACTTTCTAGGTGTGTGACTCTAAGCAAGTCACTTAATATCTGTTTGCTGAAGTTATCTGTAAAATGTGGCTAATAACAGTACCCACCTTGCAGGATTTTTGTGATGATAAAATGAGATGATATCTGTAAAGTGGTTAGCATAGTAGGTTGTTTATATACATGACACTATATAAAATGTATCTGCCTTCCCAACTTTGTCAGAGATTGTCCCAGGCTTTGGGGAGAAAAAAAAGGAAACTCCCTGGCCTCAAGAATATTCAAATGGGGAAGACAATAGGTAAATGAGTATATGAAATATATACAGATTCATTTGGGATACAGGAGAGCGGCAGCTGCAGGGTAAGGATGGAGGTGAACTGAATTAGGAACAACTTTATTTAAAGTGTTTCATCAAAGCAGAATTTTGAAGTTAATAATGGATTCTAAGTACATTCTGGGTGTGTGTGTGTGTGTGTGTGTGTGTGTGTGTGTGTATGTGTGTGTGTGTATTGTATGTGATAGCAAAAAAAAGACCAGTTTGGCTGTACAATCGAGTATGGAAAGAGAAATAATGTATAATAAGGATGAAAAGGAAGGTGGAGACCAGATTGTAAAGGGCTTTAATTTCCAAAAAGTGGGGCTCATCCTCAAGGTCTTTCAGACAAATTGTTTGCAATACTGGAATAATCTTCCAGAAGCCAGAAAGAATACAGAGTCATTTCCTCTCTGAGAGGCCATGAAGTATGGACTCTACTGGAGGGTTTTGTTTTGATTTTTAATGTTGCATTTGAAAAAACAGGAGTACATTGGCAGCACTGATGTGTGAATCTGGGAGTTAAAAGTAAACCTATAAAGAGAACATTTTCAAGCTTCTAAATGACTGAGAATTTGCTATAATGACCATATTTAAGTAATTGGATACATTCACTAGTAGGATGTCTGTATTTCTCTCCTACATTTTTTCCCAAATTATTAAATTCAAATCCCAGGCACTCTGTATTCCACCCAGCTGATGTATCTAATTGGCTACAAATTGAATATAAATACTTTGTAAAGCCAGTTTGCAAACTACACTATCCCTTAGAGAAAATGATTTTACAAATGGTCCCTATTGGAAATGTGTTCTTTTAGGTCCCAACATGTACGTAATGTTCATTGGCTTTCCACACTTCAGTCTAATGGGAACAGAGAACTCCCAAACCTTCATGTACTTGTACAATCTGTCTTAACAATTAGCTTTGGCAAATCCCAGCAGTCTTGAGTCCATGCAGACTTGCTTTACTTCAACAAATGCAATAAATCAAAACTGAAAGGAATAATATCATATCTCAAGGTTTGTTTGGTTTTTTTTTAGAAAACGCTAATTTATGAGGTTGCACTGACCATTGAGGCCAAGTAGTCCAAATTCTCGATAACTTAGTTTTTCCTCAAAGAAGCAAATTTTATTTGCGATTAAGTTCATTGCAAATTAATTGCAAAGTTGCAATTAAGACTGAAAAAATCAGTTCACATATTCTTCAAAACCATCTCTTAATTCAAGGGTTAGAGTAACAATTGTGTATTGTCTAGTATTCCAGAATTCCTGGAATCCACATTAGGTAGATATGGCTATCCCTTTGTTCAGACTGAGATGTCCATTCCAAAAGGAAACAACAAGCATGGGACAGCTAGGTAGTGCAGTGGATAGAGCACCAGCCCTGGAGTCAGGAGGACCTGAGTTCAAATCCTGCCTCAGACACTTAATAATTACTTAGCTGTGTGACCTTTGGCAAGTCACTTAACCCCATTGCCTTACAAAAACAAACAAAAAAAGAAACAACCAGCACTTATTTTAATTAAATTCAATAAATGTTTATGAAGGACCTACTATTTATTTGCAAGTCAGTGGTTTAGACTGGGGATACATTAACAAAAGCACAATACTCTGCAATCTAAGAGCTTCCATTCTGCTGTGAAGGGACATGTATATACAGTACACATGAGAGAAATCTTAGGGAAGGAAACTTCTTCTGTGTGTTATCAATGAGATTTGAATTTGGGTCTTCTTCACACTGAGGACAGCTCTCTCTGTCTACCCTGTTCCACAGGGTCTATAATTTTAGTTTTTTAAAAATATACTTTTGATAACTGTTTTTTGAGATAATTTTTAAGTTTTTCCTCTGTAATTCTATATCTTTTACATTGTGCATTTAAAATTATTTTTCTAAAAGGAGTTCATAGGCTTCATTAGGCTGCCAAAGGAGTCTATAACACAAAAAAGTTGAAATCCCTGCTCTTTAGAATACTAAAAAAAAATGGATAAAGATTGAACCTATAATTTCATTGAAATAAGGAACTCCTGTTCAAGAAACTGCCCTTGCTAATGCAAGTTAGATGGTACCTTCTTTTAGAGTTACCCAGATTCCTGGGGTTTAATGATTGGCCTGTCAGTTTGTGTCAAAGGGAGGTCTTGAACTCTTTTAATTCCCAGATCCCCTCTGTATTTGATACCATTCTATCCACAACCTCTCTTACAATTACCTATGTAAGTGGATATGAGATAATCTGAGGAGGAAGAGAAGGGTGCTCAGGAAGGATTTCCAGGAGAAGTCTTAAAAAACACTTGAGATTCTACAAGCAAAAGGTGAGAAGGTGATGCATTCCAAGTATGGAGGATGTCATCTCTGTAAAAGCAAAGAGACAGGAAATGGGAAGATGCTGAGAACATCCACTAAGTTCGACTTGAACCAGAATGTAGAATGAGTGAAAGAGAGTAATATGAAGTAAATCTAGAAGGGTAGATTGGAATCAGGTTGTGGAAAACTTTAAATGTTAAGCAAATGAGAGAGAGAGATGATCAGCAAAAAAAGTTTGTTTGGCTTGTTCTTCTGATATAATAGCAATAATATAGGTAGGTTTAGGCCAAGTTGTAAAGGGCTTTAAATAACAAACATAAGAATTTGTATTTGATCTTGCAGGTAACAAGGAACCATGGGGGCTTATTGACCAAATGAATAACAAGAGTAGATCCGAACCTTGAGAAACCTGTTTGACACCTGGGTGAAGAAGGGATTAGAGGAAGTTGGAAAATTGAGAAAGGGAGGTCTAGGAAGAGGCTCTTGCCGTAATTCTGGTAAGTAATGAACTAGGGTGGTGATTGAATAGAGAGAATGAGATAAATGGGAGATAATTCTGGGAAGATCAGTGAACTGATTTTGCAATGAAATGAATTTAATATATGGGAAGAATGAGAAACATTTGAAAGTAGATGGCCAGAAAGATGGTGGACCCCTCAATAGAAGTGGTTTAAGAAGAAAGAACAAGAACATCCTTATCTCTTCTTCAGGACCATTCTTCATCATTATAAAGATACCATATGCAGTTTTGATTTATTGTTTGATTTATATTGTTATGATTATTATGCTTGTTATTTTCTTGGATATAGATACCTCTGTATCAATTCATGTAGATCTTCAGATATGTAGTCAGTGCAACAGCCTAACCTCCTGCACCCTAGATTTTTCCTCAAAATGTATTGAGATTGTATTCTGGACTTGATTAACGTAGAAACTAAGGGTAGTTGTTATCTCTTCCAGATTTCTTGAGATAAAATAGCAGACCATAATGGGCACCGATAGAGGAATTTTGTTCAAGAAGTGAACCTCAAAGTGTTCTCAATTAATTTCATTGTATAGTTTTCTACTCTCATGTCTTAATTAAATCTGCTTTTGTTAACTGTTGAATAACCTATGAGTGTCTCTTTTATTCAAGCTAGTAGATTAGCTTGAGTCAAGCATAACCCAGAACAACTTGCTTTTCTGAATTCCCTGTTTGTCTATTCTTACAATGTAGTGACATTCCATCCCAATCATGACTACAATTTGAATATTTATGTTTGTTTCTAGTTCTTTATGATTACAAAGAGTGCTGCTAAAAATATTTGGTATACATGGGGCCTTCCTTTACAGCTTGGCTTCTTGAAGTCTATACCTAGCAGTGGGATCTTTGGGTCAAAACAATGTTATTATTTTTTTTTAGTTTTTTTGCAAGGCAATGGGGTTAAGTGGCTTGCCCAAGGCCACACAGCTAGGTAATTATTAAGTGTCTGAGACCGGATTTGAACCCAGGTACTCCTGACTCCAGGGCTGGTGCTTTATCCACTGAGCCACCTAGCCACTCCTGCAATGTTATTTTTAATAGGTTTAATTTGCTTAATGAAATTTGACTAAAACTGGAATCTGGTCAATAGGCAAATCGGTCAATCTGATATGTCTTCCTGCAGATCATACACTTTTCAGGCATTCCTCCTAGATGTAATAGACCTTCAGTAAGCATAGGATACTTCCAATAAGACCTTGTTGCCCACAAACTACATTGGCACATCCTCAAACAGAAAGTGTGATGGATTTGGAGCCAAGACATTTGGGTCTGAGTTCCTGCTCTTCCTGTTTATTGTGTGACCCTAGAGAAGTCTCATAAACTTTCTGAAACTCAGTTTCCTTATCTGTTAAATGAGGGAATTGTCTCTAAGGGTCCATCTAAATCTTTTTTTTATTGACATTTTATTTTATTTTTCCAATTACATGCAATAGTAATTTTTCAGTCTTCATCCATTTGCAAATTTATGAGTTCTACATTTTTCTATCATCCTTCCCTTCCCTCCCCCTCCCCATGGTGGCAAACAGTCTGGTAAAAGATGTACCTGTACAACTCTATTTAACATATTTCCATATTAGTCATGTTGTGAAAGAGGAATTAGTACTAAGGGGAAAGGAAAAAAAAGACATGAGAAAGGAAGAAAAAACATAAAAGAAGATTAAAAAAGTGATACATTCAGATTCCATGGTTTTTCCCTCTGGAAAGCATAGTCCATAGCAAGCCTATGAGAGTGGATCTTGGTCTTATAACTGCTGAGAGAAGTTGCGCCCATCATAGCTGATCAACTCACGTTGTTGTAAATATGTACAATGTTCTCTTGGTTCTGCTCCCTTTTCTCAGTATCGGTTTGTGTAATTCTTTCCATGTTTCCCTAAAGTCTGAATACTCATGATTTTTTATAGAACAATAATATTCCATAGTATTCATGTACCATAACTTGTTTAGCCATTCTCCAATTTATTGGCATCTCCTCAATTTCTACTTCTTTGCCACTACAAAAAGAGCTACTATGAATATTTTTGAACATGTGAGACTTTTCCCAGTTTTTTATGATTTATTTGGGATATAGACACAGTATTGGTGTTGCTGGGACAAAAGATATGATCAGTTTTATTACTCATTGGACATAGTCCAGATTGCTCTCCAGAATGGCTAGATCAGTTCACAATTCTACCAACAGGGCTCACCTAAATCTTAAAGAGATAACATATGTTAAATTCCTTGTGAACTCTCAATTTCCAATTCTTTGTCAACACAGAGAGAACTGCTATTAATGTTTTTGAACATATAAATCCTTTTCTTTTTCCCCCCTTTTAATCTCTTTAGAATACAAACCTAATAAAGTTATCGCTGAGTCAAAGAGTATGTATGCCCTTTGGGTAGTGTTCCAAATTGTTTTCCAGAAAGGTTGTATCAGTTCACAACTACACCAATAGTGCATTAGTGTCCCACATTTCCCACATCCCCTCCAACATCTGTCATTTTTCTTTTCTATCATATTAGCCAAATGAATAGTTGTGAGGTTGTATCTCAGAGTTGTTTTAATTTGCATTTCTCTGATTAATAGGGACTTAAACTTTTTAGGGACATAAAACTGTAGACAATTTGATTTCTTCATATGAGATGGTCTCTTCGTGTCCTTTGGCCATTTATCAATTAAGAAATAACTAGTATTCTTATAAATTAAACCCAGTTCTTTATGCATTTGAGAAATGAGGACTTTATCAGAGAATATGTTGTCTCTTTCCAACCTGAAGATAAAATCCCCAAGAAGTTATTTATTCCAAAATCCCATTCTGTATAACAATTCTTCCTCCCCACAAAACATTTTCAAAAGATGACCTCATTGTGTTTTGAGACAGCTCATTCTATCTGGAGGGCTTTAATTGTTGAAGTCTCTTTATTTTGAATTGAAATCTACCTCTTTTTCCCTCTGTCCCCATCCCACTGCTTTGGGGCCATCTTCAGTCATTCTGATCCATATCTGGTCACTGGAACCAGATGGTTCTGGAGTACAAAATAAGTACCTTGCACAGCTGCCCCTCCCTTAAATCTAATTCACTTGCGTGTTAGGTCATGGTCCTCTTCTGGAACAAAGAACAAACCACAACAACCACTTACCCCTATCAACTAATTCTGTGTAGCAACACAGGATATATTGGAGAGTTGCCCCCTCCACCTCCTCTTCTCAGCTGTAGTCAAATTTTATAAATCCCACCATGTCTCTCTCTGGCCTCCCTTGTGAAGGTTTCGTTAAATCATCTTTATTTCAGAACAATGATTATAGCAGTTTTCTGGCATGGGTCTCCAATTTCTACATAAATATACAGAAAAGTCTAGTATGAATCTGATGAAGCTAAGAGCCCCTTTCCAGAAGAAAGGGTTAGTTGTTACGGAAGAGGAATCACACAAATATAAATCGTGCTGATAAGTGTTTATGTAACTGGATTGAAGTTTAAACAAAGCAACTGGAGATAAATCTACAAGCCTTAGCTGCAAATCAAGCTTGGTAAAAGTCAGGAAAGTTATGAGATACATTTGCTTTGGTCTCTCTCCACACAGGGAAGCCATAAGCTCGAACAGATTTCCTGACAAATCAGATGACTCAAATCAAAATCTAAAAGTTAATTTCATCATCCTCATCAAGATGCTTGTACAATTATGATTGAGGAACTGAAGGATGAGTGGCTTGCTCCAAGCCACATAGACCTCAAAGAGCCAATGACCATTTTGATAACCTGACCTAATTCTGGTGAAAATGGACAATATATCTATATCTATATCTATATCTATATCTATATCTATATCTATATCTATATCTATATCTATATCTATATCTATATCTATATCTATATCTATATCTATATCATCTATATCTATATCTATATCTATATCTATATCTATATCTATATCTATATCTATATCTATATCTATATCTATATCTGTCTATATCATCTATATATCCTTGTTAACACAAGTCAACTCCCCAGAGCTATTTCTAATTTCATGAGACAAGAAACTTATCTGGGAGTGATGGAACCAGATGACCTAGTGGGACAAGGAAACATGACCAACCCAGTCAGTAATATTATCGTTTCTGTTGGAATTTTTGATCTTTGGAAAAGTATTTTGATCTAGTCTGAATACAACCTAAAAGAATCTGTAGAAATGAACTTTGGTGAATGTGGTTTGCTGAAGTGTATGAAGATATTATTAATTTATGTATATATGCATATATATGTGTGTGAGACATATATATGTCTGTATATGCACATAAACATAACATATACATATATGCATGTATTGTATATACACACTATTTTGGGTGATGCCCCCCCCCTTTTTAGTATTTGGTAAAGAAGGACAAATAATCAAGAAATAAGAGCCAAATGCTTAGGGCATCAGATAGGGAGGGAATCTTATTGCATTAGTGGGGTTCATGAACTGTCCATGCTTTTTATCATGTCACAACAATGTTTTATGTAAGTGTTTTTATGGTAAACTATTTTATATCATATGTGAATAATGACAAATATGAAATTATTTACTGAATTTTTAGCTTAAAAAATCTATAGCTCATTAATTTCAGATGTTGGAACAGCATTAGGTTTAAACATCATTAAGTATGTTTATAAGTAGGTTGGCCCAAATATTGGGAGTTATTTGGAGCCAAACTGAATAAACTGGGTGGGAAGTTACTGTGGGAGTGACAGGGTGACTTGATTTATTGGATCTTCCTAGACTCACAGATGTATGGTATGTGTTAGAACTTGGAAGACTTTTCTAAATCAACAAGGAGCATCTAGATGATGTAAAGAGCAGAGTTCTGAAATGTAGTTCAATCCTGTTCCTGATATGAACTGTGTAGCCCTGGACAAACCACTTTAACCTCTCTCAACCTCAGTTTCCTCATCTGTAGAGTGAGGATAATATTACTTCACAGGATTGTTTTGAGGTACCATATATTACACTTTCAAAACATTGAAGTTCTTTATAAAGGGTTATTATTAGTCTTACCATGTCATTTTACAAATTAATGTTATTTTTTTATTTTTTCAATTACATGTAAAGATAGTTTTCAACATTCATCTTTCTGTAAACTTTTGAGATACCACATTTTTCTACTACCCTTCCTGATTCCTAGTCTGGTCTCCTTTAAATCATATCATGCTTCCCTATCACAAAAGCTATTTTCAGTCCCATGATTTAGGAAACTTCCAGAAGTGAGTTTCTGGCCCAAAATAACTGTCCCTGTTGCAACTAGGTGGTGCCTAGTGGATAGAGCACTGGCCCTGGAGTCTGGAGGACCTGAGTTCAAATTTGACCTCAGACACTTAATAATTGCCTAGCTGTGTGGCCTTGGGCAAGTCACTTAACCCTATTGCTTTGCAAAAAAACAAAGAAAAAGATACAAAATAACTGTCTTTGTCCAAATTGATCAAGAACACTTCCCATTTTTGTGAAAGCATGCTATAACCCCTTCTCAATGGTAGCTGAATAATGATGAGAAGCATTGTGGCATAACCTAGTTATCTGTCCTGTACCTGCTCTGATACTACACCCTAAGGACCCCTGGGCCTTTCTGTCTGCTCTACAACTGAGCTTTTTCTATATGTGCTGTCTCCCACTGATTAAAATATGAATTCTTTGAACACAATGACTATCTTGGTTTTCTTTTGGTGGTTCCAGTACCAGCACTCAGTAGGTGCTTTCCTTTTCTATTCCAATAATATTAATAACTGAGACAATGTAGAGTTAGCTGCATCTTCTTTAATAGTCCAGTTAATTGCTAAAGCTAGGTAATTTTTGTTGGCAAAGTTGAATAAAAAGCAAAGATAATCCAAAAATCAATATAATTTCCTTTTGTATATATTTTAAAACTATATTTGATTATGATTCTGTAGAATCACAATATATGCAGTTCAAAATAATGAAGCCAATACTTACCATGTCTAACTCAACCTCTCTTCTACCATCTTTCTCTTTTCCTTCCCTACTCAACTCCTCTTTGCTAAGAACACTGCTGCCACCATAGTAATGAATGTAAGATAACAATCTAAGAATGGACCTCTGACTTTCTCCAAACTCACTATCTTCCTGACTCATTCAGGAAGCAATTAAAAATGTTGACTTCAAAGGCCTTTGCTTTTAAGCTATAGTAGGAACTAAATTGCCTAGAAAATGCTGTATGTCCTTATTCATTGTAGGTGAGGGGGAGAAGAATTCATAAGCAAAGCATTTTTCATTATTCAAAATATGCAGTGGGAATCAGAATGATTCCAGTTTTTTAATCAGAAAAAAAATTTTGACTACAGAAAATGTTTAGTGATATAATATAGTCCGGATTTTAATCTGACAAATGAATCTCTTTACTTCCTGATGTTACTTGATCTTTGGATGGTTTAGTCAGTTGCTTTTTACTGACTGTTGACTTCTTCCAACTTGATAAGAATAAAAAAATTGAACATTTATTCATTTCTTTCTTATTGCTTCTATTTCTGAATGTATCACTATCCCTCTCTTGCCAAGCCATCCATCCTGAGTAATAAAGAATGAAACAGAAAGGGAGGCGGGGGGGGGGGGGGGGTGGGGGGGGGGGTGGGGGTGGGGGGAGGTTGTTTAGTAATACCATTTAACATAGCAAACCAAGGTTTCACTGTTTTCAGTGTTAGTCATCTATGGTCCTTCACCTTTACAAAGAAAGGAAAATTTTCTCATCTCTTTAACAGAACTAACTTTGGTCGTTCTCATTATACATGGATTATTTTTATTGCTGTTGTTCTTTCCATTTGCACTATTATAGTTTGATGACAATATTTATTGTTTTTTCTGGAATTGCTTACTTCATTCTCTATCAGTTCATATGTTTGAGTTCTTCATATTTGTCAGTTCTTATGAAAGCAACTAATGGTATGGTGGCTAGAATGCAGGCTTAGAGTCAGTAGGACCTGAGTTCAAATTTGCCATCAGACATTTACTAGCTATGTGACTCTGGGTAAGTCACTTAACCCTATTTTCCTCAGTTTCCTCATCTATAAAATAAGATAGAGAGAAATAGCAAGAATCTTTGCTAAGACAACACAAAAAGGAAGTACGAAAAGATGGATGAGACTGATAATAACAAAAGATGGAAAGTAATATTTATTTCATTACATTGTAAAGGATGTAGACGTACCCATTCCCACAAAAGTGCTGTAGCTCTGGACCCACACAAACCAAATTTAGACCAAAGGGACCCTAATTCCTGAATGAGGAGATTTGGGTTTTTCTCATATTTTTTTGACTCCTTATGCATCAACTCTAGAATTCTAGAGAAAGACTTCTTAAAGTCTTACATATAGTTCATATGTAGAGACTCCTCTAAAAGACATTAATAGGGTCCCTTTTGGAAGAGGTACTGAGACAACAACACAGTTATTGAATATGGGCTCATTTCCTGTTTCATATAAAACAAAAAAAACTATAAGATATAAAAGACTGATAAGAATATATTGACAAATGCAGTAGATTCTCCTCATCTGTAGTAGTTTTGTTCCACAAAGTTGCTGGGAACATCGAATCAGGGCTTACCGAACCATAGCTCCTAGGGGATAGATAGGGTTAGGTTTCTGGGAGCCTCAAATCACAGTATCCTTGATCACTCTCCTGAGGAATCTCATGTACAGATTTCTTTTTTTTTCTGGATGTACTATATTGTTGATTAATTAACATTGAACTCATAGCTAACAATAGTATAACTTACTTAGTACATAGTTTCTCTTGAAGGAACATAATATCTTACGTGTACTTAAGAACACTAGACCCTACTTCAGTGCTATGCTTGGGGGGACCATTTAAAATGCCAAAATCACCAACAAAAAAGCAAAAACCAAATTAGAAAAACAACATTAAACAGAGAAAAGGATACTTGTTTACATTATGAAAGTTGAATCGAGAAGGCGAGCCTCTCCTTGTTTAGCTGAATGAGCATGTTAGGGGGAGTAAATTTTTTTTTGCCACTCTGTGAATGGCCACAAAAGCTTCTTAAGAAATGATAAATTTTAGGGAGTAGATAAATTTGCATATGGAATCCATAAATAATGAAACTTGACTATACTTAAAACCCGAAGAGGTAATCTATTGCTCCTATTATTTTCTCTTGGAAAGCAAAGGGAATTTTGAAGGATGATTAAACTGATATTTCATCAAGTCTCAGTACTGTATGACCGACTCTGAAATTCTAGATTTTCTTGCTAACCAGGCAAATAGCTATATAAAACACACTGTTTAGCTCCAGAATCCTGCTATTCCTACCTTTCTCCTCTGAGAAAATGTTGAGAAAATCAATGTTTGGATGATCGGCTCCCAACCATGGTGCTAGAAATGTCCATTTCTCAGGACTGGTATTTAGTGACCTGTTTTTCAGTGCAGGGAGGGGGAAGAAAGAAAAAGAAGAAACCACCAAGGATTTAAGGTCTAGTCTCAGAATTACCTATGTGGATAAATATTCCTGAAGCTTTTATAGGAAGTCTGACTTGCTTTCAGGGGAAGGGAATTTGAAGAAGGGAGAGTTAAAATGAGCTATTTCCCAACAAAGAAGGGAGCATTCAGGAGGAGTCCAGAACACATCTTTCCTTGTTTTGTGTAGTTGACAGAGCCAACTCTTTTTTTGAGGCTTAATCACCTTTAGCGTAGCTCTTAATCCTAGGGACTCACAGAGACTAGCCAGGAACCATTGTCTGTCTTTTAGAAAAGGGTCAGAGTTATGACTCAACACAAAGGAGCCAGGGTAAATATTCAGACATATTCTCCCTGTTATACAATTCCCGTTATGTAATCACTGTGATACAGAAATTTTACCACAATTTATTTAGTCGTTCCTTAATTGATAGGCAGGGCACCATACACACACACACACACACACACACACACACACACACACAGAGAAAAAATTAAGAACACTTTCCTTTTCCTATTGGTTATAATGTTTCAATCATTTCCATGTTTTTAATCTCCTTCCTCTCCTGGGCTCTCTTTCTCTGTCCTTACCCTCCAGCCCTTAAGTTGCCTTTCCATCATGATAAATAGGGATTTGTCTTTGCTATCTGAACACTGACATTGTGGTTTCATACTTCCACACCACAGTAACTGCCCTCCTTATTCCACATCTAGTGGTCCTCTGTTGGTATATAATGTAATCTGGCCACCACAGTCCCCATGCCATGGTGACCAATTGGAAACTTCTGTCTCTTTCCAATTTGAAGTAGTTCAGTCTTTCACATCACAATGTCCCATTTTCAGATTTTTCAAACTATATTCCTCACAGCCTGCTCTAGTCCACCTAACTCCAGATTGAAATTATTTTTGGATTAGTCCTGGAGAGTTACTGTTGGGTTATCTATTTCTTTTATCTTAATTTAACTTCATAAGATTTAGAAGCACAAGTAGAGGTGATGTGGTATAATCTCTTCACCCCCATTTTACAGAGAAGAAAACAGTCCCAGAAAAGAGAAATGTCTTGTACAGGTAGATTTGAATTCATGTGCTCTGATTCCAAATTTAACATTCTTGCCATTACATTGCTCTGTTTAGATACTACTTTCCTTTAACAATTCATTTCTACAAGATTTCCATTTTGTGTTTCTCTCAAGTCTGATCATAATACCTCACTCATCATGGGATGATGATATTGAGTTTCAAAGTCTAAGTAAGGGGTGTATCAGAGCAGACAGGTTTTACTCCTGGATCTAGAAAAGTGTTGTTATCTGAGGACAATCTTAGCTAAAAGTGGTGAGACACCACTATGTTGACTATAGGGTAGTAAATTTTTTTGGTCCCAGAAACTTTCAAAGGCTATCCAAGAACTTGTGAGTGATGGGGAGAGGGGTGTTGTATTCTGTACTGGTAGAGGGAGTACCCATAGTCACGAAAATCACATGTCCTCAGAATATTTTGTACTTTTTACAAAAGCCTTGCCTCGTAGTGGCTGCAAGGTAGATACTGATAATACCATTATGATTATTTTATAGTAAAGAAAATTACACAATTAACACTTGTTCAAACTGGAGTTCAAAGCCAGGGCTCATGACATCAGATTTCGTGGTCTTTCCACTGAATTACCCTGCCTCTTGTCTCTCTTCTGAGCTTTAAAATTTAAGGTAAATTGTTCCCTCCTTGTAAAGAAGGTTGACAGTGGCATATGAGTAATAAATTTCAGGGGAGCAAGCAGCATGCTTATTGCAGGTATTTTGTCCTGGGATCCTGAATAATTCATAGAAATAATGAGGATGAAAACCAGTAGTCATAAATCATCCTTGGTAACCCTCCAAGATACAGTTACATCCTAAAGATTTAAGAGAAAGCTGAATTGTTATTGCACTGAAAATGGAAAATCCCAGCCATTGGTAGAACTCATGTAAAATAAATGCTCTGAAGGTTGAAAGTCTGTTGATGCTGAAAGGACTGTTTATGTGCCTGGGCTCTTTTTAGCTGAAATGGTTCTATTTTTAGCTACGATATTCATGAAGGCCAAATTTCCCCTTCCTTGCTGGGGAATAGCAGTATAACATTAATCTGGTAGCCATTTTAGAAGACCTCCCTGTTGAGTATTGTGTGTGTGTGATCCCTTTGACATTCTGATGAAGGTTATGGACCCCATTCTCAGAATATATTTATATATTTAAACATCAGATGGAAATGCTAAATCCCAGAGGTTAGTGAAAATAAAAATATAAATTTTCCCCTTCATCCATCTATCTATGGATCTCAGGTTAAGAGACCCAAATGTAAAGAAAGGCCCTGAAGTTGAAGATTATTAGAAAGGAGAGACATGAGAGAAGTTGTGGTGGGGGTCACAGGATATTTAGAGATAGAGATTCTGACAGTGAGCCATCCCAAGAGAATGAGGACAAAGCCCTATGCTAAACCAAAAAAAGGGAAATATAATTTAAAAAGAAAAAAAAAAGATCATTAGAGTTATTTGGTCATAAGAGTTGTCAGCTAGCTGCCCTGGGGGACCATGCAGGATTAGTCCTTGAATTCTCCTCTTAAGTGCTCTCTCTGATTTAGTTGAGAATGATTCAGACATTATAGCACTTAGAGCCTTCCCTTGATGACTCTCCATAATCTCTTTGGTCTCTCCATTAGGGTATTTTCACGTGTAACTTAATTTTGTTTTTTCAGTTTCAAGTGACTGCTTGCTTCCAGTCACATCCCTTTGGACACATCTACTTGTCTCTCTCCCTTGTTCATCTCAGAGTTACCTTCTGATAGACTGCAGATTCATTGGCTGATACCATACCACCACTTGTCACTCCCACCCTTCCTTCTCCAACATTATCTTCTTCCTGAAATTTCACTTTTGGATTTTTTTCCCTTTTTGCTGAAGATGAATTTGTTAAAAATCAAATAAGCTGGTGAAGGAGTTGAGGCAGGAAGTGACATTGTAACATTACTGGAGAACAGAAAAGACTGATTTGGAAGGCAGGAGACTGGGTGTAAGCTTCATTTTGCCATTAACTGGTAGTATTGACTATGACAAGTCATTTCATCTTCTTGGGTTAAAAAAAAAGTATGGGTTGTTGGATATGAAATCTAATGTCAGTTTTTAAAAAAAGGTATTGATTAATTTGCTGAATTTTTTCCCCATTTCCTCTTCCTCTTTTTTTTCTATAAAAAATTCTTTGTCATAAGGTATGGTTCCCCGGGAGAGTGAAGAGGGTGGATATAGTGGAAAATCTAGGTGATGGAAAAACAAAAGATATCAATAAAGATCTATTAAATAAATAAGAAAAAACTGATTGTATTAGATGTTCTTTAGGGTCCTTTTCAGCTCTAAAATTCTTTATGACCCTATTTATACCTCAATGTGAAAGATTTCAATTCCTTTTTTTTTTAGGTTTTTTGTTAGTTTGTTTGTTTTTGCAAGGCAAATGGGGTTAAGTGGCTTGCCCAAGGCCACACAGCCAGGTAATTATTAAGTGTCTGAGACTGGATTTGAACTCAGGTACTCCTGACTCCAGGGCTGGTGCTCTATCCACTGCACCACCTAGCCGCCCCTCAATTCCTTTTTAAAAATCTTAATAGCATTTTCTCCCAATTACATGTTAAGATAGTTTTCTTTTTGTTATTTTATTTTTCCAGTTACATGTAAAGATAGTTTTCAGCATTTATTTTTGTAAAATTTTGAGTTCCAAATTTTTCTCACTCCCTCTCTTCTATCCCCACCTCCCCAACATTATGCATGCTCAATCATGTTAAGCATATTTCTATATTAGTCATGTTGTGGAAGAAGAATCAGAACAAAATGGAAAATCCAAATACAAGTCAAATAAAAACCAAATTAAAAAGCAAATAAAAATGTAAAAATGAAAACGTTTAATCCTCATTCAGACTCCATGCTCTTTATCTGAATGTGGATGGTATTTTCCTTAAGTAGTCTTGTAGAATCATTTAGTTGTTCATCATACAATGTTATTACTGTGCACAATGCTCTCCTGGTTCTGTTCACTTCACTCTGCATTAGTTCTTGTAAGGCTTTCCAGATTTTTCTGAAATCTACTTGTTTATCATTTCTTTACTTCACCTTCTTTTTTGCAAGGCAATGGAGTTAAGTGACTTGCCCAAGATCACACAGCTAGGTGATTATTATTATCAGAGGCTGAATTTGAACTCAGGTACTGCTGACTTCAGAGCCAGTGCTCTATCCACTGTTAGCCAACCCCTGTTCATCATTTCTTTGTTTTCTAAGGTTTTTTTTTTTTTTGCAAGGCAAATGGGGTTAAGTGGCTTGCCCAGGGCCACACAGCTAGGTAATTATTAAGTGTCTGAGACTGGATTTGAACCCAAGTACTCCTGACTCCAGGGCCAGTGCTTTATCCACTACGCCACCTAGCCACCCCATTCATCATTTCTTAAAGAATTTTCAGCTTCCTTTTTAAGGGCAGGTTTTGATAGGTAGAATTTTACAAGGATATTGAATGCCAGAAGGGAGGAGCAAAGAGCACCAATGAGGAAAATTAGTATATATAATAGGATGGAAAAGAAGGTCAAACTTTATTATTTTGTGAGTGGCCAACTCTGATTGAAGTCTTTAATTAACAAAAGGCACAAGTGACCACACAGTCACGGTGACCTTCATCTTTCTTATGAATTATTGCCTTTGGGGCAATGATTATAAAAATATAGTTTTATTATATATATACCTTCTTTTATAATCAGCATATAGCCTTTGCTCTCAGCATCTTCCCCCAAACTGGCTATACAAAATAGCCAAGTGCTTCCAGGGGACCTAGGTTTTTGAACTATAATTGACATGTGTAGTAACATTCCTGAGGGATAGGGTTATGTAAGCAGAAGAACATTATATTGGGATTGAAAGATCTATGATTGATGACTAGCTCTGCTGCTAACTTTCTGTTTGGCTATGACCTTATCACTTCAACAATTTGGGCCTCAGTTTCCTCATCTGTAAAATGAGTCAGTGTAGATTTAGTACTCTACCCGTAGCATTCAATGAGTAAAAAATGACAGTGGGGGAAGGGGTTTGCTGCTGCTGTCTTTTTCCCTCTATCACTCAAACTATTTCAAATCAGTGGAATGCTTAAACATCTATTGTGTGTAAAGAATACTGTTAGGCAGTAGGAGATATACAAATATAAACAACAATACATAATATTACATTACATATTACATTAAATCTAATTAAACTCAACCAACTTTTAGTAAGCTCCTATGTCAAGACATATGCATGATAAATGCAGCAGAAGAAAATGAAGTATGAGGTCTGAAGAGGCAGGATATCATTAAGGAGTTATGGAGAAAATGGCATCTTATCTAGATTTTAAAGGATAAATAAGAATTCATAGACAAAGTAGGAGAAGGTAGACATTCCAAGGATAGCAAATATTTTAAACAAAGATGTACTGCAAAGGCATGGAGGTGGGAAAGTATAGCATAGGTGAGGCAAACCAGATAACTCCTTTTGGCTGGAACATAAGAGTATTCCCTATGACTGAAATGTGATTACTGTAATTACTGATGTTGGTGTCCAATCATTGCAGTCGTGTTTGATTTTTTTGTGATGCCATTTGGAATTTTCTCAGCAGAGATACTGGAATGGCTTGCTAGGTCCTTTTCCAGCTCATTTTACAGATCAGGAAACTGAGGGAAACAAGGTTAAATGACTTGGCCAGGGTCACATAGCTACTAAGTAACTGTGGCAAAATCTGAACTCAAGTCTTCCTGACTCCAGATCTATTCACTGAGTCTACTTTAACTGTTACCTTTAAATTCTCATTAAAATTCCACCTTCTACAAAAAGCTGCCCCCAAACTCTCTTAATTCTAGTACTGTTCTTCTGTTAATTATTTCTGATTTATCCTGTATATAGTCTGTTTTGTATATATTTGTTTGCATATTGTCTCCAACAGTAGACTGTAAGCTCCTTGAGGTCAGGGGCTATCTTTCATCTCTTTTTGTATCTCCAGAACTTGGCAAAATTTGTGGTACATAAGTAGGGACTTAATAAATGTTCATTGATTGATTGATTGTATATAGGAGAATAATATGAAATAAAATTGGAAAGATAGGCTGATCAGAATGACATATCTTCAATACTATGGAAAGGAGTTAGAATTTGAGAACCAATAGGGAGCCACTGAAGTTTTTTGAGCAGAACACGATTAGATCTTTTTTCTTGAAATTTATTGATAGGGTAATAAAATTAGAACTATATATGAGCAATCATGTAAGGAGGGTGATAACAATAAGAAGGAAATTGTGAAGGTAGAAAGGATGATAGATACTGGAGAATAAAATTGTAAAGACCCAAAGGAAAAACAATTCATTTTTTTGAAAAATTTATTTAAGGTAATGGGGCTAAGTGACTTACCCAAGATCACACAGTTAGACAATTATTAAGTGTCTGAGGCTGGATTTGAACTCAAGTACTCCTGACTCCAGGGCTAGTGCTCTGTCCACTACACCACCCAGCTGCCCTGAAAAACAATTCCAAAGAGAAATATAACTAGGATTTGTCTAAAGAGCCCAGTATGAATAGATGAGAAACTTTCCAATTATATTGGATTTTTAAAAAATACATATATACCATGCAGTAGATAATATAAATATTATCAACCTTATTTAACAGATGGGGAATCTGAGACTCTGAAAGAGTAAGTGACTTGGGGGCAGCTAGGTGGTACAGTGGATAGAGCACCAGTCCTGGAGTCAGGAAGATCTGAGTTCAAATCTGACCTTAGATATGTAACCTTGGGCAAATCACTTAACCCCAATGCCTTGCAAAAACCAAAAAAAAAAAAATGACTTGCTCATAGTCATATAACTAGTAGATTTCTGAAATAAAATTTGAAACCAGATTTTCTTTCTCCATTATACAATGCTACCTTTTAAGAGTATAATGGGCTCAAATAACTTAAAGGGAATGAAAATGAAAATAAAAAATGAACACTTATGATTCCTGAATAGTAATGTGATCTTTGAATAAGCTTGACAAAGTTGCTCCATCCCATTTTTTTCTCTAAAGGAAAAGAAGATGGAAATGACAAAATATAGACCAGTGGGTTTGATTTTCTAAAATTCTAAAGTGTATAAATAATTTGGGAGGTTGCATGGTATTATGATTAGAGAACCAGCATTGAAGACAGGAAGACTTGACTTCATTTCCAGCCTCAGACATTTACTGTATGATGCTGAGCAAGGCACTTAACTTTTCATTGCCATAGGCCACTCTCTATGACTATAAGGAGCAAAGAAATTATTAACTTTCATTGTTATAGAATTTTCACACTCAGGAATTCCCTTTATCAATTCAATTGAAGGGTCAATCTTATTAGTAATGGGATGGTTTATGCCCATAGAGAAAGAGAAGTCATGGTGTCATCAAGAACAGGTATTGTTCAACAAACCTTTTTTTGATAGTCTTGTTAATCTGGTAAATCAGGGAATGTTGTAGACACAATATACCTGGACTTCATCAACAGATTTGATGAAATGTATCATTGTATTTTTCAAGATAAGATAAAGAAGTTTAGGCTAGATGACAGTCAAGTGAGGTAGACTCCAGAGCTTCTTAAGTCATAGGTTCCAAAGAGTAATTATTAATGGGTTGATGTCACTTGTGAGGAATGCCTCTAGTTAAGTGTCCCAAGCATCTGTCCTTTGCCCTGAATTGTTTGACATATTATCAATCATTTAAATGAAAGCATAGATGTCCATCAGACTTTCAGATGACACAGAGCTGAAAGTGATAGCTAAAACATTTTATTACAAAGACAGAATAAGAAAAGAAAAAGTCTGGCTTTAGATTGATGGGACAAAAATCATAAGATGCAAATTTGAAAGAGATGCATGTAAAGTCATGCCCAGGTTTAAAACATCACCTTGAAAAGTAAAAAATAAAGGACACTGAGTCTGGAGAAATGGTTTGATCACACTAATCATACCATATCTGAAAACTGCATTGTCTGACATCATATTTTCTTTAAATATTATTTTAATTAAAAAAATAATTACCTTTCAAAAATAAATATTTCCATATATAAAATAAAACAGAAAAAGAGAAGCTATATGAAATCATGAATCTCCATTACATGTAGCTTGCTTTTTAAAAAAGTATTTAATAAATTAAATATATTACTTCCAAATCTATCCTGTTTATTGCTTCCTTATGAATTTATCTTCTCTATGCATTTTAAAAATGCTTCAGTACCCTCTTACCCCCCCTTCTTTTTGGACAATACTATCAACAACTCCCCCTTTCTCCCTAATTTCTCTCCTCCCAAATAAAAAGAACCGCTGCCCCCGAAATTCTTGCAATCAAAAAGCATAGTCAATCAAAGTAAACTCACACATTGGTCATGACCAACTATGTATGTCTCATTCTGGGTCTTGAGTTCATCCCTTGATCTCAGGAGATGAATAAAATGCTTCATCATGGTTTGTCTAAAGGCATGGCTGGTTATAACATTGTTCATAATGCTTAAGTCTTTCAAAATTGCTTTTTCCATATACTATCATTGATTTTAAAAAATACTTTGTTTTCCAATTATATACAAGAGTAGTTTCTACTTATCTTTTTTTTAAGGTTTTGAATTTTACAATTCCCCCCTTCCCTCCCTCTACTCCCACAAAAAACAATCTTGTTTCCATGCTGCACATTGATCGAAATTAAATGAGTTGAGAGAAAGAAACATATCCTTGAGGAAAAAAATAAAATATTAGAGATAGCAAAATTATGTAGTACATAAGATAATTTTTTTTTAAATTGAAGGTAGTAGTCTTTGGTTTTTGTTTTAACACTACAATTCTTTCTCTGGATACAAATGGTATTCTATGTCATAGATACCCTAAAATTGTCCTTGATTATTGCACTAATGGAATGAGCAAGTTCATTAAGGTTGGTCATCACCCCCATGTTGCTATTAGAGTATAGTGTTCTTCTGGTTCTGCTCATCTCACTCAGCATCATGCAAGTCTTTCCAGGCTTCTCTGAAATCCCATCCCTCCTGGTTTCTAATAGAACATTTACACTGTCAGTGTTACTGTTTAAATTAATCTCCTTGTTCTGTTCATTCTTTATCAGTTCATCAAAGTTTTCCCAGGTTTCTCTGAAACTATCCCTTTTTGACATATCTTGTGGAATAATAGTATTCCATTATATTCATATACCCAACTTTGTTTCCAATTCTTTGCTACAAAAAAAGAATTGGGCATCATGTTTTCAGATGGACATTGACATGATTAGAGCATATAGGGAAGGATAATCTTCAAAACATGACTTATAAAGATTAGTTTAAAAAAAACTTAGGGCTGTTTAACCTAGAGAAGAGAATTTTTGGTGGCAAAATTTAAGAATATAAGCTGAAAATGATTTTCATATCCCAAGCTCCTATTACAATACCTAGCACACAGCTAGTCTTTAATAAAGGTATCTTTGATTAACACATGTTGTCTTCAAATATTTGCAAGGCTGTTATCTGTAGAAGGGATATACTTAAATCCCTTGGATAGATCTTTTTTTTTTTAAAGTTGGGGATAAGTTGGAATTGAACTCAAATGATGAGGTGTTGCCATATTCTGGTGTGCTGTATAGAATATGCTAGATTGTCCAACTAAGAACTTTATTTCCCATGAGATAGGGTAATTGAATTTTTATGTCTGTCAGTAATGGTGAAGGGTGATTGTGTCAACAGGGATCCAGAGATGACTGGGAGAAAGTAGTGGAAGTGACCACAATGTAGAGAAAGTAGAATGGAGCCATGGAGCCAAACAGTTTTCTATTTAGTGGATAGACTGGCCCAGGTAACTGGTAGCACTATGAAGAGTTTTTGAAGTCTGTTGTAGAAAGGTGGTAAAACCAAGTAGAGGTCCAGGTAGACTGGCCAATCTGGATTCAGTCACACCAAAGACTTTGCCACGCCTCCTCCATTCCCCATTAGTCCATGTTTGCATTCTCCAACTATATAGTTAGATTAGGGGATAATAGGGAGGATTAGATTGTATTCCCTGGGGAATATATATAAGGTTGCTCCATTCATTTGCAAATTATTTTAATACTGATTAAATGTTTTACTTTTAAATCAAAGCTCCTGCTTATCCTCTTCCCTCCCTCTTTTAAAACTTTTATTAATAAGTAAAGTTCCTGCTGATGAGAGAGAGGGAGGAGGTGGAGGAATGTTTTTGGGAATGAATGTGATGTTAAAAAAAATTAAAGGGGCAGCTAGGTGGCGCAGTGGATAGAGCACTGTCCTTGGAGTCAGGAATACCTGAGTTCAAATCCAGCCTCAGACACTTAATAATTGCCTAGCTGTGTGGCCTTGGGCAAGCCACTTAACCCCATTTGCCTTGCAAAAACCTAAAAATAAAATTAAATACTTATTCTATAATTGAGCAACTAATAAAAAGTTGTAAATAAAGTTGAGCAAATTTTTAAAGCTAGTCTGGCATGGAGATTCCTTAATCTGTCAAAAACTAAACCTAGTAATTACTATTTTCCTAGGATTGAATGACTCATGATTTATACTAGAAACAATGGATGGAAGTTAGATTATAAATTCTGTGAGGGCTGACACTATTTTTTGCCTCTTCTTATTTATTTATTGATTTTTGAAATCTGTAATTATTTACTTAGTAAACCTCTATTGACTGACTTACTGGTAGTTGTAACAAGAGATTGTGGTGATTCTGAAGCCTTGGAGCATCTAAGGATAAGGATTTTAAAAAAAATACACTATAGGACTTCAATATAAGGGGATCATTGATGACTCTTAGAGAAAGTTATTTCAGTTCAGTGGTGTGGCAAAGAGGGGCAGATATCTTTTTTCAAAGGTCTAAGAAGAAAATCATTTATGAGGAAACAAAGGTATTGGTAAAGTATTTTTTCAGAAAGAGCTGGGTTAGGGAGAAGAAGGCTAGTTTAAAAACTAAATGGAGGTAGAGTCATCTTTGTTGCAGTTACCTCATTTTTAATGCTGTGTCTGATTTTTTGTGACCCCATTTGGGGTTTTCTTGGCAAAGATACTAGAGTGATTTGCCATTTCCTTCTCCTGACACTTTACAGATGATGAAATTGAGGGTTAAATGACTGCCCTGGATCACATAGAAAGTAAGTGAGGTTAGATTTAAACTCAGGAAGATGTCTTCTTGACTTCAGACCTATTATTCTATCCACTGTGTCACTTAGCTGTTCCTTTCCCTTCAAGGGATATGGCTTCAACCTTTTCGGGAACATTGGAAATTAAGTTATCTATAATAAGTTTGGGGTTTGGGGGCTGCAATTTGGGATAAAAGGAAACAGTTTGAAATAGTTATGTGGGGATGTGTGCAAACATTCCAAATAAACAATATTATCTTCCTATAATGTTATCTTGTTCTGCATATCTAGCAAATATCCACATTTAAACATTGCCACATCAAGGTAAAGAGTTTTGTTTTTTTCAGCTTTGTTATAGTTATTTTATCAGGTCATATGGCCAAGTGTGCTAGATATGGGCCAAAACACTGATTCATAAATAGCATTATATTATTTATTCAACAATTATAATATATAAGAAGAAACTTTCCAGGTTCAGAGAATTCTAAAAGATTTAAACTTTCCCCCCCTTTTTATTGTGAATTCAACAAACAATAACAGCCACAAACATTTCAATATACAAGGAAGTACCAGAAATGATACTGGATAAGAATCAGCAACTTCTGCCTCATGGTTACTCCATGGACAGAACACTTAGCCTGGAGTAAGGAAGACCTGAGTTTAGATCCAGCCTCTGATACCTATTAGCTGTGTGACCTCTGGGCAAGTCATCTAACCTCTGTTAACAGAAGTTTCCTAAAATGGAGATAATAATTGTACCTCCCTTTCAAGCCTATTGTGAGGATCAAATGAGGTGATAATTGTAAAGTACTTAGCATAATGGTGGTATCTTGCCATAGTAAGTATTACATACTTGTTGACTATTGTTATTGCTATTATTGTGTGTTTTGAAGGAAATATCTTAAGGTAGTAACAAAACTGATCTATTGGTGTCCCCCTCTGCATTTATTTTTGCTTTCATCTATGCATATTTGAAAATGTCTTACCAAGGCTCTTTTTGTCAGAGGTCCTCTCTGCTCCCCTACACTCTCCCTTGCAACAAATATGTGTATATTTAGTCAAGAAAATCAAATCAAGCCATTAGTTGCAGTTGAAAATATAGATAGGACCTTATTTTTAATAGAAAATGGAAGGACTTTTCAAAATGGCAGAAGCTTTTGATTATTTTAGGTAACTACGAATAACCATGTTGGGGTATATAGGATGTTCAGGGATAACTAGTACCTCTGGAGTGAAGGCCTGCAGAGCTCTTTTCAGGCTGTTCATCTACCTTTGGGGGTCCTCCTGGCACTCACCTCTTAACTGTGGCTCCAAGAAGCAGTAGCACATGCAGTGACCATACCCCAATGAGACTGTCTTTGGCAGATGACTTGAACCAGGTTGAGGGATAAATGACAGAGCTTAAAACCATTGGTGAATTAGGCAGATGTCTACCCCAAGCATGTGAAGACTTCCCCTGGCAGAATGGGCAGATGACCACTATTTTTTCCAAAAGTCATGAAATTGACTGAGGCAGGTACTGTGGAGTGTTTGGAGCTTGGTCAGACATTGAAGAAGACAAGAGCATCCGCTGCATCCTGAGTCATTGCTAGTCATCTTCATTTTCTGTCTTGTCATTGAACATGAATGGCTCTGGAAGAGTGAGGCTGATGACTGTGCATATCATACACTTTCTTTGACCTTTTCACTGTTTTTGTGAGATCTTAACTCATGAGTGGATTGGATTTAAGGGAGGTAGTATACAAGGAAGTACCAGAAATGTTACTGGATAAGAATCAGCAGCTTCTGCCTCATGGTGACCCCATGGATCCCTTAAATCCACCTGTGATTTCATCTAAAAAAATAGTTTCCTTTGCACAGAAGAATCCTCATGGAGAGGAGAAGGGAGCAAATGTGAGCAGAAAGCATGGAGAGCTCCAATAGGGCCCACCTCAGGAAGCTTCAGTGCCATCTCACCGGCCCACTCCTGACATAGACCGAATGCTCCCCCAGAAACTTCAGCCAAGCTGTGAGGAGGAGGAGGAGGAAAAGAGGATAAGACTCCAATTTCAGAACTGTGTGAGATACCATACTGAGCCTGTGTTCCTCATATGCAGAGGCAGATGGAATTCTCAGATTCCTGTCTTCTCCCTTCTCTGTCCCCCCACTATATTAGACCAATGGGATTCTTCTTTGGAAACAGCCCATGTTTGCATTCTATTTTGCTAATTGCTTTAAAAGAAACAACTCTAAGCCTGTATGATCATTATTGTTGTACTGATTTATCTGTGTGTATACCCTTTGGGGCTACATGAAGCTAGAAGATAGCCAGCAGTTCATTTTCTGGAAACAAAGAAAGGCAAATGCATAGGCCCTACCTTCAAGAAGTGCCTATTTTAATGGGGGGGGGGGAGGACAACATGAAAAAAATCATTGCACAATCATGTTTGCCCTTCTTTCTCGAAGAAGACCAGGACATAAAGGAGGTGCTGTCATGACATGCATATGAATTAGATGGGGGTGTGGGGCTTTGCTAAGTCACTAACCTCACTTTCTCCTTTGGAACCAACTTGGACCATTGGTCATATATGATCAGGACAGTTGGAGATAGTCCTGGATGTGAGACAGAGTTAAGCGACTTGTCCAAGGTCACACAGCTATTAAGTCTCTAGTGTCTGAAGTCAGATTTGAATTTAAGTCCTCCTGACTCCAGGGTGAGTTCTCTATCCACTACCACTTAGCTGCTCTAAGATATATACACAATATACCATTATGTAGAGAGAAGGCACTAGCTGTGGGGTATGGGGCTGGGGGCTAAGGAAGGCCTCATAGGTGAGAGCTGTGTCTCTAAGGAATCTAAGTGGGAGGGAAGGGGGTAGGTTGCAGAGGAACTCAGGCATAGGGGACAATAAGTGATAAAGTGGCAGTGTTAGATTTTTAAGAACTATTCTTCCCTGGACTTAGAGAAAGATAGAAAAGATATTTTACTGATTCTTATTTTGGAGTTTCTCTCTCAAATGAATCTGGAACAAAAAACCTAGGGACAAATGGTGCCAAGAGCAGTCCCTGGGCCAGAGATAGGTTGGTGGGGAGTAGGATGAAGTTAGTTCTGCTGAGGCCAGTTGCTTCAAGTCACCTCAGGTTCCTTTGTTCTCCCATTTAGGGTTGAAGGAAGCCAATCCTTCTGAGGGTCAGAACTGAGGGTGTTGACTAAAGACCTTGAAAGCAGGAGTTGAGAATAAGTGCAACACCCACAAAACTGAGGGGTCAGCCAAGAGAGAATGACCCTTCTTCCTGTTCACTATCCCTTTGCCTAACCTAATCACACTGCTGGAAGAACAAACATTCACTATAAAGAATGTGTTAGAAAGATAAAGTTTGTAAAGCTCTTTGAAACCTTTAGAAAGCCATAGAAATACTAGTGATTTTTATTATTTAATCCATTTAAGGTTTTTAGTGGCAGCAGAGTCATATTCAGGAAGTGTTGAATTTAGAAATTGACAAGACCTGGGCTCATGGTCTGCAAGTTGGCATGAGCCTAGGACGGTCCTCCAAACTTTAGGTGTCTAAACTTCCACTTGGGGAGTTCATTTGCTTATTACTCTCTTAATATTGTTTAAGTATCTAATTTCATTTCTAATTTCATTTTCTTCATCATTAAAGTTTCTAATTTCATTTCTAGTCAAAGAGGGAGGTTGAAAGTGCTGTGTTGATGAGGCTGAGCAATTTATTTATCTATGGTTGTTACTTGTTCATTTTGTCCCAATAAAGGGTTCTCTGGCATGACGAGATTAATATCCAAACTTCGTGTTGAGAGCAGTCATTTCTTTTTTTCTTTTTTAAAAAGATTTTATTCATTTTTAATTTTACAATTTTCCCCCAATCTCACTTCCCTCCCCCTCCCTCCCACAGAGGGCAGTCTGTCAGTCTTTACATTGTTTCCATGGTATACATTGATCTAAGTAGAATGTGATGAGGGAGAAATCATATCCTTAAGGAAGAAAAATAAAGTATAAGAGAAAGCAAATTACAAAAGATAACTTTTTTTAAATTAAAGGTAATAGTTTTTGGTCTCTGTTCAAATTCCACAATTCTTTCTCTGGATACAGATGGTATTCTCCATTGCAAATACCCCTAAAATATGCCTGATTGTTGCACTGATGGAATGAGCAAGTCCATTAAGGTTGATCATCACCTGCATGTTGCTGCTAGGATGTGCAATGTTCTTCTGGTTCTGCTCATCTCACTCAGCATCAGTTCATGCAGATCTTTCCAGGCTTCCCTGAATTCTCATCTCTCCTGGTTTCTAATAGAACAATAGTGTTCCATGACATACATATACCACAGTTTGTTCAGCCATTCCCCAACTGAAGGATGTTCACTTAATTTCCAATTCTTCAACACCACAAATTGGTCTGCTATGAATATTTTTGTACAAGTGATGTTTTTGTCCTTTCTCATCATCTCTTCAGGGTATAGACTCAGTAGTGGTATTGCTGGATCAAAGGGTATGCACATTTTTTGTTGCCCTTTGTGTGTAGTTCCAAATTTCTCTCCAGGAAGGTTGGGTGAGTTCACAGCTCCACCAACAATGTATCAGTGTCCCAGATTTCTCACATCACTTTCAACAATGATCATTGTCCTTTCTGGTCATATTGGCCAGTCTGAGAGGTGTGAGGTGGTACCTCAGAGATGCTTTAATTTGCATTTCTCTAATAAGTAGTGAGTTAGAGCAATTTTTCATATGACTATGGATTGCTTTGATTTCCTCATCTGTCAATTGCCTTTGAGAGCCATCTTTTCTTAAGCAAGGCTAAACGATTCTTTTCACCAAGCTGTTTTGCTTATGTCAGGACTCTGCTTGGGCAGCAAAGTTGGTATGTGTGTTTTTTACTCTGCAATAGGTCTTGCTCAGATGCTTGATCTCCTTAATTAGTGCTTTCTAATGCTAAATCGTTGCTAGGTGATTTATTACCTGCTGTATTTCCTTCTATTTAGGTGCTGGACACTTTTCTCTATACTTATGTAAGCTCCTTGAGGATGAGTCAGGACTAAATAAAGCAGATTTGATCCCCACATATTTAAGCTGTGCTTTTTTTTAAAGATCTCCAAAATAAATGGAGCTTTATTAGAATTGCAAACTTTCTATTCAGTTTCTTATTCATATAACTGACTTTCTACTTAGTCTGATTTTTATCCTCTGTTCCAGATCATTAATAAAGTTAAATTAAACACAGGTTGGTATCAATCACAAGTTGCAAATACAAGCTGGTGGGTTTTTACTCAGTCTAGGTAATTATGGTGGCCTTTTGCAAATAGATTTTTGTGAGGCATGTTTCATAAAGTAAAACACATGGAATGAGATAAGTTTAGGGCATTTTGTAAATTGTAAAATGTTATATTAACTACAATTATTAAAGCTGTAGCAATCTTTCCTTTTTATTTTTATTTTTTTTTTGTCAATTCAAAATCCACTGAAGCAGTTAGCTTTGGGGACTTGGTTTTTGTTAGGGTTTAAAATTTTAATGACAGTGTTGGGGGAAGATCAGCCAGTGAGGGTCATTCATTAGAACATGTTCAGATGTACCCTTCATGGTTGGTCATCCAGAATCTGAATAAAATCTATGACTGATTTAAATCCAACAAAAGTAATTTTGGAGAGTTGGTTTCCAAGATATTACTCAGGGGTTGATATGCTATGATATTGAAAAGTCTTCTGAACAGCTAGGTGGGGGCAGTGGATAGAGGACCCATCCTGGAGTCAGGGAAAAAAACAAAAAACACACAAAAAAACCCCAAAAGTCTTCTGATTGGTTGCAGAGTGGAAGGAATTGATAAGTCACAAGAGGTTGAACCAGAACTAAGTCTGAATACAAAGGAGAAAAAGATCTTTCCTGGTGGCAAGAGAGATAAAAACTGCTATGAGATGCCAGATAAGGGAGTCATTAAAAGTTACATTCTCCCTACCCAGCCACCAGTTGTTCATGAACACATGGTACCTCTTTTTCCTTCATATTTTTCCTCTAATCTTAGGTGAAAGAGGATTTTGGGAGGACAGTGCTCAATGATCAGAGTTATTAGAGGCAATGTTGGCAACCAGCATTGGTAGCAGAGTTTGCTGTTGACAACAGGGAGGTGATACCATGACAAACATATGAATTGGATTTGAGTGAGGTGTATTGTAAGTCACCAACCTCACTTTCTCCTCTGGAGTCATCTGGGTCTGCTGGCCATATATGAATCTGGATGACTGGAGAGTTTGCTAGATCCAATGATAGAGGAAACAACTATGGACAAATTTTAGGATGGTGATAGCTTTAGAAACTATGATTCTTTGTGACAGAGAAGTTAGACATCAACACTTAGAGTCACATAGAGAGAGAGAGAGAGATATACCAAAGGAGATCCTCCTCATGACCCCTCAATGGAGAAAAGGACTTCTGGGGCCAAGAGTTGGAAGGAAGGTACCCTTGCTCAAATTATATCTATACATGTGGCTCATTACCATTCCACTCATCTAAATGGATAATTTGGGGTATTGTCTAAAATCAGCAATACTTTAAACACAATATTTCTGTTCTTGCAATATTTTTCAATATTGTATTAAAATAACTTGCAAATGAGTGTTTTATAGTAATTTTTGTCACACTTGCTTTTTTTATTTGACTGCTAAAAAACTGGAAGTGATCTGTGGTTGCAACCACTCAGAGCATGAGGATTTTGAGAGTTAATAAAAGAGCATTGACTTTAATTTAAAAATCTGGACTACTCTAACAAGGAAGAAAGGTTTCGAGTGAAGGGATTGAGTGTCAGTGTCTGTCATCTGAAAACAAACCTGGCTAGGTGGTAAGCAGTTCATTACCAAAGAATTAGCTTTCAGGTCAGGACTCCTCTTTGGTTAAGGCACTGAGTACCCTAGTATTCCAATAGATCTGTGATCTCAGTGATGTATCTACTACCTTTCATAATGCAGATAGCAACCCATCCAAGCTGACACAGTCTATGTGATTCCGTGTATTTCTTCCTGTATGTTCATCATATGGGGTGCTCCCAAAGAGTTTGGGGCTTTCCTTGAGTTATCGGAACATGCAAGAATGTCAGTGGAGCATGTAGGCTATCTATTATTGCTGATTGGTTAGCCCATTTCCTTTTTCATTCATACACTTCTCTGGTAGCATCACCTTTTCCTGCGTCATCTGAATAATTACTGCTTTCAACTTGTTGTAGTCTGGCCCATGCCCTTCTGTTTCTCCTTATTCTCCCTTTTGAAGTCCTTAATTATATTTCCTTAAACGCCAGTGTTTCATGACTCTAGTCATGGTAGAATATAAAAAAAAGGTATTTGTTTGAAGGTGAATCTTGGATTATTAAACAAACATCATAATTTCCCAAAGGAAATTTAGCTCATTCTCCTGTTCAATTCTTCATCCAGCTCATGGTCCATTTGCAGTAACTTAGGTAACATTTAGTTCTATACCTTCATTTTATAGATGAGGAAACTGAGACCCTAAGAGAGGAAGTGTTTTGCCCACCATCACACAAGTAGGAACTTGTAGAGTCTGTTGTTTCTCCTGATTACAAATCATGTGCTCTTTCTATACTATTACTACTGCTGCTGCTGTTGCTAATGCCAGACTGGAGAAGGAAAATGGCAAACCACTCCAGTGTTTTTGCCAAGAAAACCCAAATGGGGTCTCAAAGAGTCCAAAAACAACTGCAAAAAAAAACTGAACAACAAATGTGCCAATCACTGTGCTAGTATTGCTACTACTAGTCAATAAACATTTATTTATAATTATTTATTTATGGCTGAACAGGTTGTGCTATATGATCAAGATGAAATACTAATGTGCTAAAGGGAAGGATGAGCTTGTTGATTTTAGAAAAACATGGATAGATTCCACGAAATAATGAAGAGTGGGGCAGCTAGGCGGTATAGTAAGCAGACCATCTGCTCTGGAGTCAGAAGGATCTGAGTTCAACACTAGCCTCAAACATTTATTATCTGTGTGACCCTGGGCAGACCCTGAATGACTGGACCAAATCAAAACAAAAACAGAAATAATGACGAGTGAAATGAGTAGAATCAAGAGAACTTTGTATACAATATTGATTTAAGAAAAACTGAGCTATCGAGTCATTTTGACCATTATAAATCCTCAGGACTGATTACAAAAGGCACATGAAGGAAGATGGTATCTACGTCTGGAGAAAGAACTGATAAAAAGAAGTATGTAAAGAATGATTTTACATATATATATGTATGTGTGTGTGTATATGTGTGTGTATGCATATGTATATGCATACACATATTTGTGACTAATGGTAGCCATCTCTAGGATGGGGTGAGGGAAAAGAAGGAATAAGAAATTCACAGGATAACTTTATTACATATTTAAAAGGAACAGTAAATTGTACGTAATAGATTATAGTTTCCATATGCAAAAATATATTTATATAATGAATGAAATACCCATTATGTCCCAGGAACTATGCTAAATATTGTGTTGCTCTTTCTAGGTAATGTTTATAAACTATTATGCAGTTAATAAAGCAGTTTTGGTCATCATTATCTCTTTTGATTCTCACAATAACCCCAGGAGTTGGGTACAATTATTATTTCTATTTTATAGATGAATAAAATGAGTCAGAAACTGGTTCAGTGAACTAAGATTACAGAGCTATTAAGCATCTGAGTGAAGTTTCAACATAAGTCTTTCTGATTCCAAATCCCACAATGCCCCTACAACTCAGTGAAGTAAGTTAGTGTCTTTCTAGCTTTAACTTGTGACTTTAGAGTGCATATCATATTTTTTAGGGTCCCTTTCTCCAGAATCCATTATTCAATGAACAATGTGGAGGTTGCTTGACCTAAATAGACAATGGAGATAAGAGTATTGGATCCAAGATTTAGATCTGGAAGGGACCTTTCGGGTTAACTATTATAAACACACTTTCACAGATGAGGAAACTGAGACCCAGAGAATTTTCACTAAAATAACTTAGCAAATAAGTGATGGAGCTGGGATTCAAGCCTGGGTCCTTTGGCTCTAAATTCAGTACTTTTCCAATTGTATCATGTTATTTTCTCTCATTCCATCCTTCCCCTCTATCCACAATTGTTCAAATGGATCTGGGGGTTTATTGATTACCCTATCTCTATTTAAAGTGATTAGATCATATTCAGATACATTAATTAGGTGATAGCAAGTCTAATCAATTTATCATACACCATTGAGTAAAAAATCCTTGGATGACTTATAGAGACAATAACAGGAAGAGCTCAAATTGGTTCGGGAAACATGGTCACAGTTGAGGGTTGAGTATAAAGTAAGAAACTATTTCAGAATTCATGCTATTCAATTATCTGGAGGAGATTTTTGAGAGTATAGTGATAGAGATAAAGGAGTGGGAACATCTGGAGATAAACTGGAGAGAACTAGGATCTCAGTGGAAAGAGAAAGAATAACTGAGTTGAAAAGAAGGGAGATTTTAAGGCAAGTCAATGACCTTCTAAGCATCTAGCAGCAGGACTTGGACTAAGGCCAACTGTTATATATTTGTCTTCTTATTGATTGAGAGAAGTTCCAAGAAAAGGTCTGCTCTTTTCCTAACTGTATCTCCTGGACTACTTTTTAAAAATCAGTTTACATAATTTTCAATTCTATTTCCTCTCCCTCCCACCTCCCCTGGCCCATCTATTGAGAAAGCAAGGGAAAACAAAACTTGCTATAAACATAATTATAAATTATGCTATATATAAAATATATATATATATATATACAAATAAACATAAAAATAATCAAGAAAAACATTCATTTCCATTTTAGCCATGTCAAGAAAAAAATATGCATCAATCTACACTCTGAGTTCATCAGGTCTTTATGTGGAGGTGGATAGAATGTTTCATCTTGAGGTCTTTAGGAGTGTGATTAGTCATTGTGTTGATCAGGATATCTAAAACTTTCAAAGTTATTTACTGTAACAATATTATTGTTATTGCATAAATTGTTCCTCTGATTATATTCACTTCATTAGACCTCACAAGTTTTTTTGAAACCATACCCTCTGTCATTTCTTATAGCACAATAGTATTTCCATCATCTTCATATCTTATAATTTACTCAGCCATTTTCCAATTGATGGGCACTTTCTCTGTTTCTAATTCTTTGCCACCATGAAAATGTTTGCACATATGGGTTCTTTTCCTTTGATTTCTTTGGAGTATAGATTCAGTAGAGTTGGGTCAAAGGGTATGCAGAGTTTAATAGCTTTTAAAGTGCAGTTCCAAATTTCTGGGCCTGTTTATCAACAGCCACTGTTGATACTCTGTATTATTTTGCTCAATGATCTCATTAGCTCCCATGTTTTCAATTACCACTATTCAGATGATGCTCATATCTATTTATAGAGACTAACTGTTCTTCTAATTTCTAGTCTTGCCTTTATAACTTCCTGTTGGACACCTTGAAGTGTTATATCCTTTGGAACTCTTAACCTCAACATAGTCCAAACTGAACTCGTTTCTCCCCCAAACCTCCTCTCTTTTTAACTTCCCTATTAATACTGAGGGCATCACCATCTTTATAATTACTCAGGCTCAAAATTAAGGTGTTATCCTCAACTCCTCACTCTCACCTTATATATGCAATATGAAAGAAATTATTTCTTGCTTATATTAATAACCAATTATTAATTAATTAATATGAAGATTTCTTTCCTATTTCTTCATTCAGAAATAAACCTCTGTGGGTTATTACAGCCAGTTTTTGAAGGACTTTATTGACCTTGCCCCAAAATTTACCCCACCTAGATCATCTCATCTAGGTGGTATTATTCCCTACCCAACTAGAAAACCTTACAAAGGAAAATTCTTTTCCCTTTGTGCTAGACTGTCTAGGATTGGGGATAGAACCCCTTTGTCTAGATGCCCAAGGCTGGGGGTGGTCTGAGAATAAGAGTAGCATAATCAAAGTCCTGTCTCATAGTCTTTCATTAGAATCGGTCTGCCTCTAAGTATAATATTCATTGTTGCATTAATTGTTAATCAGAGTTGATTGTCACTTGTGGGGAATATCCTCTCTCTTTGAGGGGTTTTTGATTTATGGGAGAAAAACCAAATAATCATCCTTTTATTAACTATTTGCTAGCTATCATTAATAAATGATTTAATTATTCATAAATGATGTTTCTCCTACTTTTCATAAATTTCACTTTCATAGTGATTCTTACAAATATCAAGATCATAACATAAATATCAATTGATATCAATACTATTTGCATGCAGGCTCTTATCACCTCTAGCCTGGATTATTGGAATAACCTGGTTGTTTTCATTGCCTCAAGTTTCTTCCTAGTTCAGTCCACCTACCACTCAGTTATTGAAGTGATCTTTCTTTGCATTTCTGTGCTTAGCACAATGCTAGGATAAATCTTGATGACTGATGGACTGATTCTTTATCTTAATGTGTCTGGTATCCTGAAATTCTACCAGAGAGAAGCCAGGGGTTAACTAGAGATAGATATAAATATACATTAATATCTAGAGAGTCAAACCTCTATATAAATGTTGGGAATTTTCCTATCTGGGGACTTGGGGAGTTTGTGTTTGTACTCCTAAATTTTCATCTAAAATAAACTACCACAAATTATCAAGGAGGAAACCCTGTCAACCTGAGGAAACTTCATAGGCTTTAGAAGAGTTAAATATTGTTACACGGTTGTCCAGACCCAGGTGCTGCAGTGGAGACAACTTTGGATCTGGAATCAGGAAGACCTGAGTTCAAATTTGACCTTAGACACATAATAGCTATATGACCCTGGGTAAGTCACTTACCCAACAATTTCCTCATCTGTAAATGAGATGAAGAAGGAAATGGCAAAGCACTTCAATATCTTTGCCAAGAAAACCCAAATAGGGTCATAGCAGCATGACTGAAATGACTGAACAACAACAAAAAAGTCTATATCCATGTAAGATTTGAACCTGACCATCTGTTAAGCTGTGTTTATTATTCCTTCTTTTTAAAAAATATAAGTAGGAAGTAGTACATCATGAAAGAGGATGTATTTAGCTGTTCAGTAAACATTTTTCCTTTACATATAAATCTGTATGCTCATGTCTATTTGAATTATAGATTTGACAAAAGAACTACGAGCACATGACTACTCTGGTCATGCTGCTAGAAATTTGGCTTTCACTTATACATAAACACTGGCTCCTCACCCTCTGCTTGTGCTGCATCACTCTGTCTTCTGTGCTGTCTGCAGGGGCTGGTGTTTCTAGGGCAAGCCTTTCTTTGCTAACATTTTGATCTCAGGGTGGCACTTGGTTAAAAAATCACCAACAGTGTATTTGGGGATATTTCTATTAACACATTTTTAGAGACCAAAAGAAGCTAGAGGAGAGCAATGAAATGAGAACAAGGAAAAAAAACCCTTCAGATTCAGAAAGGCAGAAGTCTTCCTTTCTCTCCTCAGTTCTGTCTACTCCTCTCAAGTCCTGCTCCTCATCAGCCTTGTTATTGTTGTTGCTTTGTGACCCTATTTGGGGTTTTCTTGGCAGAGATATTGGAGTGGTTTCTTCTCTGGCTCATTTTATAGATGAGGTAAACTGAGGCAAAAGGGTTAATTAATAACTTGCCTAGGATTATACAGTTAAGTGTACAAAGCTAGACTTGAACTCAGGAAGATGAATTTTCCCATCTCTAGACTCAGAACTTTATTCATTCCAGTGGCCTGAAGGACTCCTAATGGGAACTTTGGTCAGTCTTAGCTCCTTCCCCAGTTTTCCCCCGGATTTATGAACTATATAGCAAGTATGGTAGTCTAGGCTGGAATGATGTTATCATCATACATTTCTTGCCTCTTTGACTACCTTGGAACAAAACAAAACCACTTAGTGCACAGGTCTAGGGTCGAGTAAAGGATTTACAGATGTAGAACTGAAAGAGAAATTAAATTTTTTTTTAATCCAACCTCTAGCTTTACAAAGAAACTGAAGTCTTTGAAGCTTAAATTTAAGATTTTGCTAAAGTCACATAGGCAGGAGAGATATCTTAGCTGCCCAGGTTAAATTGTGAAAGAGATTGGGGGGTTGAAAAAGCCAGGAGGTATTACCAGTCAATAAACATTTATTAAAGGCCTCCCTCAGCCTCCTCTCCTTTCTGATTGAAGGACTGGAGAGCAGAGTACCAAATTTCTCCAAAAATCTTCCTTTATAGAAGGCAGAAGTTGAATTTTCCCCTCACTGCACTCTGCATCTGCTGCCTTGCCGGGTTTCAACTCCATGGAACAAGATTCCCTTGCACTGAAACTCCCTGTTTTCTTCCCCTTCCTCCTTTTGTGTATTATCTTCACATTAGATTGTAAACTCCTTAAGGACAGACCTATCTTTCTTTTCCTTAATTGTATCCTCAGTGTTTAGCACAGCAACAATCTCATAGGTTCTTAATAAATAGTTATTTAATCGAATTAAATTGCTAGGGTCTGTGCCAAGTGCTGGGGTTACAAATACAAATTTAAAAAAAAAGGCTGTCCTGTCCTCAAGAAGCTTACCATGTAAAGGAGGAAGTCAACACACAAAAGGAAGCTGAAAAATGGAGGGAAAGAGGAGAAGGTACCTGTTGCCTAGACATGATGGAGAAGTCTCAAAGTAGTGGGAAATAGAGAAAAGATTATACTAAGCTTCCTTGTGAGACCCTGGACAAGACACTTTACTTTTGTCTGCTTGGTTTCTCCAACAGTTAAAATAGAATTAAAAATAGCATTTACTTCCTAAGATTAGAAACTCCTAAGAGAGTTTATAAAGAACCTTGCAAATCTTAAAGTGCTAGATAAATATAACTGTTACTGTTATTATCCTTAATTTTCAGGGTAAGGAAGAAAAGGATTGTGAAGAACCATGAGCTTTAACTTTAGCTAGGTAGATTCTGCCCTTGCCAGCTGTAATCATCACATCTTTCAGAAATATCCAGAGTGCTTAAATTTTCATGGCCTAAGCCATGGTTAAAATAGTATTCCATTTGATTTTCTGCTAGTCTTTGCAACATTCTGTTATACTTACTATAAATGCTAAATATAAATTATATATATATGTATATGAATAATATTTCTTTACACTTGAAACAGTATCAACTCTGTATCAATTAAGCATCTCATCAAAAAATTGGGTTTTCTAGAAAGAAAACCTCATTCACAGTAATTGGGGGACTTGAGTGAAACTTATCTTGCAGAACATCCACTATAGACTTATACACCAATGATACAATTTTTTGCAATAATTTTTTTAGGCCCATAGGAGTGTTCTGGTAAATGTTTAACAACTGGCTATCTGAGAAAAGAAAAAGTATAGGACACAAAAAGTTAATCTGATATAACAATTTTCTCATCACTTTAAATCCAGAAAATCAACAAAATAATAAATCAAGCCCTGATTAGTAGCATCTGCCAATTTTCAAGATTCCAAATGCTTATTTTGTTTTTTAGATTTTTCAAGGCAATGGGGTTAAGTGGCTTGCCCAAGGCCACATGGCTAGGTAATTATTAAGTGTCTGAGGTCAGATTTGAACCCACTCCTGACTCCAAGGCCAGTGCTCTATCCACTACGCCACCTAGCTGCCCTGTCCAAATGCTTAAAATGAAAATTTAACAATGGGCTCAGCTCATTGTTAGAGCTGATTCTAGCCTTTAACTTCATCTCCTGGATCATTCTTTAATTTTAAGGACAGTGGAATAAAAACCTCTGGTTATGAGCACCTACAAAAATATACTGACTCTATAACTCCCATCCTCCAAAGTGCCACTGAGAAGGGAAATGCTGACTTTTGAGATTAGCATTTGAGGGCTCTCTCCTGGCAGAGGCTCCCTTTCAAATTTTTGTGGCAGTCTTTGCTTTGCTCTCAGGAAATTCAAATATTTTGAACCGGAATTATTTTTTTTTTTTGTCCATCTGTGGTTGAATGAAATCTCAGATTAAAATGAAGCACCACATATCAACTGACACAGATCACAACAATTCAAAGCATAGAGTTCAGTATATAATGCTTTTAAGATTGAACATTTCTGAATAAAATTCATAATGACTATTTTCTCCTTGGAGAATGTATCAGATCCTTTCAAATGCAGCTGCTAGGTTTTGTTTAATTATTTTTATTTATTAATTTTCTTTGTTTAATTGTTCTTATTTTAATTATTTTATTCATATGATAAGGGAGAGAGGGTTGTCCTCTCCCAGGACTTGGTATATCATGCAATGATGATGACATAAAAGCAAAATTAAAAAACAAATTCAACTGTAGCTGGTACAATCAGAGAAACCCTTTATCATCCTTGATGGGCTTTGTTTAGGATACATCCCATTAAGGCATATTTGGAACTTGGTCCTTTAGGTGATAAAATAGTAAGATTCAAAGTATGTCTAGAGCAGGGGATTCAAATTTTTTTGGGGGGCCGGGTCATGGACCCCTTTAGCAGTTTGGTGAAGTTTATGGATCCCTTTTCAGAATGTTTTCAAATGTATAAAAGCAGTAGGGATTACAAAGGAAACACATTTATATTGAAATATAATTATAAAAATATTTTTAGGAATCATGGAACTCTTGAATTTATCTAATTTGGAATATATCTTTGGACTCCATGTTTAGGAACTGCTGGTTTAGGGATTACTAGTCCATGAAGATTATTCATTTAACTACCAATTACTGATTATTTACTATATGCAGTATACTCTACATATAGTAAAAAATCAATATGGACTTTACAATGTAAGTGCTGTGGCCATCATTTGACCATCTACATTGTTGTTATTTCTGGCACAATTGATCATTCACTTAAGAATTTCCTTATCATAGTGTTTTTGAAAAGATTTATCCCATCCTCTCTGAGGGGCATTTTTTTTTTTTGTCAGTGGTAAGAAGAAACCTTTCAACTCATGAAAGTTGTCAGTGTTCACTTTTGGCTTAGATATTTAAGAGAAACTTTTCACTTGGCAGATTCAGCTGACCTAGACTGAGAAAGTCTAGAAGGAGGAGAAATGTCTTCAACAGAGCACTTCTTTTTTTTCCCCCCCAGGCCCCATTTGGTAACCCCGAATCTTTTTTTCTATGATTACCACCCACTACCAATTCAGTCTTAATTAGACAGCTTGTTCTCCTTTTGTAATTGGCCAAGCCCATAATTTGTCTCACAATAGTGCTTGTTTCTCATTAGTGTTGTATCTTGATTAGTGGTCCTGATAATGGGTAGCTAGATTACACAGTGGGTAGAGAGCCAGTCTTGAAGTTAAGAGTTCAAATCCTACCTCAGACATTTACTAGTTGTATGACCTTTGATAAGTCACTTAACCCAGGTCACCTCATATCCAGGGCCATCTCCAGTCATCCTGATTCATATGTGGCCCCTGGACTCAGATGACTCTGGAGGAGAAAGTGAGGCTGATGACCTAGCACATTCAATTCACATACTTGTCATGGTATCACTCCCTGAAGTCCTGGTCTTCTCTGAGCACAAAGGATAAACATCATCATCATCATCATCATCACCATCCTGACTGGTGTAGAATTATTCTGATTCTTGTTGCTCACTGTATAAAAATGGCATGGCCCATGCTTCTTCCCTCATTCCTCTGATACCACTGCTTGGTTGCTTCAATCAATATGGCAGTCATCCAATTCAGAAGAGAGAAAGTCATTTCTGGAACTATAGGAACCAATCCGTTGGGAAACTGTAGAATAGTCAGCACTGAAAAAGATTGGGCTTAAATGACCTTGAGATACATTGCAACCATTTTCTGTTGTTTTTTTGACTATATCTTAGTGCTACTTAAAATACAGTACTTGCAGGTATTGTTGTCCATGCATGTCCAACTCTTTATGACCTTTGGTATGATCTTGACAAAAAGACTAGAGTGATTTGCTTTTTTCTTTACCAGCTCATATTACAGATGAGGAACTGAGGCAAATAGAGTTAAGTGACTTGCCCAAGGTCACACAGCTAGTAAGTGTCTCAGACTGAATATAAACTCATGAAGATGAATCTTCCTGATTCCAAGCCTAGTTCTTTAACCATTATACCAAGGTATAAGACAAATAGATTTAAAAGTAAGGCTCAGCTCTCAAAAAATCATTGAGACAATTTAAAAAAGATCTGCAATTCTATTGGTATTGAGAATCTGTCAATTAATTCTCTTAGTAAATGCTTTGGGAACTCTGAGAAGTTAGCAATAAAAGATCACATAGAAAGTATATGTCGGGGTGGCTAGGTGGCGCAGTGGATAAAGCACCGGCCCTGGAGTCAGGAGAGTACCTGGGTTCAAATCCGGACTCGGACACTTAATAATTACCTAGCCATGTGGCCTTGGGCAAGCCACTTAACCCTAATGCCTTGCAAAAACCTAAAAAAAAAAAAAAGAAAAGAAAAAGGAAAATATATGTTAAAAGGAGGATATGATCATCTTAAATTTACCATGTTCAAAATTGAATCTCCAAGGGGCAGCTAGGTGGCACAGTGGATAAAGCACCAGCCCTGGAGTCAGGAGTCCCTGGGTTCAAATCCGGTCTCAGACACTTAATAATTACCTAACTGTGTGGCCTTGGGCAAGCCACTTAACCCCATTTGCCTTACAAAAAAAAAACCTAAAAAAAAAATTGAATCTCCAATCCCTCTTCTCTAAGATCCTAATTGTTTTATTATTATTATTATTATCATTATTTTTTATTTTGCAGGGGAGGCAATAGGGTTAAGTGATTTACCCAGGGTCACACAGCTAGTAAGTCTCTGAAGACTCATTTTCACTCTGGACCTCCTGTTTCCAGGACCACTGTGCCACCTAGGTGCCCACCTCCATGTACTCACATCTAGTAACTGTGACCTCTATAGCTGTTCCTTGAATAAGAAACCCATCTCCTAATTCCAGGCATTTCATTGACTGTCTACTCCCCTTGCACCACCACTTGAAATTCTCTATTTCTTCATCTCAACCTACAAAGTATCTAATTCTGAACTCAATTATTTCCTACTGTTCTTAGTGTTATATGGGTCATATAGAGATAAACCAAATCAATCATGGATCTCCTGGATTTAATGATCTCTAAATTCTCTTCCGGATCTAAAGTGTGATCTTTTGTTTTTACCAGTCATCTAGGAGTGAAACCTCAGTCATTTTTGCTTTGTCCTTCTTTCTTTTTCAGCAGCTGTGTTCAATTGTTGCCCCTCCCACACACAAGGACAATACTCTTGTTCTGTCCCTTCCTATCTAGCTCATTATAAGAGCCTCTAATTCCATGTCTTTACTTCCACTCTCCCCTTCTCTAATCTGTCCTTCATAGGGTTGCTAAATTAGTCTTTCCAAGGCTCAGAGCCAACCATGCCATTTTCCTGCTTACACATCCTTTGGAGCCGTGATGTCAAACTCAATTAGAAATGAATCCCTGCAGACACATATTAGCCTAAAAAACCCTCAAATTAACATGATTTGGATTTTTAAAAATATATTTTGTAAAATATTTTCCAAATTTTGGGGGGATAAATTAAAAAATATTATGTGTTTTAAACATTCTTTTAAAAATTATGTTTTTTTGTAAATTTAAAAATTTATCATGTATATATTTTAAACATTCTAATCTCTTTGAATTTGGAGCTACAGATTCCCTCCCTCTTACCCCTCTCCCAGTAACTGAGAAGACAAACAATGAATCAGTTATACATGTAATATCATGTATAACATTTCCGTATTGGACACATTACAAAACAAAGCAAAAAAAAGAGAGAGAGGGAAATTAGGCTTCAGTTTCTAACTAACAGTTATATTTTAATCTGTTTCCTTGTTTTAGGGGAGTTTTGCAGGCTCTCAGGACCCTAGTTTTGACACTCTCTGCTTTAGAGTCATCCTATTGCTTGTAGAATAAACTAACTTCTGGCACATATCTACAACCTGACTCCAGCTTATCTTTCCACTTTGATTTCATATTATTCATCTTCTTATACTACTTGTACTGGTTAAACTAGACTATTTATTCTTCAAAAAATATTTTTTAAATTGATGCCCTTTGCTTTTTATTTCATCCTATATTTCTTTACCATCCCTCTCCTTCCCAGAGAACAACATATAATAAATAGTGTTTTTTAAGACCAAAAAAAGGGAAAAGAACCCCCCCAAAAAAAACCCCAACAGCATATCTGATCACTACCTCGAAAAAGTTCCAAAATATATGCAATGTGTAACACTAGCTTTTCCCTATCTTCCATTTCCATGAAGGGCTAGCTTGGGAGGTTGGGTACTGAATCTTAGTTCTTCCTCAACTTAATATTTCATCTCTTGTCTCTGTGCATTTGCATAAACCATTTCCTTTTCCTAGAATGCTATCTGATTGACCCCTCTTAGAATCCTTACCTTCTCTCAAGCTCAGTTCAAGTCCGCATCTTCAATGGTTTCTATGGATTCTTGATCTCCTTTCACCTCCCCAACAAGTTGTTAATGCTTTCTCCCTTCTCAGATTACCTATTATTTATTAATACAATTGCTTTTAATCTAGATGAATAAGTTTGTGGATAATGTAAGTTCAAAGATGGTTTTATTTTAGATCTCTAGATAAAGGCAAAATTCCCTTGTTCTGGACTATCTGTAAAAGAATATATATATATATATGACATATATTTGTGTTTTATATATATATACATATTTTTTCTTTTCTAGTTCAAGGTAGTTCCCCCCATCCAGTGCCTCTTATAGGCTTAGCTATTATATTATGTTATATCATAATAATATAATACAATAATGTTGTTAATAATATAAGGAGCTAGTGGTGAGAGTATTAAGAAGACTGTAGTCCTTTACTCATTCACTATTGTATACAAAATCCAGTATTACAATTAAATGCACTCTCTGGTCCCCATTAAGAAGCTTGACATCCCATCTCTGGGCTAATGCTTAATAATTTCATAAACTTCTCCATTGTAATGACATCTTCTTTTTTGAAACAGGTCAAAGTCCATCAGTTCTACCTGATCCATTTCTTCAGTCTCCTCTACTTCTTATCTTTCAGCAAGGAACTTTCCTAGTAAAGTTTTTTTGATGAAAGAAAGTTTCTCTGGAAAGGTTACCTAAAGTTCAAACTATTAGAACCTTTTTTTTTTATAAAATCAGTGAGAAATCGGCCTGCCTTCATTCAGCACACATTTGACATCTCCACGTTTGATAATCTGACCAGGGATGAGTCCTACTGTGTTAAGGGTTGGTATTGATTTCTGAGAGTCACCTAACTGCATAGTCATATTTATGAGATGGTCCTCACTCACCTGGTCCTTCTGATCTAAAATAATATCTCCTGGCTCACATTTTGGTTCCTAGTTAATTTTACCATGATATTTTATTTTCTGACCATTTTCCATGTCCTTGTCAACATGAATGTCCAAAATCCTTTTTCTCTTGAGAAATTATCTTTTCATAAAAATTTTTACAATCACATTTAGGGTTTATTAGATCTCCATGCCCTTGGTCTTGTACTCTAATACCACTGCAATTGGGTCAATGTTTTACAGTTTTCTTTTTCTTTTTTTCTACCCTATCCTTCACATTTATCACAAATTTAATTATTTTGTAAAATCAGTTTTCTTATTGCACTATAATATAAATCTTTTAAAGTAACCAACAACTGAGGAACAATATTTTTATTTCTCTATTACCTTTGTATTCTTCCAACTCCTCCAAAAAATTAGTTATTCATTAGGAGAACCAAAGTCACAACCAGAACCTTCTTTGTGAACCTTTGTCATATAAGTTTCTTTTCTTTGTATCAGAAAGCACTTCATAAGCTTGAGAAATATGTTTGAACATTTTTCTTTCAATAGATTTTTATTTAGTGATATTTTCATTTTTGTCTTTTTATGTTATATTCTTTTATTTTTTCCAATTATATGCAAAAATAGCCTTCAACATTCATCTTTTTGAAAGCTTTTGAGTTCCATATTTTTTTTTACCACCCTGTCTTCCTTCCCTCCTCATGACAGCGAGCAATCTGATATTGACTCTACATATACAAATGTGTTTAACATATTTCCACATTAGTCATGTTGGGAAAGAAGAAACATGAGAAAGAAAAAAACATAAAAAAAGTCTTTTTTTTTAGTTTTTTTTTTAGTTTTTTTTTGCAAGGCAATGGGGTTAAGTGACTTGCCCGAGGCCACACAGCTAGGTAATTATTAAGTATCTGAGATTGGGTTTGAACTCAGGAACTCCTGACTCCAGGGCCAGTGCTCTATCTAGTGCGCCACCTTGCCGCCCCCAAAGATTTTTCTTCTGGATATGTATAATATTTTCATTCACAAATCTTTTAGAATTGTTCTTGATCACTGAACTAATGAGGATCTGTGTCCATCATAGTTGACCATTACATAGTGTTGCTCTCTTAATGTGTACAAAGTTTTCTTGGTTATGTTCACTCTTTCCAGGTTTTCCTGAAGTCTGGCCACTCATGATTTCTTAGAGGACAATAGAACTCTAATACATTCATAATTTGTTCACCCATTCCCTAATTGATGGGCAATCCCTCAATTTCCAATTCCTTACTACCACAAAAAAAAACCGAGCTGCTATATTTTTTATACATGTGGATCTTTTCTCCTTTTTTAAGGAGTTTTTGGGTTACAGATCTAGTAGTGATATTGTTGGGTCAAAGAATGCGTACAGTTTTATTGACCTTTGATCATAGTTCAAGATATTGAATTTTACCCTTAAAACATCATAATGAATTATTTCTTTTACCATTTTCAGTAGCTAGGGAGAGTAGGATACTGTATCAAAATGTCCATGTCTGTGAGGGTAAATGCAAATCTCCCAGGAGCTGGTTGGGATGTTGGGGGAGTGAGTAGAAGAAAGAGTGTGTGTGTATGTGGAGGGGCAAGTTTTTGTGAACAGAGTTTGGGCAGTTGAAGCTGTTGTACTCTGCTTTTGCTTATGTTTTCTGGGAAGTTCAACATGATGCGCTTTACTAACACAATTAGGCACTAAGTTTCAGTCAAACTAGATGATTCGTTGTTTGATTTCTGTGATTCTCTGCTTCTAAACCACACCTTTTCTCATCTAGGCTTACTTCTCAACAGCAACTACACCATCTTTCACTTTCAACTTCAAACTTGGATTTATAGAATCTGTCCTTTCAAGTCTTTCTTCTTTCTGATCTTTCTGACTTCAGACTCTACATTGTCTCTGCAAATAATTCCAACTCTTGCTCTTGCCTATAATAAGAATATGAAACATTACATTTTTTCATAATCATATGGTTCTGATTTCCATATCTCCCCACTCTACTGAAGTTTATCATGTTCGAAGCATAGTAACAATTGCTTGCTTCAGAACTAAGTCAGTAACTGTTTTTCTTAGAATTCTGCCAGATTTCACTTAGTAAGGATCTTTAAGAGGCAGTGGTATACCCCAAGATGACTTGAATGCTCATCCTCTTCTCTCATTACTGAAAAGAATGTTTAGAAAATAGAAGATGAAGAGGTAGACAATAAACTTCTTTTCAATCATTGGAGTGGTGATGGAGAAAGAATTAGTGGCTCACATAATTATTCTCTGTAGGAATTCAATATAATGTAGGAATAGTACAATTTGGTGAACTGATATGCAAGGTTATTTTTATAAGCCCAAATTTCCTATCTTAACTGAAGTTAAGATAGGAACTAAAGTTCTTAATCTGGGGTCCTTGAATTTGTTTTTAAAAAATATTTTGATAATCGGATTTTATATATTTAAAAACATCCAGGAGTCATTTTATCAGATTATCAGAGGAATCCAAAACACACACACACACACACACACACACACACAAACTTTACATGATGAAAGTAGACAGGATTATATCAAATGCTGGTACAAATTAACTCAATGTAGTTTAAAGGCTGATTATATAAAATTACATAGTAAATATCCTAGAGAGCAAAGGCTAATGTTGACTCGATTTTAGATAGCTGTTATTTGTCATTTTAAGCAAAGTTACATTAATTTCTTTACTTTCAGAAATTTTTAAACAGCAATGGGCGTTGTATTTTATCAAAAGCCATTTCTATATCTTATGAAACAATCATGATTTTTGTTATTATTATGGTCAATTATCTATAATTTTTCTAATATTGAAGCTTCCTTGAATTCCTGGTGTGAATTTAGCCTGATCATAGTATATGATCTGTGTGATTATATTGCCATATTTTCCTTGCTAATATTTTCTTAAATTTTTTTTATCAGTTTTCATAAGGGGAAATTGATCAATTGTTTTCTCTTTTAAATTATCTGTTTTAGGTATCAAGACCATATTTGTGTCACCCTTTGTTAAAAGGGTTTAAAAAATCTGTAGTATTGGAATTAATTTTTCTTTTTGGTAGAATTCAGTTGTAAATCCAACTGGTTATCTATGGCTTGTTTAACTTCTTTTTCTAAGGTATTTTTTGTCCTGTTCTGTTAATCTGGACAATTTATATTTTTAACAATGATTCATTTAGAATGTTAGTTCATTAGTGTATAGTTGAGTGAAATAATTTTATTTATTTTATTTGAATTTTACAATTTTCCCCCTAATCTTGCATCTCTCCCCCCACCCCTTCACAGAAAGGCAGTCTGTTAGTCTTTACATTGTTTCTATGGTATACAGTGATAAAAGTTGAATGTGATGAGAGAGAAATATCCTTAAGGAAAAAAAATAAAGTATAAGAGATACCAAAATTACATAAGATTATGTTTTTTTTAAATTTTATTTTATTAAAAGGTAATGTCTTTGGTCTTTGTTTAAACTCCAGAGGTCTTTCTCTGGATACAGATAGTATTCTCTACCGCAGATACCTCAAAAGTGTGCCTGATTGTTACATGATGGAATGAACAAGTCCATTAAGGTTGATCATCAACCCCATGTTGCTGTTAGAATGTAGTGTTCTTCTGGTTCTGCTCATTTCACTCAGCATTAGTTCCTGCAATCCTTCTAGGCTTCCCTGAATTCCCATCCCTCCTGGTTTCTAATAGAACAATAGTGTTCCATAATGTGCATATACCATAATTTGTTCAGCCAATCCCAAATGATGGCTATTCTCTCAGTTTCCAATTCTTTGCCACCACAAATAATAATCAGTTGTTTTTGTTTTTAATTTTGTTTACCTCTATTTTTTTCAGGATTCATATCTTGGTATTTAAATAAGAGCTTTTAATTTGTTTTTTTTTAAGTTGCATGGCCAATTAGTTCTCCTTGATAGTGATGTTTAGAAATATATAATTTTCCAAATATTGCTTTGAAAGCTTCCCTCAAATTTTCAGAATGTTTCATTTTTAATGGAATATATTTTACATGATATATAATTTGACCCACTTTTTTTGGATTATCTAATTTCCAGTTAATTTTTAATCTTTGTTTCAATGGCCCTTTATTTTAAACAATTTTATTGAATTCTGGTCAGTAAAAATATAACTACTGCTTTTCTGCATGTGTGAGATTTTTAATGTCTTAATAGTCAATTTTTGTGAAGGTGTCGTGCATAGCTGAGAAGTTGCTATTCTCCTATTTCCATTCAATATTCTTCAGAGGTCTATTATACTTAACTTTTCTAAAAATCTATTCAAGTTATTCATTTTTTTGGTTGAGATTTAGATTTCAGAGAAATAAATCAAGGTCCCTCACTATTATAGTTTACTGTCTATTTCTTCCTACCACTCATTCAATTTTTTTCCCATTAAAATAATTGATTCTATGACATTTGGAACATGAGTTTAATATTGGTAATAAATCATTGTCTTTGATATCTTTTAGCAAAATGTAGTTTTCCTTTTAATTTCTTCTACTGAAGAAATGTGTTTTGCTTTTTGTCTGAGATCATGACTGCATGTTTTTTTTTCTTTCAGTTGAAGCATGCTATATTTCTCTCTGGCTTTTTATATTATCTGTCTTTATGTTTCAAAGTTTTTTTTTGGTGAGGACAAACTTATCTCTCATACAGTCATAGCTATTACTTGGTACTGTCAGAAATACAAATATGGTGTGTTCTTTTTTTTTTTATTCTCATTTTATACAAATTTTTTTACATTAATAAAATATTCTTGTTTAAGAGTAAATGAAATACTCCCTCCCCCCATAAATATAGACTTGCTTGAGTGATAAAGGGGAGAGAAAAAAATCAAAATTAAAATAATAGTAATAAATGTAGGTATGGCCAGGTGGCACAATGGATGAAGCACCAGCCCTGGAGCCATGAGCACCAGAGCCCACATCCAGCCCTGTAGACCCAACAATCACCCAGCTGTGTGACATGCAAGCCACCTGATCCCCATTGCCCTGCAAAAAACAAAAAGAAGAAAAAAAAAAGACCCAAAATAAAATAAAATAGTAATAATAGTAGGGGTGGCTGGGTGGCAGACAGAGCATTGGCCCTTGAGCCAGGAGCACCTGGGTCCAAATCTGGCCTCAGACAACCAACAATCACCCTGCCATGCGTCTCCAGGCAGGCCACCCAGCCCCATTTGCCCTGCACCCTCCCCCAAATAATAATAATAATAATAATAATGAAAAATGTGCTTCAGTCTTTGTTCCAACACCAACAACTCTGTCATGGGTGGATCGCATTTTTAATGGTAAGTCCATCGCAAAAGTTACTTCCATATTTTTCCAAGGTTGCCATTGCTGATCGCAACTCCCTCCCTTCTTATTTCTCCACTACCATGTACTATATTTTCTCTCTCCTTTCACTCTGACTCTGCTGTAGGGTCACTGAGTGGTGCAGCAGACAGATCCCTGGTCCTGGGGCCAAGAAGCCCTGAGCCCCCATACTACCCCTTAGGCCTAGCATCCACCTGGTCCTATGGTCCTGGGCAGGTCTTCCAATCCCAGCCCCTTGCAAGAAGTAAAAAAGAAAATGTGTTATATCTGACCACTCTGCCCTCATGGTGTGTTCTTAGCATACATTGCCAACTCTTTCCTTGTTCTCAAAACTTCATCAGATCCTCACTCCTTTTGTCTCTTTTTTGTAGTTCTTTTGAAATTCTCTACTATCTGATATCTATTATAGCCTTTTGCCTCAGTTTCTTTTTTTGGGAAAGGGGGCTACTAAGAAAGAATTATTCTAAGGGCAGGCTTCCCACCTTTTCTCATGTAGGAAGATACAAATTATTTCACTGTTTTATTTTGTAATTAGATCATTCTGGCGATATTCTAACACTAGTGGAAAGACACATTGATTCACAAGTAGAAATTTAAGTGGAGAAGCAAGATGTGAATTCTGATTTCTCTGACTCCAAGACTGGTCTTCCTTTATCTATACCAGTTTTTTTTTTTACCTGTGAGTTAATGTATTTTAATAACTGTCATCCTAAAGGATTTTTAGTAATACTGCAGTGTATGAAATGCTTTGAAATATAAAGAGCTACATTCTACAGTACAGTAAAGTGATTATGTATAAGGAAAATATACTTTACCTTAGAAAGAAGAGTTAAAGCAAGGAGGTCAAAATAATCATGAATGGAAAAATAATTTTGAAAACGTGTAACAAAATCTGTCCAAGACATCCATTTTCCCACCACAAATGATATTTTAAAATGTTTCTTATGCCACTTTTAGGATTTTTTTTTCTTTATTTAATCTATTTATTTATTTTTGCAAGGCAATGGGGTTAAGTGGCTTATCCAAGGCCATACAGCCAGGTAATTATTAAGTGTCTGAGGCCGGATTTGAACTCAGGTACTCCTGACTCCAGGGCCTGCGCTCTATCCACTGTGCCACCTAGGCGCCCCCGAACTTGGGAGTTCTGACCCTAGGAATTCATATTGGGATGAGCAGTTTTATTTTTAAAAAGAAGACTGGGTTTATTTAAAATGTTTAATGCTTTGGAACAATTTAAGCAAAGATACACAAAGAAACATTGAGGCTAAGGAAAGAATGACCAGGGTCACTAAGGGTTGTGCTCTAAGAATGAAGGAAAGATCTGCACAAGGAATCTTTTTGGAGGATGTGCCTTGGGGGAAATGAGCTATTTATAGTGATTACTTAACTTATATTGCTAAGAGGACAATGGGTAACTATTGTGCTTTCCCCAACTTCCATTTTATTTAAATTTTGTACTCTGATTAGGAAGAAGTTGGAAGGAAGGAAGGGTCAAGCAGTTTTGGAGAGGAGGGAAGGCTAAGGAAAAAGAGATAAATATTTATCAGACACCTAACCTTTAAAATGCACTCTCTCTCTCTTTGACTTAAGGACCTTTGAACTAGAATAGGGACTGAGAATTTTTTTTGAAAGTTATATATAGTATTTATTATATTTTAAAAGAAAAGTAAACTATATCATGGGTCCAATTTCATGAACAATTCTTTTTCTATTCTATGTATACGAAAATGTACATTTTAATTGTAATTTGTTAAATTTGGGAAAAAAAGTTTTAAGATGTCTGAGTAGAAAATAAAGGTGAAATAATCACCTGATCCAGATGAATTGCATACTCAGATACTGAAACAAAAAGGAATTCCCCAATAGATGAATATTCAAAAATATGAAGTCATTTTTCAAAGGAAGAATTCTCAGTTATCAACCACCATATAATGATGATGATGATGATGATGATTGTTGTCCTTCATTTTTTGATGAAGACCATGGCATCAGGGAGGTGATGCCATGACAAGCACCTGAATTGGATTTGGGGGGGGGGGCTGTGCTAAGTGACCAGACTCATTTTTTCCTCCAGAGCCTTCTGGATCTAGTGGCCAGATTTGGATCAGGATGACTGGAACCCAGCCCTGGATGTGAGGCAGTCAAGGTTAGATACTGAGATTTTTCATAAAGGAATGGAAGAAATAAAAATAAATTCTCAATGACCAAATTTTTTTTGTCTTGAAAAACCAGGTATTGAATATCCCATGTCTGAAGTACCTTAAAACTAATTTTTGACTGTTATCAGAAATGTCAAAGGAGAAGTTTAGAGAAATATAGGAAGATTTATACAGAATCAGGAAACACTGATGGAAATAAACATAATGATTAAAAATGAAGCCAAAGATTGTGCTTTTATAGCGACTAGTTAAGACCTTGGAGAAGTGGATAAATACCTTTCTTCTTTCCTTGGAAAAGTCAGTGACCATGTCCAATAGCAGGTGGTTGTTTTGCTTCAATGTTTTTCTTTTTGTTACTTGGAATATAAATGGGGAAGAAGAGAGCTATATCCAGAAATGTTTGTAGATTTTAAAAAAAGTTCTATAATAATAAAGGGGATTTCAGAAATAGTTAGAAACAAAGTGGTATTTATTTTGGTCAGCTCTTCAAAGTTCTTAAAAATAGAAATCCCAGGAAATGAGTATGGGAGTATGTGTGTGTGAAAACTTGAATAGCAATATAATTTGTTGCTTCTAGAAAGTAAAATTTTACTGGTGTTATAATCTTGTTTGACCCATTTATTTTCAGTTCAAGACAATATAAAAACACTCACAGAATAAAATGTTACACCTTTGCATCAAGAGCCTTTTTATTCTTCAATCTTTATAAAATAAGAATTATTTTCCCCCTGTAGAGTTTTTTTTTAATATTAATGTTTTTCTTCCTCTGGACATGGATAACATCCATAGGAGGTCTCCTAGAGTTGTCCTAGCTCTTTGAATTGCATCCATCAGGGTTGGTCAACTCACAGTGTTGTTGTTAATGTGTACATTGTTCTCATTGTTCTGCTCCCTTCACTCAGTTCCTGAAAGTCATTCTATGCTTTTCTAGAGTCCGACCATATATGGTTTCTTGTAGAACAATAATATTCCACAGTATTAATATACATAACTTGTTCAGCCACTCATTAATTGATGGCACCCCCTCATTTCCAATTCTTTGCTACTACAAAAAGCTGCTATGAATATTTGGACCGTGTAGGACTTTTCCCATTTTTTTATGATTTATTTTGGATATAGTTCTCGAATTGGAATTGCTGGGTCAAAGGGTAGAAACAGTTTTATTGCTCTTTGAGCATAGTTCCATATAGCAACATGGAATGGTTGGATCTGTTCACAATTCCAGCAGCAGTGAATCAATGTCCCAATCCTCCCACAAACTCCAACATTGATTGTAAAACAAGCATTCTTAAGAGTAAGCAGAGGAAAATGTTAATTTTAAAGAAACAGAAAATAAATTGTTTTTTCTGTCCAGTATGGTATAAATGCTTTTGTCGAATACTGTCAGTGTAATCCAAAGGAGACATCCTGAATGGAGAATAAATCTTTGGCCTATTTCATCACGGTTTGGGCACTGTGTAACAGATAAAATTCCATAAAATTCACTTATCCTGTGAAAAGAGAAGCCATGGCTGTTTCAGATATCTGAAAAAAAAAACCCCAAAACAAAACATAGTTTAGTGTAAGAGTGGCTACTTCTTCAATCATACTCTAACACAAATGGCAAAAAAGAAAGAAAAAGTGAAACCAAGTAAATGAAACTACTGAAAAGTTAAAGATGGGATGAGAGTATGCAAACCTTCTGTCTGTGGGACAAAAACTTTTGAAAAATACAGTGTAGACAGGAAGTAGGATGGATTATCTAAATTGTACTCTGAGCTTCACAGACGATTTACTATGGGACCTAAAGTTCCATGACTTCTAAATTGGACTTCTGTCTCTAAGAGTTAGTTTAGTGCAAATTGAAATTCCCTGACTCCAGAATGATGTCTCTTTTCTTTAGATAAGCTTTCCCCACTTTTATAATGGCACTAACCGGGCCTTTAGGTGGTGCAGTGGATAGAGCACCAGCCCTGGAGTCAGGAGTCCCTGAGTTCAAATGTGGACTCAGACACTTAATAAAATAAAATATAATGGCACTAACAGATTTGGGGGAATACATATGAGCTAATATGGTAGGGGAAGGGATTGGTAATTTTACTGTTTCAAACTTGCAAATTTTAAGTGATCAAAGATAATTTCCTGAAAATATAAAAATGTACCTTGAGGTACATTAAACTTTAATCTGAATTTATACATGTGGGAATTTATTTGTTTATCAAGTCCACTGAAATATAAAGCTGACCTTCCAGATTCCTAAAGAGTCTGGAGCCAGAAAGGATACCAGAGTAGTTTCAAAAGAGAAGACACGGATGAAGAAAGAGAATTAGAAACTTCAACTATTCATCTTAAAGTTCACTTATAATCAGGAAAGAAAACAGAATGCTGAGAGGTGGTAGCAACAGAGTAAATAGAAATAATAAGAAAGTATTTCAAATGGTCAAAGGTTGGGGCTGAGGCTGTTTCATATTCAGACACAAGGCTCCAATGAGGGAGTATTCAGAAAATTTCAGTCCTGAATCCACTGCCTAGTTACAGAAGCTGGAGTTGGGGCTAGGGCAGTAAGGTCACGAGGACCAGTGAGCATCTCAGGTTCCAGACAGCCCTGCCTGGTGATAGACCATTTCCCTGTCACATGTGCTTCCTTGCATCATATTTATACTTGCTGTATAACAAAGTATTGACTGCTTGTGGTCTCCTATTGAAAGGGCTGGCAAAGGTACAAAACTCTTATCTCTGTAAAAGGAAAAAATGAATTGAGATTTTTATTCAGTAAAAGAGTATATGTTAAATATAATGAGAATGAAAGAAATGGAGACTAAAAGAATGAAAAAAATGAAAAAATTGAATGTAGTACAAAAAGGAGTTGGGACACATTCTTTTTTAAAGAGAATGAAGGATGATTTAAAGCCATAATTGTGCTTTGAGGGTGGTCAGTTTTCCAAGTTTTTGCCATAATGTAGATACCTATATCGAACTGTTTTTCTTGTAATTTTTAAAGATTTTTGCAGACCCAGAAGCATTATATAAATGCTCGCTATTATTACTATCAGCCCTAAAGAAATCTGTTTTAGGAGGTTGCTATGGCCATGACAGTTAAAGCTGAGAAAAACTAACCCTAGTTCATTCTCCATCCCTGACATCTTTTAGCTGTGTAATCAGGATTGAGTCACTTAACTTTTCAATACCCCAGGCAAGTTGAAAAAATGAGAGATGAAGGGAGTTTGTACCAAAAGGGAATAAAGACTGTCAGAATGGGGGTGTTACTACACAAATTATAAATGATCATGGTTAACCAATTTTTATATGAAAATATGAATTCATAAAATTTTATACAGGGGCAGCTAAGTGGTGCAGTGGATAGAGCACTGACCCTGGAATGAGGAGGACCTGAGCTCCAATCTGACCTCAGACATTTAGCAATTACATAGCTATGTGACTTTGGGCAAGTCACTTAACCCCACTGCCTTAAATAAATAAAATTAAAAAAAATTTATACACATGGTGAGCAATTCCCTGATTTCTTCATCAGAATCTAATCTTAACTGATTAAAAGAAAAGTCACTACTCTCAATCCCCCACTATGCAAACCCCTAATAGCTAAAGACTACAGAAAGGGAAGGAGAATGTGATTTTGGATCTGTCTCCTCTGGATAAACTTCATGTGCAATCCTTCTAGGTGCTGATATCCAAAAGAATGAGTCATGCCCTCATTCTAACAACAGTACAAAGAACTGCAGGTGAGATCTTGGACTGAAGGAAAGCTTGGGTTCTGGCTACTTCTCAGCATCTCAAGTTCATATTACATTCTCACATTTTTTCCCTAGCAATGGGAGTGGTAAGGGTTGGAATTTTAAAGGAAAAAAGTCAATATATTTAAGACAATAATAATCTTTCCTTGTATGTGGTGGATGTCACTAGTATCTGCCGTAAGGAATAATAAGCTTATTAACATAAAGTTGAGTATATGTAATTTTCTAATCTAGTTTTATTGATGATAAAATACACCACTCAAATAGTTCATTTTATTTTCAACAGCCTATCTCAGTGGATTAAGATCCAAACTTAAATGTTCTTTTTTGTTTCATGCATCCTTTGTTAAAGTCTTTTTGTTAGCAGGAGGTAAAGTGAACTCTAATAACACAGTAGCAAATATGCTGGCTGGACCATTCAACTAAAGGGTTATACAAAGAATGTGAGGCTTTGTAAAAAAGGGCTTATCTTAGGAGACTGAATTCGTTTTTGGATTATCTGAGCTGGGTCAAATGATGAGTTCTGAATTACCATTCCCCAAGCTTACAAAACTACACAGAAGTTCACAAACAGGAAATGGAGCATTGAAACAAAAAAAAAAAATCCAACCAGAAGCTAAAAGTATCGACTTTTGCTTAAAATTTTGGTAAAAGACAGAGTTTCTACAAAGTTTGTCCTTTAATATCTAAACTTCTGTCATGCTGGATAAAACTACTAGCCAGGAGAACTAAAAAGTCTGTCTAAACAGTATCAGTTTGCAGTGTGGATAAAAGATCAATTATTTTTGTAACTAGAATTAAAATGAGGGAACCAATCCATGGGAACAGATTTAGAAAGTTATTTCTGCCCACTGAAATATCTATAGTAAATGGAGGCTTTTGGTGAATGATTAAATCTTTCGTAATAAGGTAAAAGCCAAACTTGTCTCCTTGATGCTTTTAGTGTATAAAGTATATAATATTAAAAATACCAATGTATAAAAAGATGTGTCAAACCATAAAGAAGATGGCAAAGAAATAGTGTAATGAATTTGACATGCAGAAAGAGGTTAGGATAAGGGTCCATTTTTAGTTTAAGAAGGCTGTGATTTTTTCCAACTGGCATCTAAGAAGTGACTAAACATTGCTTGATTGTTTTTTAATTATGCCTGATTCTCTTTGACCCCATTTGGGGCTTTTTTTTTTTTAGGCTTTTGCAAGGCAAACGGGGTTAAGTGGCTTGCCCAAGGCCATACAGCTAGGTAATTATTAAGTGTCTGAGACCGAACTTGAACCCAGGTATTCCTGACTCCAAGGCCGGTGCTTTATCCACTATGCCACCTAGCTGCCCGATTTAGGGCTTTCTTGCCAGAGACAGTGGAGCCTGGTTTGCCTTTTCCTACTCCAGATTAAATCAAACAGCTAGGCAATATAGTAGGCAGAATACCAGACTTGGGAGTCAGAAAGTCTTGAGTTCAAATCTGCACTCAGACATTTATTGGCTGTGTATCTCTGAGCAAGTTACTTAACTTCATTTGTCTCAATTTCCCTCATCTGTAAAATAAACTGAAGTAGAAAATGGCAAACCGTCTTTGCCAATAACTCCAACAACAACAATAATAATCAGAACTAGCATGACAATTTGGATGATTCAGGAAGACTAAACATTAGCACTCCCCTCAAAAGAAATGTAGTAGAGCAATTGTTAAAATGAAAAACCAACACTAGCTTTACAATCATAGCTAAAGATCCCAGACCGTTTGACTAAATTATATTACTTACTATAACGGAAAACATCTTTGAAAGATACCATAGTTCTGCTCAGTGCAATGACTGACCACTGATCATTAAAGAGGAATTATGGAGAGGAATATCTCACTTCTTTAAAGAGAGATGACTGATAGGTGCAGAGTGAAGCAGCCACAGATAAATCCATTGATTTCTTTTGCTTAATCCTACCTTGTTAAAAGGGAGGGAGTTTTATTTGTGAGGGGTGTATGTGTGTGTTCATGGAAGTTGTAATTTCTTTTAAATCGTTCAGGTTCTTGAATTTAATTTTCTACAACTTCTTTGGATGAGAATTTGATTTTTTTAAAAATGTATTTATTGTGTACAAAGAACTACAGGTACAAGAGGAAACAAAGAGAAAAGAGATCCTGGCCTTTCCCTTTGTTCTATATAGATACTGAATTAAAAGTGAATGTACTTTGCTACCAGTCACAGGGAAAGTCTAGCTTTAATAATAAGGTAAGAAATGGGAAAAGGTCTTGAATAAACTATGATCACCTGGAGAGAGAGTGAATGGGGTAGAAGTAGGGTAGGCTGAGGAGAAAGAGGATATTTTCTAAAAGGCAATATATAAACCACAACAGAACAGACAGTTATAAGTTTAGAATGGTTAAGGTAGTAAGATTATAGAAATAAGAGGGAAAAAAGCTCTCAAGTAATTCTGCATGTAATAATTTTTCTTCTCTAAAGGCAAGGAACTAGAGTCAGAGGATCCCAAATGACTGATTTAAAGTTAATTTCCAGTAAATCAATGAGGGTTTATTTTATTTTATGTAATAGGGTTAAGTGACTCGCCCAAGGTCATACAGTTAGGCGATTATTAAGTGTCTGAGGCCATATTTGAACTCAGGTCCTCCTAACTCCAAGGGCAGTGCGCTGTGCACTGTGCCATCTAACTGCTCCTCAATGAGGATTTATAAAGTGGCTACTATGTATTTAGCACTGTGCTAAGACCTGGGGATACAAAGAAGTATAAAAAGGTAGTCTGCTCTTGAGAAGCTCACAGTCGAATGGGGATGAAGACATACTGGAGATAATCAACCTAGGGAAGGACTTTTGGGTAAAGCTTCCTGAACAAAGTGGGATTTTAGTGGGGATGTGAAGGCAGCCAGAAGTTGGGGGCAGAAAGTGAGAAGGGAGAGAATTTCAGACAGTGAGAATGTTCAGAGTCAGGAGACATAATGTCTTCTCCTACTCAGGTACTCCTGACTCCAGGGTCGATGCTCTGTCCACTGCGCCACCCAGCCCCCCCCCCACCATTCTGTTTTTAATTCTTATTTTCAGTTCTAAATTCTCTCCTTAAGCCTTTCCCCCCACCATAGGGAAGAGAAGAAATGAGATATCTATTATACATATGAAATCATGCAACACTTATTTCTAAATCAGCCATATAGTGGGGAAAAAACAACAAATATTGAAAAAGAAGGAAAAAATGGTTCAATCTGCATTCAAGAGTCTTAAAGTTCTCTAACTGGAAGAGAACAGTATTTTTAATTATGTGTTCTTGCTGACTTTGGAAATGTAAGCCCACCTGCTCTCATAAGCCATTTCCCTGATTATTGGGATACTGAATAATATAAACCATAACTTTATATAATATAAATGGAATAATATAAGCTATAATTTTATATTTTACCCAAATTAGTACCTGGTAACTTTGTTAAGTAAGAATATCAAATAATATATTGGCTAATGATCACAGCCTAGGCACTCCAATATTGCTAACAGAGATAGGCTATAGAAGATGGGTTTTTAAAACTTGGGGTCCTTAAATCCAAGAAGGACAAGACTTTTGGAACCAATGCATGTTTTATAAAGGAGATTTATCTGTTGATCCTATTGAGAAAAGCCTCTAGTTACCTCTATTACTGGTATGTAACTGGGAAAATAACTTAAAATATACCCTTTCTGCTCTGAAATCACTGTACTGGAGGTTCTCATCACTGCATTCTGGACAATTTTAACAACCTGCTGGTTGGTTTCCTTGCCTTGAATCTCTCCTTATTCCAATACATTCTCCACTCTACCAGCAAAATTATTCTTCTATTTTAACCATATCATCACTCTTATTCAATTAAGTCCAGTGGTTCCTGATCTCACGTGGAATCAAATATACAAAACTCCTAATTTTGGTTGTTTTCACTGGTTACCACCCAATGCTCTCTCCTCATCTCTGCCTCCAATCTTCCTTGATTTTCTTAGTCTCAGCTTAAGTCTCACCTTATCCAGTCCTCCTCCACCTCAGACCCCCTTCCTCTGAGACTATCCCTCATTTGCTCTAGTAAATGTCATCTTAAAACATCATTGTTTGCACATTCTCTTCCCTGTTATATTGGGAGTTCTTTGAGAGCCAAGCCTATCCTTTGCATTTCTTTGTATCCAGGCACCATAAAGCAGAATGAACATTGTTGCAAATTACTTTTATGAGATGACATGAATATTTAACACCTTAGAGGCTGCTGTTCTAACCACCTTGGCAATATATCTTGGCAAAACCAATACCAACACCAACCCCCTCTACCCTCAGTATATGACCGTGCTTGTTTCCTTTATGAAGAGAAGAAAGAACTGTAGCTTACCCATTCTGGATACCATTCTTTTAGAATAAGCCTTTCACTTGCTCTGTTTCAGTATCAAGATCTATATCATAAAAGCAAGGTCGAGTAGGTAGTCCTGGCATGGTGCTCATCTGTGGAAACAATAAGACATTTGGACATGAACAAAACAAATTCAAGTGGTAAATCACACCGTGGATCTGATGCTTCTTATGATGTAAATTATTATAGCACATTAAAATATTAGTGCTGGATAGTACCATGGAGATCAGCTTATCAAATTCCTTTGATTTTTATTTTTGCTATTATTGTTCAATCATGTCTGGTTCTTCATGATCATATTTGGGGTTTTCTTGGCAAAGGCCCTTTTCTTTTCCAGCTCATTTTACACATGAGGAAACTGAAATGAACAGGGTGAAGTGACCTGCCCAAGGTCACACAGCTAAGAGTCTGAGGGCCAGATGTGAACTCATGAAGGTGAGTCTTCTCGATTCTGGGGCTGGCACTCTATCTACAGCACAACCTAGCTGTCCTTCTGATTTCATAACAGAAACTAAGATTTGAGAGAAATTGTGACTTACTGACAGAGGACCTTGGGTTATATTTCATTTCTAATATTTTTTTTTTATCTACAACAACTTTAGGCAAGTTAATCTCATTTACTTGTCTGTATAATGAAAGGTTTGGGTTAGATGGCCTAAAGCCCATTCAAGCTTGAAATGATCATAAATATTGTTCCACATAGTGTAGAACCATATCAAGTTAATGGTGGGTTAAATGGGCTTTTTGTAAGCTGGCCTGGAAACCAGCTACCCTATAACATTATTTCTATGAGGAAATGCATTTCAAGACAAATTACTTAGACATAAACTTTTGGAACATGTCCTATTTGTGAGGGGGGACTGTCTTATTGTTCAAAACTTTTTTATATCCAGTGTCATATTATCTTCATTAAGTTTATGCTTAGATGATGGGGATAAGATTCTTCTCTGGCATTTAGTTCAAAAGTCTCTAGAAAGAAAACTGTCAGCTGTTTTAGCTTCAGAAGGCACAATGTAAGCTCTGGCTGGAATAATTTATGATTTCTCTCATCACCTGTGTGACAAATCACTTAAGTCTATGAAGTTATTCCCTTGTATAATTAGATCACAATTTTTACATTAAATTTTTTTTTAATAAATCAGGAGGATAGACATGAGGTAGTGAAAAGTCATGTTTTTACTATTTCTTAAAATAAAAGATGACAGAAAATGGTGGAGTAATATGCAGAAGAAGAAATAGATTTTTGGATGTGGTCAACATAGGAATCTGTTTGGGTTGACTATATTTTATAGTATTCTAGGGTTCTCTAGTTCTCTTTGTCTTTAGAGTGAGTGGGAAATGGAAGAGAAGAAAAATAAAAACCTTTGATAAATTAAAAAAACTCATCTTCAAAATAAAAAAAAAACAGGGGGTGGGAACATACAGTTCAGGATGTGATATCACCATACTTAAACCCCTTAAATTAATACTGCAAGAGCACAGTATTGCTTATAGGTAGATCAGTAATGAATTCTAATTTAACTTTAACATGAACACTTAGTATATTGAATTTAATAATGATTTATGGATTAAAGAAGTAAAAATCTGAGAATTTACATTGCAGACTTGGTTATAATCCTCTTGGTCCCTTATCAGGATTTGTGATTTGTCATATAATTGTACATGCCAATTTTAGTTCAATCTGACAGCATCCAGTCCTCAAGAGGTTATTCTCAGACAATTTTAGTTAACTGTGTCTGGACTGAGTCAAGTCAACCACAGAGACAGAGACCCCGGAAGAGAAATACACCCCCACCTATCTCTTGGCTGTTTTCCCAGAAGGGTCAGTCTATTAGCAGAATGCTTGAGAACCTAGAGAAGGGGATGCCTCAGAGAAACAAAATCACCATTGCTGTCCTGCCTTATTATAACCAGAATCTTTAATGACTTCTAATACCTTTTCATGTATTCTATCTCTGCATCAAGATTCTAAGAGGTTGGTTTCCAATATGGTGGGCAAGATTTGCATTGGTCTTTTCTTCTTCAAAAATGTTGATGCCGAGTAGTGAGAATACCAAATTTAATCCTTTTACATCTTTGCAGTCACTCTGTGGTACCCCCTCCCCCCATCCCAATATTAGTAATATGTCTCTTCCTCTTTTTATAGACCAAAGCTGACCTAATTCCCTAAAAAGGATTCTGTATAAGGTAAATGAGTCCCACCCTACACTTAATGTGCACATTTCTTTAAAATGATGTCATGGAAAATGCTCTGAAGAGTATATAGAATCCCCTATAGAGACTGTCAGAGTATGAATAAGGGGATGGAGATCCAGTTTTGGAGTTGGGGAAGACCTTGAGTTTTAAGATGTACCTCTGATGTCTCCCAGTACTGAGTGGGCTTTCACAAATCACTTACAATCTTAGTGCCTGAGCCAGGCACTAAGATTAAGAGGCATAGAATGATGCCAATCTGCAATGGCAGAGGCATCTTGTTATACCAATAAAATCATAGACACTGGACCCAAGTTAAAGTCCTCATAGTTATATAAATCAGCCCAAGAAGGGTCATGAAGATTTTGGTGTTTCTGATTCTCCCACAGTATAGGTACAAGGTGCCAAGCAAATACAAGAAAGAAGGATGCACTTTTCTCTTGTTATTGAATTATCCCACCTGCTTAAAACTTACTTGGAAGTAACAAACACAAAAATATCAGCACTAGTGGAGCAGGGAAGGTAGTCCACTGGAAGTACAGCATATTATCATGAAGACTAACCATTCATTACATCCTTCTTATGGGTAGAATTAACATTATAAAGAATTATTACGTATAATTTACAGATTAACAATAACCTAAAAATCAGGTTGATGTCAGCTCACAGTGTCATTAAAAAAATCTAATCTGAAAGCACCAGAAGAAAATGAACCCTTTAAAATGGAGTAAATTTAAACTATCCTATTACTGTTATCATATAAGTTACCACATACCACTTTAATTCCATAGTCAGCCATGTCCTAATGAATGCAATTGAGGATAAATCAACCTGGATAGTTCCACAAACCTAACATTTCTAGATCTGGAGCTCTTTTTCAATGGAGAATCAGTTCTTATTTCCATACTTTCTAAGAAAGGCTAATTAAGCTAGCATATTGGATTGATTTGATAGGTTGAAACAAACAACAGATGACCACTTGTTGAGAATGCTGCGGAGGGAAATCTTTTTCATAAAGGTTGCACTAGATGGCTTTCCAACTCTGAAATTCTCTTTTCCTAAATCCCTCATCTCTACAACTTGGGTACTTTCTCCAACAACAAAGATCAAATCGCTTCATTTGTTATCTTTTCAACTTCTAGTCCATGTAGTCCTATAAATTTTGTAAAGTGAGAGTGACTAGAACTAATTTTGTTGTGCAAATAAAATTAGAAATAAATTTTTTATGAGGATGAAAGGGGAAATCATGAATAGAAATGTAATGAGAAACATTTGAATTTGTCACCTCATATTGAAGTACTCATTAGGAACATTTAGAAAAAGACCACCATAAATACAGTTGCATATTATTTGCTAACATCTAATGAAGAAGGTGAAAAGGTAGAATAACGCAACAACACATTCTAAATTAAATTAAAATATACTTTGAATCTCACTTTAGGTATTTTCAACTTGTGAATTATGTTAGACAGCTACTTAGGGCCCTTCTAGTTTCAGATGACCTTATTTTTCATCTTTCTTGGTTCTCAAAAAAATTATCACAACCAAGTTAAAGGTAGTTTAAATGTTAATAACTAGACTCAAAAGAAATGTTAGAACTACAAGGCTCTAGGTCTAAGAGGTGGAAGAATGGGAACCTGCAGACTTCCAATATCCAAGTCCACTGATGTTCCTACTGGACTATAAAACTTTCAGGGCATATATTTTAAGAAGTAAAGTCTTCTAGTTTTAATAAATTAAGCTAAAAGATTTTTTCATATTATAAGTATAGAATCAAGAAATTTAGTGCTGGCACAGTACTAGAAAAATCCACATGGAATTAATTAACCATTTGTGTGTGTGAGGGACATAAAACTATTTGTACCATTTGTCCTTTTAAATTAGTATCTTATCTCCTTTGAAAATTTAAATTGTTTGACATGATGATCCAATTAAAAAAAAACAATATGGGTGGCTAAGTGGCACAGTGGATAGAGCACCCGATGTGGAGTCAGGAGTACCTGAGTTCAAATCCGGCCTCAGACACTTAATAATTACCTTAACTGTGTGACCTTGGGCAAGCCACTTAACCCCATTTGCCTTGCAAAAACCTTAAAAAAAAAAGTCCAGTAGAAAAGTTAGAGGACAGAGAAGAGTGATACTTTGATTTATTATTATTATTTTTTACATCAGGGATTCATTCTGGCTTAAAATGGTGGAGGTAAAAACCTATATCTGTCAAAGGATTCTTTTTTAGTTGCCCCCCCCCCCCCCCAGGCAATGGGGTAAGTGGCTTTGCCAAGGTGACACAGCTAGGTAACTATTAAATGTTTGAGGTTGGATTTGAACTCAGGTACTCCTGACTCCACATGGGTGCTCTATCCACTGCACCATTTAGCCGCCCCTGTCAAGGGATTCTTTCAGATTTTTCTCCATAAGAACTCTCTATTATAAAATGGCCATCACTTTTATTTCTGGCATTCTGCTCTGAAACCCCGCCCCCCAACAAAAACCAAGTCAACCTAACCATAAACCTAGGGCCTTAGACAATGAAAAGCAAAGTCAAAAAAACAGGTGAAACTAATTTTTTGGTGGTGGTGATAGGATAGTGATGAGAAGAATCAATAAAAAAGACTTTAGTCTTAGAAGAAATTTTCTTTTTTAAAATGTCATATAATAATGCAAACAATACTAAAGGGTTAAAAATTCAATTGAAGACTTAAAAAATAAGCAGTATACTTGATAATAAAATTTAGAAATTTTAAGTTATTTTTAGGTTGTTTATATTTTTCCATTAAATAAAACCAGACATTATCAAAAATGACTGGATTCTAAAATAATAAATCCTGATTTATTATATTTCCAAATCTTTTACACTTATAAAAATATTCTTTTTTTAGTAGGTGATATCTTTAGACATTAAATATATTAGGGATAAGAAAATATTTTTAATTTGTTTAAATTCTAGTTTCTGTTTTATATTTAGAAGATAACATTTATAATCATCCTCCGAGTAAAAGAAAGAGCTCCAAGTAGTTATTATTATTATTATTATTTTTTTTTTAGGTTTTTGCAAGGCAAACGGGGTTAAGTGGCTTGCCCAAGGCCACACAGCTAGGCCAGATTTGAACCCAGGTACTCCTGACTCCACCCGTGCTTTATCCACTCACTATGCCACCTAGCTGCCCCTAAGCTATGTTACTTGGGAAAAAGCAAATTAAACCTACAATTCAGGAGACTTGGGGTTTTTGTTAATTATGTTATCACTCTTGAGGTAGTATTACAATGGGCAAGTCAAAATCTGTGTCTCAGTTCCCTTTCTATTCTAAAATTGGGAAGCTTTTCCCTTTCCAATGTCTCTTCAACAAATTTCATTTACTTTCCAGTTTTTTCCTTCTAAGTCTTATTTAATTTATTCTTTTTTTTCTTTTTTTGCAAGGCAAATGGGGTTAAGTGGCTTGCCCAAGGCCACACAGGTAATTATTAAGTGTCTGAGACTGCATTTGAACACAGGTACTCCTGACTCTAGGGCTGGTGCTCTATCTACTGCACCACCTAGCCACCCCGTCATTTAATTTATAAAAAACATTTTACATTACTTTTAAAATTCTTTTTTTTCATCTTTTCAAGAAATTCTAGTTGAATTTCTAGTGTCCAAACTGCTTTTCTTTTGATGCTTTGGAGTTATTGTCTTCTTCTGGGTTTATATAATGGAGCGATTTGTTTTTGGTTTTTCTTCCACACTAGGATTAGGCCCAGTTTTGTGGATTTCTGGCCTATGTACGTTGACTTTGTGTCCTCTAGATTTCTGCTGCTGCCTTTTTTTCCAGTAATGAGATATATCATTCTAGGATCTCCAAGAGAGCTGAGACTGGGGATGTGCAAGCTTTTTAGTGCTCCCCCAAATGCAGACATCTGATATATGGCAAAAATCTGTTCTCCTGGTTTGAACTCTGAAAATTTCTGGCCAGGTTTTGGGTCTGAGTAAAACCTGTGGGCTGGCCCCTGCTTGGAGTTCTGGTAGCCAGTGAGTGGACTCAGCTGCTATCTGCTGGTTCAGAATGACAGAACTGTAGGCTTTAGATTAGGCTAGATTTAGGCATGCCACTCCTGCTGTCAAACAAAACCAGATAGCTGCTGTTTGCATTTTGCTTTTGCTTTTCTCAGTACACAGATGAGGACCCACTAATATTTATCACCTTGGAATACCAAACCCTAGGCACAGTTCCCTTTTTCAGTCCTTCCTACATTTGGGAAGTGAATGATTATAGAGTTAGGTCCCTAGAATGCTCAGAGGGGTGGTTTCTGGCTAGTTTATAACTATCTCTATGCTAATCTGGGTTGGAAAAATCACTGTGTTTTTTTCCCTTGAATTTTGTCTAGTGCATTTTCTAGGTCCGTATGGAAGAGTTGTAGGGTAGAGTTCAGCTATTACTGATTCATTCTCCTCTGCTATCTTGGCTTTGCCTCCTCCCTATTTTAAAACAATGTCCATTAATGAAGCTCTGGAACACCTAAATACCACTTTTCACATGGGTTTGATTAGCAGCATCTAAGTGATGCAGTGGTTAAAGTGCAGGGCTTAGATTCAGGAAGACCTAAGTTCAAATCCAGCCTTATTAGCTGGGTGACCCATGGCAAATCACTTAACTCTATCTGCCACAGTTTTTTATCTGTAAAATGAACTAGAGAAGGAACTGGCAAACCATTCCAGTATCTTTGCCAGAAAAATACCATATGGATCACATCAATAACAAACTCTTGGTATGGCATGCAACCTCCATTTTGGTATTTTCAACTGTAAAAAAATTAATGATAATAACACCTACTTTAAGGGTTGTTGTGAGCATAAAATGAGATAATGTGAGCAACTTTACAGACATTAGGGTGCTACATAAATATTAGCTACATTACTAATTATCACCACCAGCACCACCACCATCATCATCAAGTTACCAAAAGAACTGGGCTGTTAAGTGACTTGTCTACAGTCACATTTATAACTAAAACATATGTCTGAGACTAGACTTGAACTCTTAACTCTAGAGCTGGTTCTCTATCCATTATGTCATAATGGTATTCCTCTATTCCTTTATAGTATTCAATATTCTTGGATGATGTTATTTCTTTAAGATTCTTTAATTTTCTAATTAAAAAAATTCTTTAAATTAAAATCCCAATAACCTATCATTCATTAGAATACTGATACTGAGTTTATGGTCTGAGGTATACTTTTTGGTTATTTCTTTGCCCTTCAGGCCAAATAACTCTAAGTTGGAAGCAAAATTTACTTGCACAAATCTTAAATATTCTACTTCAGGTAAAATTTCAGTATGAATAAAAGTGGGCTACTATTACTCAGGAGTTCAAAATGGTAGACTGAAAGGAACAAAAGAGCTTAGGAATCTGAGACATCACTTAAAAAAAATCTGATTTCCTGTTCTTTTGTGGTGGCATATCCTTATTTTAAACTCTGTAACCAGATCACTTAAAGAAAAGATTTCCGGGGGGGGGGGGGGGGGGGGAGAGTCATCCAAGGATGCTTTTTATGAACTAAAAAAATCCTATATGCATAAATTAATTCAAACAGTGGAAGGGGAGAATTTAGGATATATTTCCCAAATACTAAGGGGGGGGGGGAAGGTAACCAATCATAAGACAGAAAAACTCTTCTGACTGCCAAGGAATGAAGATGTGCTGGTGAGACAATGACTAAAAGTAGTGAAAGTCTTAAAGTAAAAGAGTTTGGATGTTTTGCTTAAGGAGAAAATTTTCTTGTTTGATGTTTAATGTTTACTTAGGACTGATCGTTTCAATCTATTTTTGGATAAGTGGATTAAGAACTGGAAAGGGGACTTGGAGGCCATTGAGTACAACCGTCACATTTTACAGATGAGGAAACATGGGCATACTTTCTCTTATAGGCATTACGTAAATTTTATTTATTAATTATTTATTATTATGTATTAGATATGTTATATAAATGCATTTTATATGTATTATATAAAATGAAATAGAAAACAGATCTGAAACTTTGGACTATGGTTCAAATCCTGAATGTGCTGCTTATGATGTCTGACCTTAGATAAATCACTTTAAATCGCTAGGTCTCAATTTCTTCCCTTTAGAGCCCATTCCAGATCTCAGTCTATGATCTTGTTAAGACCAGTCAAACCTCCGGGGAAATCGATTTCCTATCTCTCATAACTACATACCCCTGGTCACTGTGCCATAGGTAACAACATTCATAGAAAAATAACTGGTAATGCCATTGAACTACTTTAGTGTCAAATCTGTAAAAATTTATGTCAAGAAGATTATTGTAACATCATGTACTACCAACATGCCAGGGTAAAGCATTTTAGCCTTGAATTAGTATTTTCAAAATAAGCCCTGAATGATCTTGTTTCTCTGCATCTAGAAGAAAATCTTCTGTTCAGAGTTATGTAAGAGGTAACTTAATATCCTTGGGGCTGTATAGTACAACAATTATGAACGGGAAATAAACATTTCCAAAAGGTTATGCACTGACAGAATTGATTGGCCAAGGTTTCTTGCAACAGGCAAATAGCTGTCTTGATGTTCTTGGGCATGAGTCAGAAAATATGGATCATTTATACATTCCCCCAAAATGTAAATATTTTTCAGGTTCTGCTGACAAAGTGTAGAAATAATCATGAATGTCTTTTCTCTGACTTCCATAATTATAATTATTTATTTAAATATTTATCCCCCCCCCTAAATTTTCTTTGGTTATGAAATCTAGCTTATTGGCAAAGAACCAAGATGACATACTAACCCTTAAATTGGTACTGCTAATGAGCTAATAATTTTTGCGATGGAATTCATGCTTTATACAAACTCATTACTGAAAATATGCATAAAGGTCACAAATTATCTAGATGTTAAATTATAAGCATTTCACCCTTCATTTTCACACTGGAGAATTAGGGTTTGTAGAAGAAATGACATAAGCTCCTATGCATAATTGCTGAGTACCTCAACAGAGTCTCTAGTAAAGCAAATTCTGCTGAAACACAGTGGCAAATCCATTTACCTACTCACAATCACAAAGAATCTTTCACCATTCGTGGCTAATTAAACGACATGAAGAAAAATGTTTCCCAGATGAGTTATAGTTTGATTTCTGACTAGGCCGGGGGAAATCTAACTCCCTTAAAGCAATGCTAAATTTTTCTTGCATGTCAAAGAAAACAATTTATGTTGAAAATAATTAGGTTCTATCCTATCTTTCTTCATTATGTCACTATAATGGCCAAAATAATATTCTTGGTCATACTATTAGCTCCTTATATTTTGGGACTTGTGGAGGAAATGGAAGTTTGAAATCAAGAGTTTCTGAATCTTCAAATTTTCATCGTAGAAAAAAGTTGCTACATAAAAAACTACAAAGTTACATCTAAATATTTGATTTTTTGAATGCAATTGGATGACAAGTCCACTGAGTTACATATATTTAGGATACCATGAGTGAAGTCCACAATTGAAGAGAAGGAAGAAAATAAGATCAACTAGGCAAACTTTGCAGGGCTGTAACTGGAAAAGAAAATGCTTCTTGGTATTAAACCCCATTAAAAATTCTAATTTTCCTCTTGGAAAAGATATAAAGCTGTAAGTTTTGGAACAGCATTTTCTCAGAGAGTCAAATATATACCGGGTCAGTGTAGATGCAAGTGGGCTGTGGTATATTTCCACTGACAATCCATACACATAAATATTGTGTAAGGGACATCTTTAAGGAAATATATATTTGAAAAAAGGTGGTTTAGTAATAGAGCAAGATAATCAAGGCACATCTTTTTATGACAATATATTTTTAGGGAGATGAAAAGTTAATGGGGTTAATAGAAACAGGGACAGAGTAGAAAGGTGAGTTTACGTTTGGAGTACGGTTGTTTGTGATCAGAAGGTTTCCCTGGCTATGATACCAAGGTCTTTTCAGGAATCGAAAAAAAAAGAAGCTTGAGGAGCTCATATCCTCCATCTAAGTGCAAACAGAAAGTGAGTCACCTGTAAATAAGTGCTGGGGGGTGGGGGTGGGGAGAATAAAAGAGGAAATAGTCTTACAGAGCCACTGCAGAGAGTGAGTTGGTGAGGGCAGGAGAGGGATGTCCAGTCTTAAAATCCACAAGGATGGACTGATTGGGAGCAATGACTATTTTAAGACAGAAGCCCCAGTGAATTATGTTTTGGAAATACACAACAGAAAGCTAAGACTCTAAACTGACCTTTACAAGCCTTTAAGGAAGGAAAAGAAAATCTTTATATGGGCCACCAAATGCACTCTGTGTTCTGAGGTTGCTGGGCCTAAAGGCAGATCTGCTATTTAACAACAGTTTGCTTTGTGGGTTTTAGAATGGTCACAAACATGATGGAGCTGTCATCTCAGCTGCAGTTTTGACAAGTTTGTATACTGTGATATCAGCATCACCATCTGGTTTGGCAGATTTTGTTGTTGTTCAGTCGTTTTCAGTCACGTCTGACTCGTTGTGACTCCGTTTGCTGTTTTCTTGGCAAAGATACTGGAATGGTTTGCCATTTCCTGATCCAGTTTATTTAACAGATGAGGAAACTGAGGCAAACAGGGTGTGAATTGCCCAGAACTCGCAACAAGTATTTGGCAGAACCAAGCATTAAATAACATGCTCAGATATTTTAAAATAGAGAAATGTTAAATTATTCTAGGTATGAAATATGAAAAACAGTCATTTTACTTGTTTACAGTGTACACCTGAGAGTTATTAGTATGCAAAATCTATTTAACCCATATCATGGACCAGTTGGTTAGTAGCAGTTTCCTGTTCTGAAAAACACAGATAGTCATACTTGCATCCCACTGGGTTATTATTGCAAGGAAACTTTATAAGTTGTGAAACACTGTAAATAGACCCATAATATTTTTATTTGGAAAAGACTGCAAGGAATTACATACTGGGACATCTCAATCTGCTAAATCATTTAAGGAACATGCTTGAGTTCTTGCACTCCCACTTGAACATTTCCCACTACAATAAATCCATTCATTCATACCTTCTGACTTCTACACCCATTTTGAAATGGTAATTGCTCTGCTTGTAGAGGCTTTTTTTCTTTTTAAACTTAAAAAAATTAAATAAAAAAGATCATTTCCATTCTTAAAAGTATAACAGAAAAAAGATATGAAACTATGAATCATCATTATATAGCTTGTTTTTCCTTAAGTATGAATAAAGTCAACACGAAAATTTCAGAGCTATCTTATTTCTTTCTTTCTGTTCTTTTCTGTACATTAAAAAAAAGCTTCAATGATCCTGTTTTTTTGGAGGGGATGGTGGTGGTAACATTACAAAAAGCAGCTCTCAGTCTCTTAATTCTAGTGCTTTCCCTCTTTTAATTATTTCTCATTTATCCTATATATAACTCATGTGTACATGTCTTTTAGCTTGTTGTAGTCTTCCCCATTTGATTGTGAGTGCTATGTAGTCAGGGACTATCTTTTACCTCATTTTGTATTTCCAGCAGCTCTTAGCACAGTGCAGAGCAGGACCTTAATAATAATTACTTATTGACTGGACTGACTTTCCTGCCCAACTCCACCCTACCTACTTTAAATTCCCATACTGGCCATATCTGAAAATCTATCTTTATTCTGTCCTGAGTCTTTCAACTGTCAATCAAGAAGTGGGTAGCATACTCACTCAATAGTTTTCAGGAACTGGTTGATCACTGCATTGATAGAGTTCTTAAGCTTTTCTTTACAATGCTGTTGTTATAATTATTAGTTGAATAATATTTTATTTTTCTTGACATTTTAAAAAGCATTTTTCAACATTTATTTTGTAAGTTCTGTTCACTTTAATCAGTATCCACATTCAATTTGGATCAATGTATATCATGGAAATGAAATTTACTTTAGTCAGTATCAGCTCATTTCCAGCTTTCCAATTTCTTTTATAGCAAAATATTTAATTGTATTCATGATGTTCATGAATTTCCCAATTCATGAGTACTCTTTTAGTTTCTACTTCTTGGTGCTCCTACCTATCAATGTTATTAGAATGAGCATTATCACAGCCTACCCCCTCAAAAACAAAAAACCCAAAATAGGAAAACAACTTTTTATCCCCTCAAAATTTATGGGAAGAGGTACTTCTAGACAAATATGCCTTATTCCCTGACCATTCTTACCATGGGTTCACCCCCCCCTCCACCTTTCCCTAGTCTGGTATGTGAGATCCCCAAAGCACATCCAGTGTGATGGGGAGCTTGCACTAGACCTAGGCTGTGTAAGATTACTTTGTGCTTTATTAGCTAGGTGGTGGCATAGCACTGGGCCTAGAGTCAGGAAGCCTTAAGTTCAAATGTGACCTCCAATGCTTACTAGTTCTGTGACCCTGGGCAAGTCACCTAACTTCTATCTTGGTTTTCTCATTTGTCAAATGGAGAGAATAGCAATTACCTATTAGTTGTTGTGAAGCTCAAATGAGATAATAATGATAAAGAGCCTGGAGGCACAGTAAGCAATATATAAATGCTAGGTACTGTTGGTTAGTCCTGTCTGGATCTGTGAATTCATGGAACATCGCACACCAGACCCATCCATACTCTGCTACTTCCCAAAGTATCCATCTTATCTCCTGCCATTCCCTTCTCCTTTTCACTTCAATTATTTCCCAACATCAGGGTCTTTTCCAGTGAGTCCCATTTTACGTTTCAGCTTTAGTATTTGTCCTTTACTGAGTAGTCTGAATTAATTTCTTAAAATACTGATTGATTTGATTTCCTTGTTGTACTAGAGACTTCCAAGTTTTCTCCAGCACCACAATTTGAAAGCCTCAATTTTGTGGTGATCAGCTTTCCTTAGAATTCAAGAAGATAACATCTGACACTTCTTCCATTTCTGCTCCCACTATTTGTCAGGAAGGGACCAGTTGTCATTATCTTAAGTGTTATTTATTTTATTTTCTGGCTGAAAGAAGCCTAAGGCTCAATTTGGATGTTAACAAAATAAACCCTAAAATTAAATACTTTTTTCCTTTTTTTTTTTGGCAAGGCAATGGGGTTAAGTGACTTGCCCAAGAACAAAATGCTAGATAATTATTAAGTGTCTGAGGTCAAATTTGAACTCAAATCCTCCTGACTCCAGGGCCGGTGCTCTATACACTGCACCACCTAGCTGCCCTTAAAATTAAACATTTAACAAAATTCACTCCACTAAGGAAGTATGGGCAGTACAACTGTGGATCTAAAGAAAAAGAAAGCTAAGATGGGGAATGGAGGTTCTTACTCTCATCTCAATCTTCGGTGCTAGCCTGGAACTTTAGTCTGTTTGAGCTACTAAACTTGCTTAATTTTGTTTTGTTTTTATTTTTTGTTTTGCTTTTTAGGTTTTGTTTGCAAGGCAAATGGGGTTAAGTGGCTTGCCCAAGGCCACACAGCTAGGCAATTATTAAGTGTCTGAGACTGGATTTGAACCCAGGTACTTCTGACTCCAAGGCTGGTGCTTTATCCACTTCGCCACCTAGTTGCCCCCTTGGTTAATTTTGAATGGGGATCTTGTTTTCCATGCTAATGCTGCCCTTCCCACCACTTGACCTGTGTTTGGTTTGTCCCCCATCCCCTCCTGTTCCACCTCTTTCTCTGATGGTAACTGGCCATCTACTGCTTGAGGAAGGAAATTTATGCCTCTTTTTCTAATTTTCACAAATATGCATTATAGAAAGAGTTTTACTTTAAACAAGAACTTTCCAAGAAGTATTTTTTTAGATGATTTTTCTAGGTTTCTTGAAGTATGCCATATCATCTGCAAAGAGTGAGTTTTGTTTCTTCATTATCCATTCTAATTCCTTCAATTTCTTTTTTCTTCTTTTTTGCTAGAGTTATACCAGTTATTGTTTTAAGGAACACTCAAGGAAGAACTTTTATAGAAATCACAGTATTTTATCTTACTGGCTGGGTGACCTTGGGCAGGACACTTTCTATTGCTCTTTCTCCATCAGTTTCTTTTTCTGTAAAATGGGGGACTTAGCCTAGTTGACCTTTGATGTCTCCTCTAGTTTTATATTTATGATCCTATGAACTCTGGATTAGTCATTGCTGTCTAATAAAAGGAAGCAAGTATTTTAAATATTTAAGGAAAGTTGCTAAAATTGGTAGCAGATTCCTAGTCACATAACTCATGACTTCTTTTCTATGATATACTACCATTCCATCATTGGAATACCACTACCTTGGGAAAGTGGAAAACTGCATTGAATAAACACAAGAATAACTTAGTTTTAAGGGGAAGGACAAAGAATTATGTATTTCCAATGGCATCTTAAGAAATGGTTAAATATAAGCAAGGAACTCACTGGCTTACCTGGAAAGAAGGCTAACACATTAATTTATTTCCTCAAATGCAAAATAAATCTAGTGTCAAGGAGAGTTCCCTACCTGCCAGTGTGGTTAAAATGATTTACACAATACGATGATTATCATCAAAAAACTAAACAAAACACAGAAAACCCAAAGAAAATAAAACATTGGAAAATACCCTTCCCCCCTCCAAGCTTATGGGAATTAGAATAGAGAAAAACACATTTTCTGTTATGTTTGGTTTACAGGCCTAACCACAAAAGAAGATTCTTAAGTTACAGCCCCAGGATCCACTTTTTCTTAATCAAAACAAGTCAGTTTTCTCTGAACTTTTCTTCTTGGCAAGTCGACCGCTTACAACTCGACTGCTTTGCTGGTGACACAACCAGCAAGGAACCATTTGAAGTCCGACTTGTCTCCCTCTGTTGCCCTTTCACTGACCTTGGTAAATGAAAACTTCCCATGATGGCACATTCTTAAAGAAATATGGGAACCCAGCACTGGAGTCATTCTGTAGCATGCTCATGCAGGATAATACCATTGTACCAGTAGCTGTTTCCCCACAGAAGCTAAGTCAATGCCTTTTATTTTACTAAATGTGTAACAGAAACAATCAGGGCAGGACTACCTTACCACCAGCTAACACTTACATGAAGAGTGTCACTTCTATTCTAGGTTATCTTAGTTTTGACCAACATCTTACCTCTATTCTCTCTCCCTTTCCGTGAATATTCTATCTCTGTTTCTTAACTAAAGAGGATGCTTACATGTAAATAGGCAAAACTACAAAATTTACTATGAGGCATATTTAATAATCTAGGCAACACAGTGGATAGAATACTGGGTCCAGAGTAAGGAGGACCTGAGTTCAAATCTGGCCTCAGACACTAGCTGGGTGACCCTTGGCAAGTCACTTAACTGTTTGCCCCAGTTTCCTTATCTGTCAAATGAGTTGTAGAAGGAAATGGGAAACCGCTCCAATATCTTTGCCAAGAAATGGGACCATGAAATTAAGAAGGAAGAGAACTTTTATGGATTACCATGGAAAAGTTCATAAGGAGGTGGCACCTGAGCTGGAACCTGTAGGCAGAGAAGGATTTTAAAAAAAGACTGAAGAAGGAGGTGAGGAAAGAGTGTATTTCAACACAAGGGTATAATGTTAAATGCAAAGAGCTAATGAAAGAGTGCGTAGTGTAGCTGGAACACAGACTGTGAGATAAGTGTAGATAGCTATATTAAGATCACATTTTAGAAGACCTCAAATGCTGGGCTGAGCTTGAAATTTATCCAAATGGCAATTGGGCCTTGTAACTCTTTCAGCAGGTGAACCACACAACCAGACCTGCCTTTGGAAGATTAATTTGACAGTTTGGTGAAGAATATCTTGGAGGGAGATAGGTTAGAAGGCTAATCTTGGAACATGAGGTGAGTGCAAGGTAAGTAGAGAAGGGGATGAATATGAGTAAGAGGAAAAGTAGAATCTATAGGACTTGGCAAATGATTGCACAAGGACTCAGGGGCAGTACTGGCCCTGGCATCAGGAGGATCTGAGTTCAAACATGGCCTCAGACACTTACTAGCTGTGTGACCTTGGGCAAGTCACTTAAAGCAGACTGCATCACCAAAAACAAAGTAAAAACATAAATAAAATGGAGATAACTAAAAAGAGACTAAAGGTTAGTGAGGCAGGAAAAGAACCTGAAGAGAGCAACATTATAGAACCCAAAACAGGAGACATTATTTGGAAGGAGTCGATTTTTGAGGTGTTAAAAAAATTAATTAAGGAACCTGATTCAGCACTGTGATGGAGTTACAGTTAGTAGACTGGGATCTCCTAGGAGATCTTCAAACCCCACTTTCCTCCTCATTCATTTGCATAATCCACAGTTCCTTCTTACTCTAGTGCCTTGCCCCTACATCTGTAATCATTAGACATGGGAGAAATCAAAAGTAGCTCCTTATTAGGAAAAGTCAGGGATCCAGGACTATACATTAAATATACATAAATGATGAGCTGTATATATGAAAAACCATGACTATCTTTTTCTTTATGAATATCAGTCATAAAAGATAAGAGTTTAATAAAAACTAAGAGAGGTGGAGGTAGTGTTCATTCAGTGACTTCACCAAGGGTGCTAAGAAATATTTTATTACAATCAAAGTATGGAAGCCAAGTTCAAAGCAAAAGGCAGGATATTTATAGCTCTTAAAAACAGAACCCTAGCTCATTGATTAATAAATTCTTTCAATGGCAGGGAGTCAAAGGCCTTACCCTAGGCTGCTTACTGTTCCCAATGCTTTTGAATGATCTAGGCATCCACCAAGAGATGGTTATTTTTGGATAAACCTATAGTATATATGTATATATGTATTTTCTTTTAAAAAAGGTCTTTCTCTCTGATTTACTCCATCCTTCAACAATCAAAGCTGCTCTGATGCTGAAATTCAGGAAGTTGACAATGAGCTATTCCTATTGGGCCTACACACTACTTGGAAGTAAAAGAAACAATTTTATTTACCATTGGAATGCTAACAGAATAAGGACTATTGGTAACTGATATTCCTAACACATTACCTGTTGGGCCTCTGGTTGAAATGCTAGCTCTGATCCTTCTAAACTTATTTATCATCAGTACTTTGATAAATTATGACCAAGTTATAATCTTCCTAACTTGGGTACAAAGAAAAAATTAAAATAAAATGAGCCAAATTGTGGAGGCTCTAAATGCAAGAATAAATATTGTGTCCTTGGTCCACTGACAGCAGTGAACCACTTAAATTTCTAGAGAAAATAAAGATAGTTTGATAGGGTTGAAACTATTTGTAACTAAGGAGTATCATTTTGGCACATGTGACAGATGAAATTAGAAAACAGGAAATGGGAGATTGGATATTATAATTCTCAAAGGCCATATCAGTGAACTGCTAATTTAGTAAATGTTATCAAGCCAGAAAGGTTTCAAGTTTGGGCCTAGTGGTGTTTGCTACTTGATGGCTAGCCTAGCTAAATTCACAGAGGCTCTAACTTACTGGTCTAAGGGTTATAAAATGTTGACTCACAACTTCTAGAGAAAAAACTACATTATAAAGAGGCTGCCATCTTTATATTGGGGGGGGGAGAGAGAGAGAGAGAATAAACTGATGGAATTACAGGTCCTGGAAGTTATTATAATTAAATAATAGGTCAATTCTGAAAGAATGAAGAACTTTGAGCAAAGAAAATAATCAAACATGACTTCAGAGGGCTGATGAAGAACACTGCTGACATCACTAATCTGCAGAGTGAGAAACACAAATTTGCATGGAGCCAAAGTGGGGGGTGTGTTCTGCTTGATTATGCTTATATTTATTAAATTAGGATTCCTTATTTCTTTCTTACCTTCTGAATGAGTGAAAAAAAATAAATGCTTGATAATAGAAAAGATAATTTAAAAAATCATGACAAAAATCACTGTGGGCAGAGCAAAGTGGCCCACTGAAGGCTGTGTGCTCTCTATTCATGTGTCTAGAGTGAAGATTTAAGCTTCTGGGAATAGGAAACTTTTAGCTTAAGTAAAGGTTGAAAGTTGTAGGGGAGAGATCTTCTGAAGCTTTAATTAAATTAAATACAATTTATAAACATACAACTAAAGCTGTGGTCTAGAAACTGGAAATAAAATGGGTATCCATCAACTGGTAAATGGCTAAACAAAGTAACAACAAAAGAACAATAAAACAATAATAACAGCTACCAGCTGGGTTAAACACGTTAATGAAATATTATTGTGCCATAATAAAGAAAGAGATTCAGAGACATGAGTTCTTGTATGAATTGCTACAAAGCCAAGTGAATAGTAGCAGGAAAATACCTGATAAAGTGACTATAACAGACCAATGTGTGACTTTTGCTTAACGATATTTATTTGTTATAAGGAAAGACTTTTGTGGAGGAAGAATTTGGGGGAGAAGATAATGATGATGCTTCAAAAAAAAAAAAGGGGGAAAAAAATCACCCCAGCGAGATATTATAAAAATCTACAAAAAAGAGTAAAAGAATATTCAGAAGGGGTCACAGGCAAGAAGGGCTGTGTTGGTATATCATAGTAAATTTAATACAGTCTTAAAAATGGAAATTCTTATGTCTGATGATATTTGTCACATTTATAATAAAAAAAAGAAATTTAAAAAGTCACCAAACACAGTAAAAGAAAACAAACTGGTTAAAATAAATAAATCTACAGGTAATTACTGGTGCCCTTTTCAAGGTTAGTGATGAAGCAGACTAATATCACTGCTGATAATGGCGAGCATGGGAAAAACTTTGCTAACTGATTTTTTCAAAAACGTTTTAAGAACATTAAGAATCTTATCTGCATATCTAGTTTAATGAGTTTAGAGTTCAGCTATTTGAGGTTGCTAAATTTTTATTATTTGAACTCCAAAGACAAGATTGAGAAAGTTTGATGGAGACAAATATAGCTGGGTTATAGAATAATTAAATTATGATCATCTTCCTTTCCTCTGTCTCCTGGGACAGCAGAAGAGACCAGAAACCTAAAAGAGTATAGAAAATGAACTGAGGTCAGAGTCAATCAGAAAGCATATGGTTGCTATAACTGAGCATTTGGTTGGGTGATGTTCAAGAAGAAATCTGCCTATGGCAGATTGCTTACAGACTTGAGGACATGCCCTAGGATTGAAAGACTTGGTGGCATCATTAATCATCCTATAAACAAGCAGAAAAGAAAATATAGAAAATTCCAAAGAATCTGTCACTGATAAGACCTTGGCTTGAGCTCTTCCAAACTGCTTACTGTGGATGCCTAGGATCTCTATGAAATTTTCATTTAGAACCAGGGGAAAAAAATGTTCTTTTGTAGTATTTGGGGATACAAGGGAATTCAAAATGTAGCTGACCAATTTCATTAACATGATTTAGGCTTTATTTAATGGTCTAACAATATACTTACTATTAATTACTTAGAAAATTCTCAACTAATATATTTCTTTATATAGGCATGCCTGAGAATCAACTCAGGCTATTTTTTTCTCATCCTCTGGGAAAACTTTTCCTTTAGCAAATTTGGAGACTCACTGAAAATTTCCGACAGCCATCCAAGATTGTCTATCTGCTGTTGATGGGAATCAGAATTGTGCAGAAAGGAACAACTTAGGGTTCATTTGGGAAGTATGTGAGTCAGTTCAAAATAATGAGATTAAGTATGCTGAAAGCAGTCATCACTCAGACTCTTAGTCAAGGACTGATATAGAGTCATTTCATGTATAGGTGAATCATAATTCATGGTCAGAATGAGCTGGGTACCCATGTTAGTGTATATTTGGGATAAAAGTATTTGAGAATTTTAAGAATATATTTGCAATGTGCACAAACTATACTTAATATCAAATGGCAATGCAAGCTTATGGTGGATTCCTAGAGCATAGTGGAACATCTCCAAAGTCATGTTCACTTTGCTCTGGGAGATGGATATCTGAGAAAGATGAATGGCAGCAGGAACTGCAAGGAACTGCTGGGTGACAAACTTTCCATGGGAGAGAACACAAGTGGGTAGAAAATGAAGCAGACATATTACCGAAAATAATGCATCTGAACTGCAGGCTGTCTGGAACAAACAGTATCAGTCTCGTGTCCACCAGAATTGAATAAGCTCCTTTAGGAGCCAATTAGTTAGCCAACAAACATTTATCGATCAAGTAGTCTATGCAGGGACTGTGCTGAGAATAAACATTAAGATACCTACCTTAAGGGGCGGGTAGGTGGCACAGTGGATAAAGCACCGACCCTGGAGTCAGGAATACCTGGGTTCAAATCTGGTCTCAGACACTTAATAATTACCTAGCTGTGGCTGTGGGCAAGCCACTTAACCCCATTTGCCTTGGGAAAGGAAAAAAAAGATACCTACCTTATTCTTCAGTCACATCCTTAAATGGGATATTGTTTATATATGAATTCATTAGAAAAAAGAGCCATCGGAATCCCATTGGAAAAACAATACATGATGCAGAATATTAGCAGTAAATGCTGATGTTAAATATTATTAAATCCCAGCTTAACACATGTTTGTTAAGTTGGTAAATTGTCATAAGCAGAGTTTTGATGCAATGGTTTAAGAATATCACTGGGTTATAAAAAAAGTTAATGTTACATAGATGACTTTTATCAAATAGTTTGCCTTCTCAATGTGGGAGAGGGAAAGAATTTGGAACTCAAAAATTTAAAAAATGACTTAAAATTTTTATACGTAACTGGAAAAAAATAAAACATTAAAAATAACAAATGCTTATTTTCCCCTCTCTTTTAGCATTACCTTAAATGCTTACTAGGTGCAAAGCATTTCATAAACCTTTATTTTACAGTTAAGGAAACAGAGATTGACAAAAGTTATACAACTTTGTCAGAATCATATAGCTTTCTAAAAAATTTTTGATTTAAATCAATGGTATTAAGTAACTTGCCCAATGTCACACAGATTGGCAATTATGAAGTGTCTGAGGCCACATTTGAACTCAGGTCCTCCTAACTCCAGGGCTGGTGCTCTATCCACTGCGCCACCTAGCTGCCCATAAATCATATGTCTTTTAAGTATCTGAGGTCTTAATGTCAGGCTCAATGCTTTATCTACTGGAATTACCCAGATCTGCACCTGTTCCAAACTTTGCTGACAACTGCTTTGGATCTTAAATCTGATTCCCTTTCTATCACTTTTACAAGACCCCCTTGATACCCTGCTGGAAGCAGGGTGAGGGAAGGTTTTTTTTTTTTTTGGTTGACTGAATTGCAGACACTTTTCTTTTTCGATTCTTTTTTGCCTAATCTGGTAGCTAACCATTCAAGACCTACTTCCTGCTGCTCCCTGGAAACTGGAGGCTTTCTGGTGACTCATATTAGTACACAGTCCAAGATGTAGAGGACATTTTGTGACCTTAAGGAAGTTATTTAATTTCTATGAACTCCATTTTCCTTTTTTTTTAAATGGAAATGATAACATTGGGATTTCCTACCTTACAAAATTGTTCTGAAGATCAAACAAAGAGGTATTTGAAAATGTTCTGAAATCAAAGTGTTAGAGATATGCATGCTATTGTTATTATTAGTCAACAGTTTCCTCCACATTACTACTCATCTGAAAATATGGCAATGAAACAGAGGATGAAAAAAGATTTGTTGTTGTAGTTGTCATGTCTGATTCTTCATGACTCTATTTGGGGTTTTCTTGGCAGAAATATTGAAGTGGTTTATCATTTCCTTCTACAACTCATTTCACAGATGACGAAACTGAGGCAAACAGGATTCAGTGACTTGCCTAGGGTCACACATTAAGAGTTTGAGGCTGGTTTCAATTCCAAAAAGATGAATCTCCCTGAGTTTAGGCCTGGCAAAATACCTAACCACTGGACCACCTATGAATAAGATATGTTCATAATTTCAGCTTTACTGGTGGCTCACTTTTCACTGTCATCTTGCCCCTTCTTTCAGGATGTCACCTGTAATTTAGAATGGATTTTCCATTTCTGCCCAGTGAAATCCTTCTAATCTTTAATTATACCACGGCTGCAGTGTTGCCAGCCTTTATGGAAGTCCCCTAACCTCTCCAACTGTAAAGGATTAAAGGATTATTCCTTCCTCAAATTTCTGATAGCAATTTTTAAAATAGAGCTCTTTTCTGTGTTTAACGTTATGCTTGTATTAAGTTATTTGTTTACATGTCTTTCCTCCCTACTAGGTCACGAACTTTTTTAAGGGAAGAGGCTATATTGTTTCATGGTTCTATGCATTTAATATATGTTTATTGAATAGAAATTATAACTGGAGACCTTTGCTACCTTCCTAATCACATTGCCATGTAGGCTACACTACAACCAATTTGGACAACTAATTATACCCCTGAACAGCATCTGTTCTTTCTTTTTTCTACACATATTATATCCCTAAAGTGGAGTTCCCTATCTCCCCTTGTTGCCATCAAATCCAAATTTCAAACCCATCCAAAAGTAATCTCTCCGTATTCTATTAATACTTTTCTTATTCACCCCAACATTCCTTGATTATAAACTCAAGGGGCTTTGTGACAATCTGTCCAAAGTAAGGTTTGTATTATAATCTTTGTATCTTCCTAATGATTTGTACTAAGAAATGATTGGTCAATTCTTGGTCTTCAAATCTCCTTTTTTTCTATATTCTGTACCTTTTGATTATCTGTTTTCAAAGTTATTTATAATATCTTTTTAGTTTCAATATTACTTCTTACAGACTAGCTTTTCAAGGGGCTGGCCCTAAATTTTCTCTAGGAAAATGTCCTAATCCAACACTGGACAGCTGTTAGTCTCATCTGTTTCACCTTTTTGACCCCAGACTGTTGTCTCCTATCTAAATCCTGGTTGTTTCAACCCTAGAGGCTGAATTGTTCACTTTGTCCAATACATATTAAATGCATGGAAGATTTCAAACTGGAGCCCATCACAAGCCTCAAATCAGTCCAGATATTGATTTACTATCAAATGAATAAAGCTGACAGTTCCCCAATGTGATATACAATGGTTAGCAAAAGCCTTCCTTCATGGTCTCTTGTGCTGATTATTTGCATTAATGCATAGATGTGAAACAATTTCCTGAGTCAACTTTAAATACAGCATCATATACACTTTAGAAACCACTCTGAGAAAGTTTTCACCTCCACGTAATCCTTTCATGTACTTAAGATCTAAAATTCCTTTCCTATAAATTTCATAATTATACAGTCAAGTTTCTCAGCATATAAATATTCCTACATTTATTGTAATGGTTCAATTTTTTTTTTTCCAGTAGAGTCATTTTGTTCAAAGTGGTGGAAAAATGGAATGGAGATAGTTACTGGTCAAGGGAAGAGCAATTAAAAAAAATTAATTGATGGATTTTTTTTCCATCATCAGCATAGCTCCCTGCAGTATCTCTCTCCATCTAACAAATAGTATTTTTTTAAAGACCAAAAAGGGAGAGGGAAAAAAAAAAACCCAGCCTGGCCATGTATATGTATTCTTTGTAATTTTATAACATACATTTATTATTTTTTTTGTGGCAAATGTCTAGTTCTTCCATTATTTTGTAGTCGTTGTGTATATTGTTTTCTTGGTTCTGATTAGGAAGACAATTTTTTAAATGGGAAATGTTTTTACAAATCAATAGCATTATGTTAATATATTTATCTCTCTATGTATGCATATACATAAATTAGTGAAACTAGTTAACATTATTGAGAACAGAGATCAAAAGCTGGACATTGCCTAAAATATAATCTGGTCTAAATTGTTCATTTTTACAGATGAGAAACATGAGACTCATGAAGGGATGAAGGGAAGAGGGAAGAAAGGAGTAGGGCTGGTACTAGTGGTAGTGAGGGGAAAGTCAAGGTTCAGATCACACAAGTAGAATCTGAATCCTGGTCTGCAGAATCACTGTTTCTTCTAATCTACCACTTATGTCTCTCAGTAATTCATTTGTAACGTAAAGTCTATTTAAACTAGTAAAAAACAAAAAAGCAAAACCCAAACTTAACATTCATGGCAATAACAATGTCTATATGGATAAATCTGCAGTTGGTAAATCTTACCAATTGTGCAGACTTGGCCTGACAGGTGAGAACTCCTACTCTGATATCATGTTTCCATCTCACTGTGATGGTTTGTATGTGAAGTCAGGGGTAGGAAAAAGCTAATTTACAGCACCATTCATTGCATTCCTAATCTCTGAGCAACCTGTTTCATGTTTTCCCATAGAACAGAGAAGGAAGCACACAATTGTCTACTAAGCCCATCAAGCTACTAAACCATTTTCTTTTACATTAAACTACTTTTATCTAATCTCTTAAGCATCTCAAAACAGCAACTGATGAACTGCTTCATCAACTCTACAGTGCTGGAATATTCTGGGGGTAGATTAGAATAAGCATAAACTATGAAACTGGAAGATGACATTTGTTAACTAATATAGTTCATTATTCCATTGATTTATCACATTTCAAAATATCAAAAAACATTTTCAGGAGCATATTAAATTTGAAAGGATATTTTTATGTTCTTAAGCCAACCGAGTAACCACAAAGGCCCCTATTGGCTAGAATGATAAACTAAGCATAATTTATATATAACATTGCTTCTATCAGGATAAAAAAAATAAAAATACTTCCATACACCTGATTTAAAAATAAACATTCAGGAACACAATCTGATTGTGACTCCTCCCCCAAAATGAAATTCTTCCTTTTGACAAGAGTTTAGTCAAGCAAAACAAAGAAGCACATTGAGAGTGTTTGAAAACGTGTACTTCAATCCAAATCTATTGTCCATCGACTCTCTAGTAACAAAAAGAAAGAATGATTCCCTATCAATCTCCTAAAGTCACAAATGATCACTGCATTAATCAGAGTTCTGCAGGGAACTACTGCTTCCTTTTAAATTATTATGGTTTTTGTTCGAAATTTTCTCCTGGCTTTGTCTACTTTATTCTTTATCATAAAAGGCTTCCCAAGTTTCTTTGAATTATTCATAGTAATTTTTTTTCATGGCACATTCCATAAAACCCACATACTGCACAATTTGGTTGCTTCCCATTCTCTTACAAAAAAAATGGTTATGAATATTTTTTGTATTTATGGGGCCTTAAAGGTCCCTGAAGGATGTGCTTTTAGGTGAACTTCAAAGTACCTTCCAAATCTAAAATTTCCTACATTGATATGTAGAACTGGCAGAAGTAAATAAACCTGTTTAATAAGGAGAATATGAAGATCATATAGAACATAAAAGAAAAAGCAAAATACAAATTTCAAAGAAATTAAAGAGAACTTCCAATAATACAAAGGATATGGCACTCACCAAGCTTTTAAAAACTAGCATTTCAACATTTTGTGTTCTTCTATAAGGCTCAATAGGGTGTGGGGAGAACTGTACCAAACCCTCCTATGGTATCTACCAGAGATAGATATAAATCTTCCTTAGTTATACTTTTATATTTCAGTAGTGATCAGCAAGAAAATTCAGTTAATATAATTAGTTATTCTTATATGCCACTGAGAGGCAGACCTGCTTCTTGTAGTGTGGCCTTTAATGTATTTTTTTCTCCTGCCTTTTCTAGTAGACTATTTTGGAATATCATTAATCCCTCAAATCAGAGGACATAGGTCAAATTCTCACCAATTTTGCCACTGGTATGAATGTGGACAATTTGTACTACCTCTTCACACCTCAGTTTCCTCATCTGTAAAACAAGAGCATAAGGACTTTTAGAATTTCTACGAGCTCCTACTCCATGATTCCAGGGAGAAGAAAGGAAGAAGGATGCTATTTTTCCAGTTTTTTTGAAGGTTCAATTCACTTTTGCCACTTTTGAATGACATCAAAGCATCCAAAGAAGAAAATTTATTCAACATTTTCAGTTCTTTAAAGTACTGAAAAGTTGAGGATTAACTAATTAAGACCAGGGAGCTGAAAGAAGTTAATTAACTAATAAATTATCCTTTCTTTCTTATTATCCCAAACATTATGTCCCTACCTTTCTCCTCCTCCTATAAATCTAGGAGATAGGCCCTAGAAAAAACCTGGGATGCAGAAAAATTCCTTCACTACTTTATATCTTATAGTGACTGTATTTAGTATATTTTAATATATCAAATTTATGAACAGTTAAAAGATGTATACTTCTGTTCTTAAGGCAACAAAAATAACTGTAGAGCTATAGAAGATAATAAAGAAATTATGCACATTTCAACTGCTCTCCCTATTTCTGATCTCACCTTGACTGGTTCTCAAAGCTATTATCCCTTATGACTTAAAACATTTCCAGAAATCTGGTAGGGATTAGAGATTCTTAATGCTTTAGAAAGACTTCCTTCTTGGTCAGTGAGTCATTGTGATACATAAGCATGTTATGAGAACCCTCAGAAATCATCTAATCTAAACTTTTAAACTTTAGAGAGCAAAAAACTTCACTTCTAGGGCCTCTGTGGAAGTCTAATTCACAAATACAAGGTTAATATTGCCAACAGAGGAATATTGCACAGAATATCCTTAATTGCTTCCAGGTAAAAAGTAGGTAAAACAGTGTTAACAAAGAACACAGAAACAATGACATAAATGGACATCTGGTCCATAATATGAGAACTGATTTATGTGACTATACAGTTTTATTTTTAATAAATTAACAGTGTCATTAAAGCATAGCAAATCATATATGATTTGTTTCCAAAAAAACCAGTCTGTTTAAGCTGAGCTTGGTAGAATAGGCCTATCATTCCAGCTTCTTGGTAAGCTGAGTTTAGAAAATCTGTTGAGTTTGAGAATTCTGAGCTGCATCAGTGATAAAGCCAGTTGGGTATTTCAATTAAGTTTGAAACCAGTATGGCAAGCCCCAGGGACTAGAGGGATGCAGGCTGCCAAAAGAAGGGTGAACTGGTCAGGATGGAAATGGAGCAGGTCAAAACTTCCATGACAATCAGTAATGGTACTGGGCCCATTACTACTACAAGTTTGGACAAGAGGTAGACCTACTCTTAAAATTAAAACATTTCCTACTGAAAAGAAAGATAAAAAGGGCCCATTTCTGCTATTTATCAAATGAAAACTGGGAATAAAGGTATTTCAAAAAAGATGAATAGATTTCTTTTATCACTTTAGAATTCAATTACCATAGTATCTGGTTGTCTTTTTTCTTTCTCCATCATACACCTTTTTCAATTTTCAAAAAAAGAGCACATTCCATTCCATCAAACCTACCAAAATTAAATAATTACCACCAGCTGTCAAAATAACTTGGGGGGAGGGTTAAAGTCATTGTTATGGCTGTTCTTACAAAATAAAGAACTTTTGGCTCCCCATGCAGTGATTTTTCACCCACATGAAACTCATATTTAATTAAATTAAGTGCTTTAGAAATGGTACAGCAGACACCAAATGAGTAATAAAGATCCACATACTCAAAATTCATTACATATTAACTTGGGAGAATAATGCCAGTAACAACAGGGAACTGGAAGCACTATTGATGTGACCTGTCTCAACTTGAAGAAATGACACATTACAGACAAGCTTCGGTGAGATGTAATATAAATATGAATATATTCAATGCAAACTAAAAGCAGATTTTAGCAATAAGGCCAGAGTCAAGATTTACATTTTATTATACTTCAAACTGTAAAAGAGAACTTTTCATCTATCACAGGACCACTGATAATATGATTTTGCAGCTGGGAGATTTGGCCATTGCTTTTCCTTTCAAAATAAAACTCCACATATACTTACTCACTGATTGTTAAGAGTAGCAAATCAGGGAACTCACTATGAGTAAAAGAAATGAGCATTGGATAGATACATGCTCGCTGTTCAACTATGGATAATTCACTCAATTTTTCTTAGTCTTATTTCCCTCATCTATAAAACAGCACCTATCACACAGGAGAGTTGAGAAGATAAAATAACATATATAAAATGCCTGGAAAACCTTATTTAGTAAATTGTTGCAGTTTAATGATACTGAAACATGTTTTAATGCAAGTGTTTTAAATCTGGAATTTATAAACTTGTTTTAAAAATATTTTGATCATTATTATTTCATTGTAATAGTTTTCTTTTGTATTCCTAAGCATTTGGCTTATGAATTTAAAAATATATTCTGAGAAGAGGTCCTCTGGTTGAAACCAGAAGAACCTCTTACACCCTAACAGCAACATGGGGGTGATGATCAACTTTAATGGACTTACTCAATCCCATCAGTGCAATAATCAGGGATGATTTTAGGGTATCTGCAATGGAGAATATCATCTGTATCCAGGGAAAGAACCGTGGCGTTTAAACAAAGACCAAAGACTATTTACCTTCAATTAAAAAAAAAGTTATCTTTAATGTACAACATAATTCTGCTATCTCTAATATTTTATTTTTTCCTCAGGGATATGATTTTTCTCTCAACACATTCAATTTTGATCAATGTATAGCATGGAAACAACATAAAGATTATCATACATACTGCCTTCTTGAGGGGGGTGGTGGTGAAGGGAAGGTGAGGTAAAATGTTTAAAATTCAAAGCCTTAGCAAAAGAAGATATGTAAAAACTTCTATTGTATATAATTGAAAAACAAATGAAATATTTATATAAAAAAGAAATGGAGTAATCTATAAATATTTTTAATGTAAAAAACAAAAGTTCACAATAAAAATTCTTTAAAAAGAATGAATCATGAGTCACTCAATAAACATTTATTAATTGCTTAATGTTAAAAAGAACCCCTACTCTAATGAAAAGTAGTTAGTTCAATTAAAAGATGCTCTTAAAATACACTGACTTTACCTCTTCAAAGTTCTTTCCTTCCTTTGCAATCTCAAAGCACTCATGTACTATTTTTGTCTCTCATGTACAGTCTTTTTTTTTTGTGCAAGGCAGTGGGGTTAAGTGACTAGGCAATTATTAAGTGTCTGAGGCCAGATTTGAACTCCAGTCCTTCTGACTTCAGGGCCGGTGCTCTGACCACTGTGCCACCTAGCTGCCCTTCAGGTACGGTCTTGTGAGATTTTTTAAAATTATTTTTTAATTTGTGACTCTACAATTCAACTAAATGCTTTACATTAGAATTCCATGATCCATTTTGTCCTACTGCCATCCAGGATTTCTAAAATCTCAACCTTGGATTATCCCCCAACAACCATATCTTTTCCCCACTAAAGTGCTGTGTAAACAGTGCTGAAAGAAGTTACAGACCTGGGGTGGCTAGGAGGTGCAGTGGATAGAGCACTGGTCCTGGAGTCAGGAGTACCTGAGTACAAATCTGGCCTCAGTCACTTAATAATTACCTAGCTGTGTGACCTTGGGCAAACCACCTAACCCCATTGCCTTGCAAAATCCTTTAAAAAAAGGTTACAGACCTGTATTGACTGGGGGTCCATTACAATTCTGTTAATGAATATGACCTGGTCCTTCACTATAGCGAGGTATCCTTTTTATCTTTCCTAACTGACTATCAATACCTAGTCACCCCACACTGGCTGTTCCAAACCTCTCCAGAAAAGTCTATCACATAACTCCATGATTTTATGAATAGGGGAGAAAAAAGGACAAATGCCCAAAATAGATTCAATTCCAACCTCATTAGACCTTGGCTTTTCCCCTATCAATTCCCAAGTATTCTTTTAATACAGAGTCTATAGAAATATTCTCTATGCCAATTTCTGTAGGAACAGGAAATCAGAAAAGAAACTAATCGTAGTTCTTTCATGAGTTCAAGGATTTGGTGAATGTCTCCAAATGAGTCAATTAGCATGATGTGCAATAATCCTAGGAAATATTTCTAGGTACATTAATATTGTGCTTTAATTTAATGAAGAGATCTAGTTGGAATCATTGAAATCAAGTCACTCCATTAAAAAGTTGCTGATTATGAAACAACAACCAGAAAATAAATGCCATTTCCTGGAAAATGCTTTAAAACCTAGATCTAATGGACAAAAAAGCTTTACAAATGTTTAGCCATGCTAAGTTTCTCTGAGGAACAGATAATTATCAACTTTGAGTTCCAAGCATTATTAGTTATGATAAGGTCAAAGCTACATTAATTTAAAAAGAAATTACTGACATATTTTCCTTATCATTTTATCCTTCTCTTTTTTTCAATCTATAACTGAATATACAAACTCTTATCTGCAAGGGTGGTCAGCTATTCAATCTCCAAAAACTGCTAATTTTTTTCTACGCAAATTATATTTCCCTGCCACAAATTCCTTAGCATGTTCCAATTATATGCTTCTAATTAAAGTTAGACATGTTAGACTAGACTAGATAGAAATTTAATGAGCAACAATTTTCAGGGTATATTATAATGAGTTTTAAATTTGGAAGATTTGACTGCATAAAGAGTTTCTGGCTCCCATTCATTTCTCCTTAATGACCTAAAGAAACCAAACATGAAGAATAAGAGTAGTTAGGGAATAAGAAGCAGACTATGACAACAGGAGAGTGATCTTTAGTGAAGGAAATGAGGTAGGCCCAAAAGAAGACTTCACAGGGTCAGACAACAAAAGGAGTTAAAGACACCTGTCCCTCTGTAGGTTAGAAATCCTGAAACTGAGTGACACGACATGGATGAGGCAGGACCAGTACACTGAGAATTTAGCAGCAGTAGGTAAAAGCATCTGTCTACTCTATGACCCAGAAGACATCCTTGATTAAGGATGATATGGTTGGCAGTTTTAATCAATGTGACATTGATTCTCAACATCATATTCATATTAAAAACCTTGAAGCTACTTATTAGTGTGAGTCATATTTCTAGTATTATAGTTATTATCTTGTATTATAGTCCTATACAGATGCCTTATTGTGGTGTATAGGTAACCTTGAATTGCTGAAAGCTAAGCTTGGAAAGCAGTATGATTCATACTGATAGGATGCTGGATTTAGAAGTCAGGAAAGTCTGGGTTCTAAGAGGGTTCTGGTAAGGCTTAAAATGAGACATTATAGTCAAGGGACTTTGCAACCTTAAAGGGCAACATATTTTCCTGTTATCATTATGTAAATAGAGTACAAGTGTGGGCAGGTTCTGTAAAAGTTTCAATAATTGGTCTGGTTACCAATTGTGAGTCTGCCATCCAAAAACTAGTAAAACAATAAATGTTAATAAATTTTATTGAATGTCCAGGTTTGAAAAGGTTCAAATTTGGAAGGTTAGTCACCAGATAGTTAATATTTTTAATCACTGAAATTGAAATGCAATTGTAGTTTAAGCTATACTGAAAGGAAGCACACAAGAAATTACTAATCTTCCAAAGCATTAAAGAAATATATTCACATTTATAATAAAGGACTTAAGATCACAATTAAGCCCTTGCCCAATCATAAAAAATTCAACTTTAAATAGGAAAAGTAGATAATGAAATCAGAGAACCTTATAAGAAAGGCAAAAAAGGGGCAGCTAGGAGGGGCAATGGGCAGATTACTGCCAGTCCGGAGGACCTGAGTTCAAATCCAGCCTCAGACACTTAATAATTATCTAGCTGTGTGACCTTGGGCAAGTCATTTAGCTCCATTTAGCCTTGCACCCCCCCCCAAAAAAAGGGCAAAAGTTTTTTTACCTGAATTATGAACTTCCTCTTATGAATTATATAGGCATATATGTATATGCATTTTTGTATATACATATTTTAGTGTAGCCATATTTGCATACAAACACATGTGGAGAGAATGACAGAAAGACAAACACAGAGAACACCAGACTTTTGACTGTTTTAGGAAATTCTAGCTGAGTAAACTTCTACTTAAGCAGATTAATAACTGCTCAGGAAAATTAAAGTCTTAGGAGAACTGCCTCAGGCTCCAATATTAAGTGCCCAAGGTCACAGCTAGCCTGTATCAGAGCAAGGACTTAACCCAGTTCTTCCAGACTGAGGTCAGCTCTTTAACCACTCTGTAATCCTTTTTTCTCTACTCTGTTTAATCTTTGGAAATACACTCATGAGAACCATCTTCCTTCTGCTGTAAGCACATGGTTAACGGTCAATGTACTGAAGTGATGACATCTATATGACCTACTTATGGCATGAACATTTCCTGTCTATTAAAGGGACACATGCAGCCAATTTTCAAGAAAACCTCCTTAAGTTTGGACTGTCTGGGAAAAGCTCTCAATCACAACAGAACATGGCAAAAAAAAAAATTAGGCAACTGAACTCAAAGAAGGTGGTTAACAAGAGAAGAATAGGATATAGAAACTGCCCTACATCAAGGCCAGAAAAATAGAAACATTTAGGCGGGAAAAGGAAGGGTGCCTCTGCTGTGGATATAAGGAGAGCCAGAGGAAGAGTAACAAGAAGCTGAATGATGTGTCCAAAGGAATGAAAGGAAGAGGAAACTTGGCGGTAGCCCTCTGAACAGAGGACAAAGAGGTGAGAAACAAAATGACATTGGACAAGGACGTCCTCCTCACAGATTACAGGTCAAGTCTAGTCTGTTTCCTCACCCAGGGCAGAATGAGCAATTCCCAATGCAAGAATGTTCCAATCTCCACCAACTGGCCAGCTTTCAGTTAGGGCATGTCTAAGACCAATGTATTGTAGGAAGAAAAAGGAATGGGAGACTTCAAGGGAAGGAGTTGCTTTCTTTGGGTCAAAATGACTTCTGTAGAACCCAAGGTGAAAACGGTTGTTGATGCTCTTTTTGACTTGTGATGGGTGCTAACATGTTAATAAGTATAGCATTAACATCTCATTTACAGTGTGGTTTGGGGTGTGAGTGTTAAAATTCCTCACTGATCTAAGCCAGCATAAATCACTTAACAAGATGAGTGGAAATGGTTTTGACTTAAACCCACATGGTTTGGATTAATGTACTTCAGTGAAGGTCCATGAGAACAAGTTTGTGGCCCTTAGTAAGGGTGGAGGCTTAGACAAAAAAATTAAAAAAAAAACCACCATTCAGTTTGGAAAAAGCATCTCTGGCCTGAACCTGATTCAACAGGAAACTAAACATTCAGCACATACTTTTACAGAAGAGGGAGGAGAACAGAAAACAAAATGAGTTGAACTGAAACGTGAGAAAGTACAACATAGCAATTACTATCCAGGGTGGGACAGCAACTCTTTTTACATCTCCCCAATCCAATAATTCTCCACCCAAGCATTAGCTGTGAATGACCTCATTGGTTTCCCAAACACACTCCCGCAGACCTTCCTGCTCTGGTCCCCCAGATCAAGTCAAGCAATGATGTCAACAGTGCACCTGTGTGAGTGAGGTGGCCCAGGGTCAGGGCCATGGGGCTCAGAGATAAAAGCTTCCCTCCATTGGTGTTAATTAAATGAAGCTTTTGTTTTACTGCTCATCTTCTCAGTTTAATTTTCCTGGAAAGACTTCCTCATTTCTAAGAGATCAGACTCAAGTTCAACAGAAGGTTATCACCATATCTACAAACAGAATTTCCAAAGAGCCCTTCAAATACTTCACCATTAGGATTTCAGGGAGGGGAAGGAGAGACTGTAGTGGAGTTGTTGAACAGAAGGCAGGTAGGTGTGTGGAATCCTACAATAGTACAGTAGCAATTAATTGGCTACTTAGCCTTATCAGTGTTAAAGAGATTAACCTTAAAAATTCATATAGTGAGTGGAAAGGTTATTTTACTCCTAGTGTGCTATCCTGGTTTAACTACATTATTTTATTCCTATTCCTATCGATAAAGGAAAAAGCAAGTTATTTACACTTCAAAGCCTTATTATTAAATTTAATTAATATCAAATCTTCAATAATATTCTATTTACTTCTTTTACATTATGAAAGTACAAATAAAGTAATTTTAAATTAAGTCAAATCAAAATACAGTAAGCTTTAATGGCTTAAACTGAACTAGGACCTTCAGGGTCATCACAAAAGGAAGATGTACGAAGGACTAGCTCTGTATTATTAACACTGCAGAAAAGGGTTTATAAGTCAACTGTCTGCAGTTGAATGCCAATCAACTATGACAATCTGCTGTTTGTTTAACCACCACATTCATCACTATTTAAGGTCTTTATCAATAACAGTGAAGTGATTTGAACTCTACCAATTAAAAAGAGAGCTCAATACTGATATAACTCAAAAGATAAAATAGAAAGAAAATTGCAAAGAATAGAAAGTTTGCACAGCATGGAAGGGTAAGAGTTAGCTTCCTCTTTTTTCTCCATATAATATTCAAAAATGCTCCTTGGACTAACCAATTATAAATAGAACCTCTATACCTAAAACAAATTAAAACAGCCCAAAGGACATTTTGCTGAGACAATGTACAGAATTTTTCCATTGTTTTTACTGCCGTTAACCCAAAGAACAGAGAAGCTAACAGGAAAAAGGGAGGAGGAGGAGATTGATCACTGGGGTGATACAATTGAGAGTAGGAGAAAGGAGAGGTTGATTACTTTATGAATAGTTTTACTTATGTGAGAACTTCCTTGCAATGATATAGATGTTGGTATGGGTCTGAAGCCCATTAAGAACTTAAGAGAAAATTTTACATTCCGGTCCATCTCCAGTTGTCCTAATCCAAATCTGGCCACTGGACCAGATTGTTCTGGAGGAGGAAATGAGGCTGGTGACTTTAGTATAGCTCTCCTTCACTCAAATCCAATCCACTTGCTTGTCATGGAGTCATCCTCCTTATGTCACAGTCCTCTTCCAGAAGAAAGGTGAAACAACATTCACTTTAAGGACACAAGAGGAGACAGGCTTATGTATAAGGAGGGGGAAAAAAACTATAAAGAGCAGAATCATCCCTTCCTCCTTGCAATTTAGTGTTTTTTAGTGTGTGTTTTGTGTGTAGACACTCAAAAAATAATATGATGACTAACTGGTAATGATTTTCATTCCTCCATTAAAAAGCACACTATTTTCTTGACCTTACTACTAAAGATGAGCTGTATTGTTTACTGGAAAGATTGCTGGATCTGAAATCTGATGACCTGGGTTCATATCCCAGCTCTGTCACTAAATGACTTTGTGACCCTGGATAGGTTGTTTTTTCCTCTCTGAGTGAATTTCCTCATCAATGAAATGAATGGGTTGAACTCTTTATGAAGATCTTTCCTTCCATCCTCTGGAGTTTCATTGCTTTTTTACTGCCCACATTTACCACCCAAGAAGCAGCAGTTATACTCACTGTCAGAGTTGTTTAAATGGACTAAAAAACAACAACCGATGCTCTTCCCGTATTAGGAAATTCTATAGCAAGTTAAGAAATCCATTCAATGCACACTCACTGCTTCCTGACCACGTCCTTAGAAAGCATCCCTCTCTAAGGCCACAGTGTCCCAGTGACACAGCTTCCTCAACTCCAGAAACCTTTTTGTCAGGAACTACTTCCTTCCTTGCTCCTCACATTCCATTGTCTCAGAGGAATTCTACAACAATAATCCCAACGTTCATTGCCTTTCCCCAAATGTGTTGCTAAAGGAGGAAATAAGCTGTGTTCTGGGAAGAGGAGATAACTGACAGAACTCTCTCTTCCGGAAATCCAGTGAGTCTCCCAGTCCCCATTCTCGGACCATGCTGCACATTCACGCTGTAGCTAGTCATAACTCACAGTGACGTCAGAAGCAGGTTGGCTATTGTTCAAGAGCAAGATGTAGCTACTGAAGATCAAAGGCTAACCTTAGAAACTTCTAATTTCTTCAAATCTGTTTTGGTTTTCTCACAGAGGACAAAAAGGCCAGACCACATATTTATTCTATGCCTTTGTATTTAAAAATAAAACTGGCACATTCAGCAAAATAATTGCTATAGGATTCATATATTTTCTATTCGCTAAAAATTTTCTACCACTGTCAAACTCTCTTCTGACTACTTTTATCTAGACTGAGAACTTGCTGACAGAAGGGACTGTGTGGTTTGCGTATTCCCATATCCTCTCCAACCTAAGCCCCTATGGAACCCCAAACACAGGACTAGCCCTAGGTAAGATCTTTACTCTTTGTTGCCCTCATCTTCTCTTTGCTCTTGCTCTTCTTTCTAAACTAGTTATGTAGTGCCATCACGACTGAGTGGCTCCGCAAGATACCATCCCATGCTAGTCTGCTTATCCTGCTGTAGCATGCCTTCCTTTGGAATATGGACCCAGTCCACCTTTTAATCTACCAGGTACCCTCCTATCCCTTGCCTCTTCAATTGTTGCCCACACTACGGTCCTTCCTTAGTTAGGACTGGTAAATCAATCAAGACTTATATGATAAGTTAATGTGTCACTACTGTCACAGAAGTGATTATAGGTTGTATGATAGGCTGGAGGACATATTAGTTGTAGGTAGCCCTTTTTCTGACAGAATTCTTTCTTTTGGAAATTTGGTGAGTCTTCTGGTCCCTATTTTTGAGCCATTCCTCACTTTCACACTGTAGCTAGTCATTAACAAACAGTGATGTCAGAAGCAGATGAAATAAGTAGCCTCTTGTTTCAAATAAGCATATAGGACTGTCGGAGTTGTTCAAATGGGATAAAAATAACAATGGATGCTCTTTCCAGATTAGGAAATTCTGGTGGCAAGTGAAGAAATTTTTCCACAGACCACTAAGTTGGGTCTTCTTACTACCTATGTTGACTTGAGAAAGTTCTCTTACCTCCACTGCCTAAAAAATGAGGGGGAATTGGAGCAGATGTTCTCCAAGGCCCCTTCTAGCTCGATATTTATGATTATTTTTTTCCCATGCCTAGGTTTTCCCCCTGCAGTATTTCCAATTACTTAAAATATGAAGAATGAATATAAAACAATATTCCCATTTTGTGGGTAGTTAGGTAGCACAGTGGAAAAAGTACTAGACCTGAAATCAGAACTCATTTTCAGGAATTCAAATCTGGCCTCAGATATTTACTAGCTGTGTGACCCTAGGCAAGTTACTTAACCTGTTTTTCCTAGTTTTCTCATCTGTAAAATGAGCTGGAAAAGAAAATGGCAAATCACTCAAACCATTCCAACATCTTTCCTAAGAAAACTTCGAATGAGGTCACAAAATCAGATATGACTGAACAGCATTTTGCAACTGAAGGAATGAATATAAGTGTGGTAAAGTCACTTGACCAAGACTCCATGGTTCCCAAGTTGCAGAACTTGGGAGCATGAAAGGAACCTTTGGTTTGGAGCCAAAGTACACTGTATCAATGATCATATATTAGCTCTGTTGCTGTGAGACCTTAGATAAATAGAGCATTTTCCTCGTTTACAAAATGTTGAGATGTCTCTTTTATATATCTTCTTCAAAGACAATTGGTTATTTTCTGCGTTTAATTCAAATATTCTTACTACAGGACTGGTACTAATTGCAATATCTTAATTACAACATGGGACCATTCCTATAGTTTGGTTTCTTTTTTCCCTCATAGGCTTAAGAGCTCTATTTATTGTTTTATCAGATACATGGTAACTTAGTAAGTTATAAGTTTAAGACAAACAAAAAGTCAAGATGCTCATCAATTTTCTTTGAATTTGGTTCAATTTCCTAATTAATTCTACCAGTTTAAAGTATGGGTTTAGTAAAACCCATATGGATCAGCACTCAGGAGATATTTATAAATGGATGCTGATAATTCAGCATTAGGTTTGGCTATGAAAGACATTTGGTCTATTTTAAACAGTCAGATCTATTATCAAAGCATAATTTGCTAGCACTAGAATTAAATAATGTGCCAAAGGTTCTGAAAACCTTTGTGATTTGAAGAATCTATTGGCAAAAGCGTGCTCATTAATGGGGACTGTTTTGAAGGACAACGGTCATTTGTATATTTAAGTACTGATATCTCATTACCAAGTCAGGTTTATTACTTTTTTTCAATTCAACAGACACTGGCTATCAACTCATCCTGGGCCAGGACCACAAAGCCGAAAAACAACTTCGTCCCTGTCCTCAAGGATCTTAATGCTCTTAGTCACGAAAGTTCAGTAATAATAATAATAATAACACATAAAAACAAACTCATTAATCCTAAGAGGGTAAACTTAATTTTTCTCAAGTTATTTTATCCACTGTAAACAATTAAATAACATAAATTACATTTCAGGTATTAAATATTAAACATCAGATAGAAGCAATATTTTTTTCTCAATTTGATAAAAGAAATTAATTATTTGATGATATAGAAAGTAACGAAAGTCCTCAAGGAAATATATACCTTAGTTTCCTGAGTCTGTATGATTTCCCCCAAAATGGTAAAATCAGAGGAAATCATTTTTAGTAAAAATAAGGGATTGATTGGGTATTATCACTCACCGTTCCAACCAATGGGTAAATGAACCCAGCGCCAATGCTGGCCCGGACATCGTTAATTGGTAAAATGAAACCAGTTGGGACCCCTTTCTTCTCAGGCTCATGAGAAAGAGATAGGTGGGTTTTTGCCATGCAAATGGGCAAATTTCCAAAACCCTGAAGGAAAAGAAAGATTTGTGAGTGTGTTTATTTTTAAAACTAACATATTTCTCTACACTTGTTCAATCTTAACTTGCATTTCAGGAAAAGACCAGGGTGAAGGTCAATCCTATGCTAGGTAGGTAGGTGCAGACTAACCATTATACATGAAGCTGAAAGAAACATTCCTAGTATACATAGATTTCTGAGAAAGTGTTTGATTTCAGAAAGGAGATCTATTCTCTAAGGCTATCAATATGCTATTTATAGGAAGGTGATCTGGGTAAAGTATCCTTCAACAAGAGACTGTTAGTCATTCGCTTACTAATTCTGAATATATCAGGATGCAAAGGGTCCCCACTGTGTTAACTTATGAGTCATGGCTTTTTGATCTGGAGTTATACTCTAAGAACTAGAATGAAGTCACTCATTAGAACTTCTTATTTTCAAGGACCAAAGGCTAAACTTGAATCAGAACCCCAAAAGTGAAAGGGCAAGAAGTCACATGTGGTGTCTGACAAAAAAGTACAGTGTACTCAAGTAGTTTTGATTAAATAGTATATAGTGCCCTCTTTTAGAAGTATTTTATGAACTAATTACAATTCTAAAGATGACACATAATAACTTTTAAATTCTACTTTCTCAACTGGCATAGAAAAAGAAAAAAACTCTGCAAACGTAGAGAAATTAAAATAAAGTTTGGACTTTTTTGGGGGAGAAAATTTACTGAGAATTACAAACAGTAATCTCTTTAAAAGAGGGCCTGCCCCACTTTTACAGACTGAGAAGACTTGCCAAGGAGCAGATGAATGTGATGCATTCCACAGCCCTTGAGATCAATGCAATCACTCCATCACAGTCACTCTACAGAACAACATGAAAGCAGAATCTCAAGTGGACCGGCAAAGCACATAGACCATTCTAAGAATTCTTGATTTGCTGTCAGCCTTATGAAATGTGGAAAGTCTTGGGCAACAACTCTGGTGAAATCCAAGATCTCCATTGCCAACTTAAAAAAAAAAATGACAAATGATGATTAAAAAAACAGGGCAAGAAGATAAGAAATTCAAGAATGAGAGCTATATATGAGTTGCAGACCGAAGTGCCTGAGACTGTCCACAGCTTTTCTCATCCTTTTCCTGATATTTTTTGAATGAGAATCCTATATTCTACCAGACTCTTTGAAGGGAAAGAAAGGATATTTAGTTTGGCTGACTCTTCTGGGTAATGGTGATTGCAAATGTGTCTTTAGGATCAAAGAATCCCTGACACAATCAGCTAGCTCACTGGTCCTACTGAACAAAAGGGTCAACCAAGGACCTCTAAATACTGTGGCAATGTAAGTTCCTGTGTCACCTGATAGTTGATGGAGGATCTTTCAGGATTAATAAACCAACCAAGAGAATCCCAACTAAACATCATGGTCACAGCATGCTATTCATTGCTGTATAATACTAATACGTAAGAGTCATAGCCTAGTGATGTAGTTAGAGCTATAAAAAATAACTGGCTATAAAACAAAAGTCAAAGTTAGTATCTGGAGTCATTTTAACTCAGCTTAACAAGCATTAATTAAATGCCTACTATTTTAAACGCAGCGTGCTAGGTATTAGGGATACAAAGATCAATAAAAGGATGCAATCTGTATTCTCATTTGGCAAAAGATTGGGACAGGTACACAAATAGAGGGCAAAACAGAAATTGACTAAATACCTAAAAAAAGCCAAATGAAATAACCGAAGATATTCAAAAGGGAACAAAGACTGTCAACTAGACTTTGTGTACAAGTTAGGACCTGAATTAGATCACGAATGAGTTGATTTTGTCAATAGATGGAAGAAGATGAGACTGAGGAATGAACGTGTTTGAATGAAGGAGGATTTTAGAAAAGACTACTTTCTAGAATTTTACACATTGTGGCTCTGAGGTCACTCATTCATATGTAGTATATTTAAGTCAGCATATCATTGCATCTGGGTAGATAGTAGTGTCAGGTCAGGAAGACCTGAGTTCAAATTTGACCTCAGGCAAGGAAGTCCTACTTGCAAGAAAATACATTACACATGGGGTATCTAATGAAATGTTTGGCAGGTAGGCATGTGGAGGGCCTTGTATAAGGATGGTCACTTAAGTAGAGGATGCTAAGGATGGACGTTGGCATTTATATAATGTTTTAAGGTTTGTAAAGTGCTTTATGGGATACTATCTTCTGATCCTTACAATAACTCTGGAGAATAGGCATTATTAAGTCTTCAATTTACAGATGAGGAAACTGAGGCTGTTAGAAGTTAAGTAACTTGCTCAGAATCAGGAAGTTAAAAATTGTCTAGGTCTGGTGCTCTTCATTTAGTGACCCAATTGAGGGCACCACTGAAGTGAGATTACATAATTTGGAGCAGATTAAGTTCAGAACAATTTTATAACTTCCTAGCCCTACCCAAATTGGAGAGAGGGCTGATGCTAAGGGTTATTTAAGATGATAATCAGAGCTGAAACAACAGAAATTCAGTCACTCAGTTTAGGAATTCAGTTGCAAATTAGACTTGCAAACATGGATAATATCCTTAGCAATAATACTGTAAGGACCCCCTCCCCCCAATTTTCATTTATTCAACATTTTCACCCAAGGACCTCATAGTCATTTCTTGCTGAAAATAAACACAGATTAAAATAAATTCAGTTAATATAATCTAGCTATCTGTCAATTTCTAATTTTTAAATTAATGCCTGAGAATTACTTAGACAAAGCCCCCCCCCCCCCCCATTAGGTTTACCTGTTGTGTGTACCGTTCGATTTTAGATTGTGCCTCAGGAGAAAGCTCAATATCTCGGGCTCCATAGACTTTCTGAGCAATGGTTCTTATTTTTTCTACAATGGGAAGCTGTAAAAACACAGATGGGAATAAAAAATTGGCTGCAGCAGGCTGAAGGAATAAACTTTTAAAAAGTTTTTTGTTGTTTTATATTCAATTAACATGCATTTTTCATGTTTCCCCACCTTAAAATGATATAAGAAAAACAATATGTACAAAATGTGCACAGTCAAATAAGACATATTCCAACATTGTCCGATATTTCTCTTTGTGGGAAGTGGGGACAAAGATCATTATCAATCCTCTAGTCAGTACATGGATCAAAGTTCTTAAGTCTTTAAAATTGTTCCTTTTGACAATATTGGTTCCCTCCTCCCCATAAATTGTCATCCTGGTTCTACTTCATTTACCCTGTATCAATTCAATTGAGTCTTCCCAAGATTATCTGAAACCATCTCTGGTCATTCAGGTCATTCATTCACATATCATAATATGATAGAGAAAATACCTTACCTAAACAAATACTTTTAAAACTTTCAGTGGGAACATTTACACTCCAGAAATAGATAAATCAGGATTTGATTTATTGTTTTATTTAATGTCTAGACTTAAGAAAATGACAGAGAAAATGTAGAATTGTTTTAAATGTGTATCGTCTGTGTGTGTGTGTGTGTGTGTGTGTGTGTGTGTGTGTGTATTCCATTCCAGCTTGCTGATTAACATTTACCAATACCTCACCTCATTCCTAGACTATTCCCCAGTTAATGTGACAACCCTCTAGTTTTTTGACACTGAAAAAAGCTACTGTAAAATTTTTTTTGGGGGGATACATATAGGCCCTTTTCCTCTCTTTGATCTCTTAGTAGATATCACTGTGTCAAAGCACATTCATACTTTAATGACTTTAATACTTTAAAATACTACAGAAGGTCCCTTCAAGTTTTACTTTACTCACTAAACTTGTGAAAGAGATTCTGAATAGTAATTGAAGTACTTAGGTCACATTGACATTTTCTATGAAATTTTCTATAAACATTTTCTATAAACTGTCAACTAAATTTAAGAAGCCTAAAAAGCTTAGTCTTTTTTGGAGATTGGTTGAATAATTACTGGTCCCACAGTTGTAATTCAGCAATACACAAGAAGAGGAGCATTTCTTTGATATGCTTTCATAATAGACAAAAGTCTCCCTCTTTTAAAAAATTTTTATTTATTTAAGGCAATAGGGTTAAGTGGCTTGCCCAAGGTCACCCAGCTAGCTAATTATTGTCCGAGGCCCAATTTGAACTCAAATCCTCCTCCAAGGTCGGTGCTCTATTCACTGCGCTACCTAGCTGCCCCTATAAGAGTCCCTCTTAAAGAAAACAGCTATAATTTTTATAGAAAGTGAAACTTACTGTGAAAAAAGAATATAGGCTTAGTTTCTGAAATAAGTTTAGAATTGGCTGGAAGAAAAAGAATACATTAGAACAGAAGGATCAACCAATCTTAAGAGTCAAGTGGTGACAGGTTATCATCTCCTTTAATTCTACAATGAACTGACCAGTTGGTATCACAGTGAATATAGAACTAGATTTGGAGTTAAGAAGACTTGAATTCAGATTCGTTCCACTTACTAGCTGCATGACCCATGACAAATAATTTAACTTTCTCAGTCTCAGTTTTCTTAACAATCATTTTACCGACTTTTTAAGGTTTCTGTGAAGATCAAATGAGATAACATATAAGTGCTTTGTGAACCTTAATGGGTTATTTAATTGCTTGCTGTCCTTGGGTTGTTTTAGTCTTGTCTGACTCTATGTAACCTCTCTTGGGGTTTTCCTGGCAGAGATACTGGAGTGTTTTACATTTCTTTTTCAGTTCATTTTACAGATGAGGAAACTGATGCAAACAAAGTTAAATGACTTGCCCTAAGTCATACAGATACTAAGCTGGGGTTCAATTTGAGCTCAGATGCTACTGACCCCAGGGCTGATTTGTCACCCATCTGCCTAGATGTAATGAAATGCGTATTTAAATATACTACATGTGGGGTGGCTAGGTGGTACAGTGGATAGAGCACCAGCCCTGGAGTCAGGAGTACCTGAGTTCAAATCCAGCCTCAGACACTTAATAATTACGTAGTTGTGTGGCCTTGGGCAAGCCACTTAACCCCAACTGCCTAGCCAAAAAAAAAAAAAAAAAATAACAAACAACACATTTATGAACACTAGTTTAAAAACCTCTGTTCAAATGCTAAAGGTAAATATACTACATGTGAATGTGTGACCTCAGAGTCACAATGTGTAAAAATCTATTATTAGGAAGGACATAGCAGAGATAAACTGCATACTCTCAGTATTCTTTGAGTAATCATGCACAGAACAAGAGAGTTAAAGAACACAGAAGATAGGTAAATACTCAAAGAGCTAGCAAATGGTAGGCTATATTAATCTTGGTTAGATCTCCAGTTCAGTCCTCCTTCCTCTATACTATAACAAAAGGAGTCAGCTAAAGAGACAAAAGGGTCAGAGAAGTAGGAGGGAAGAGTATTGATGAAATTGAGTATTTGACAGATGAAGCTAGAGTATCTAATAGGAAATATAGTAATGACAGAAGAAATAGGAAGTGGATTAATTATTAAAAGCTGCATTAAAAATATCTTATACTTTATTTTTCTTCCTTAAAGATATGATTTCTCTCTTATCACATTCAATTTGGATCAATGTATACCATGGAAGCAATGTACAGACTGGCAAATAGCCTTCTGTGGGGAGAGGGAAGTAAGATAAGGGGAAAAGTGTAAAACTCAAAATAAATAAAATCTTTGAAAAAAAAAAAGGAAGATGAGGGAACACAGGAATGAGCAATCAGAAAATCATTCAAAATTTTGAGAGAGCAGGAGATTGGTTGCAAGGGCCTGAAGAGATATACCTACTTTCATCTCTGCATTTTTGCATCTATCATCTCTGGAATGCACTTCCTTTGCATTTCTGCTTCATAGAATCAAGAGTTAAGTACTACCTTAGTTTTTTTTTTTTTTTTTTTTAATTTTTGCAAGGCAAATGGGGTTAAGTGGCTTGCCCAAGGCCACATAACTAGGTAATTACTAAGTGTCTGAGACTGGATTTGAACCCAGGTACTCCTGACTCCAAGGCCGGTGCTCTATCCACTATGCCACCTAGCCGCCCCAAAGTACTACTTTAAAAAAAAAGTTTTATAGATGACTTGTTTATGCATTACAAATATTTATAGATTACTCCCACTTCCTGAGGTCTTTGTTACAACAGTTAAAAAAATTAATAGTGAGTGACCTTGTCTAAAAGTTCATAGAACATTCTGCATCTGTATTACCCCACCCACATACTTAAAAAAATGAACACAAATCTATTAATTTTTTCTCCTTTCTACAGCTCCCTCCCCAAATTGGGGAAGGAGAGAGAGAGAGAGAGAGAGAGAGAGAGAGAGAGAGAGAAAATTTCTTTTAAGTATCATTTCCATGACATTTTTTCCAACTGTTAGTGTTCAACACAAACTATCTTCTCTTGAACTTTGTATTCATTCTGTATACAGACTTCTATTTCAAATAGAGTGAAGCAATGTAAACACACACACACACACACACATATAGATCTATATCCATATGTATGCATATACACATTGAAACTGGTCATTTGGTATCAAAGTAGATATAGTATTGGACTTGGGAGTCAGGAAGTCTTGAATTCAGATCCTGCCTACTTATTAGCTGTCTGAACCTTGGCAAGTCACTTAACCTTATTTCTTCCTCAGTTTCCACATCTGTAAAAGGAGAACATAAAGAACATTCCAATATCAGAGATGTCTAAAGCTGGAACAGCTGGGTTGCTTTGTAAATATGGAGTGCATATGTATCATATGAAGATGTGTGTGTACATAAACATATACATATATTACTTATATGTATGCATGCACAAACATATACACACTATTTCAAGAGAGTTTTTCTACTCCAAACAGAATCAAAGCTCCTTGTGAGTGGGCAAGGAGCTTTGATTCTGTTTGGAGTAGAAAAACTCTCTTGAAATAGTGTGTATATGTTTGTGCATGCATACATATAAGTACTCTACACTGGAGCCAGATCCTTTTGTAGTGCCTTGTTTAATTCTGGGTATGACATTTTATAGGGGATGACAGACAAATGGGGATATGTGAAGAGAATGGTAGTAAGTCAATCAGTAAAGTATGATGGGTCTAAAGACTACACCTGATGAGAATTGGTTGAAGCATATAGAGATAGATAGCTTGAGAAAAACTCTAAAGGGAAGACAACACTTCAAATATTCAAAAATATTCTTTCCCATTGGGAAGACAGAACAGATCTGTTCTACATTGCTCTAGAGCAGGGATAAGGAATCTTTTTTTAAGGAGCATTTGGATATTTATAACATCATTCACCTGTTATTTTTAGTCAAACATTTAATTAATTCATCCAAACAACTCCTAGCTTTATTGAATTTTGAGTCATGCCTGCAGATGCTGTGGCAGCACCAGACCAAATGCTCTTTGGGTTGCATGTTCCTTGCCCCTGTTTTAGAGGAAGACATGGGACCAGTAGGTGTAAATTACTGGGATAGAGAGATTAGTGTAAAAGAAAGAGTGTTTCAACACTGGACATACAGAAGGCTGAAACGAAGTTGCTCTGTAAAATCATGAGTTTTCCAATGATGAAAATATTTAGCACAGGCAACAAATTGTTCAAGAATTTAGCGGGAGACCACAAGATAACAGAGTAAAGCTGGAAGAAGAATTAAAGGCATAAACCTTTCATTTTAAAGAGTCTGAGACCCCAGGTCAGACAGATAGCAGGTATAGAGGGAAGATTTGAACTGAGGTCTAACTTGAGAGTCAGTACTTGTCCACTCACCACCTCCCTATACGGTGATAACTGAAGAAATTGAAATTTAGAGCAGAAGACCTTTTTTGATCCCTTCTAAGGTCAAGATTTAAACAATATATAGTTGGAGAAGAAAGTATAGCTGGATTTAAATCTGCAGACAACATCAAAAGATAATTCCAGAGTAATTTCAACAACTGCCAAAATTTTAAGAAATCCCAAGTCGTTTTAACCCATAAGGCAGCTTTTGGAAATCTTCGAGGCAAGTGGTTGTGTCCAATTCTTTGTGAACCTGTGGAGCATAGCACACCAACACTATCTACAGGGTTTTCTTGGAAAATATACTAGAATAGTTTGACATTTCCTTCTCTAATGGACAAAAGCAAACACGTCAAGTGACTTGTCCAGAGTCACATAGTTAATAAGTGTCTGAGGCCAGATTTGAACTTAATTCTTCCTGATTCCAGATCCAGGGCTCTATCCAGGGAGTCACATAGCTGTATCTTTGGGCAAGTGCTTTTCTTTTTATTCTAATGGTTCTGTCTCTGGGATGAATTGACTTCTTTATCATAAGTTCACTAGAGAAGTTTCTTCAATATTTTTCCCACAGTTGCTATTACTAGCTATATTTCCCTCCATTCTATTCCTCCCCACTCTCATCTATTCCATTCTCTCTCTCCGTTCATCTTGTCCCTGTTCAGAAGTGTGTTGTATCTGAGTACTTCTCCCCTTCCCCCTTTGCTCTCATTTTTCTCTAGGGTAAGATAGATTTCTATACCCTATTAAGTGTGTATGTTATTTCCTGTCTGAGCTATTTCTAATGAAGGTTCATTCATTCCTCTTACCTCCCCCCCTTCACTCCATTACAAAAAGTTTTTTTCTTGACTATTTTATGTGAAGTATCTTAGTCCATTCTTCCTTTCCTTTCCCTTTCTCCCAGTACTGTATCACCCAGTGACTCCATCCTTATACCATATTATACCATTATATTCAACTCCCTCCTTTGCCATGTCTATATATGCTCCTAATTGCTCTTTAAATGAGAAAGTTCAAGAGTTATCAGTATCTTCCTCCCATGCTGGAAAACAAACAGATCAACATCATTAAGTTCTTCATGATCAGTCTTTCTCGTCCACCCCCTTTATGCTTCACCTGAGTCCTATACTTGGAAATCAAACGTTTTGTTCAGCTCTGGTCACTTCAATAGGAAAATTTGAAAGCCCCCTATTTCATTGAATGTCTATCTTTTCTCCTGAAAGAGGATGCTCAGTTTTGCTGGGTAGTTGATTCTCTTTTGCTTTCTGGAAAATCATATTCCAAGCCCTATGAGTGCTCAATGCAGATGTTGCCAAATCCCATGTAATACTAACCATAGAGCTGTGGCAGTTGAATTGTTTATTTCTGGCAGCTTTGACTTGGGAGTTTGGGAACTTGGTTATAATATTCTTGGAAGTTTTTCTTTTGGGGTCTCTTTCAGGAATCGATCGATGAATTCCCTCAGTTTCTATTTTACCCTCGGCATCTAGGATCTCAGGGCAATTTTGCTGCATTATTTCTTGAAAAATGAAGTCTAGGCTCTTTTCCTGGTCAAGACTTTCAGGTAACCCAATAAATTTTAAATTATCTCTCCTGGATCTGTTTTCAAGGACACTGTTTTTTTAATTTGATATTTTACATTTTCTTCTAATTTTTGGTTCTTTTGGTATTGTTTCTTGATTTCTTGCAAAGTCATCAGCTTCCTTTAGTTCCATTTTATATTTGAAGGGTTTTCTTCAGAGAGCTTTTATCTCCTTTTCCAGCAGGCCAATTCTGCTTTATAAGGTATTCTACTCATTTGTCTTTTGGGCTGCTTTTTCCATGGGCATAAACTGATTTCTAACATGTTATTTTCTTTAGTATTCTTTTGTATTTCTTTTATCAAGCTGCTGACTTGGTTTTCATAATTTCTCTGCTTCACTCTCATTTCTCCTCCCAATTTTTTCCTCTCCCTCCCTTAATTGTTTTTAAAGTCTTTTTTGAGACCATTTTCTATTTCTCTTGGAGGCTTTGGATAAAGAAGTTTCAGCTTTGTCACCTAATGACTGTGTATTTTGATTGTCCATGGGGCCAAAGTAATTTTCTATGGTCAGATTCTTCTTGATCTCTTGCTGAGTGAGTGTTTTTCCATAATTATTTAAAGTTCTTTTGTTTTTGCAAGGCAATGGGGTTAAGTGACTTGACCAAGGTCACACAGGGAATTATTAAGCTTCTGAGGCCATATTTTAACTCAGATCCTTCTGACTCTAGGGTGAATGCTCTATCCATTTCACCACATAGCTGCCCCTATTTTTTCTATAATTATTAAATTATATGTTAGGAATAACAAGGTAGGACCCTCAAACCTGCAGAGGGGCTCTGAAATTGCCTTACCTCATCACTAAAAATTAATAGGACACCCTTCAATAGTTCAGTAAATGCTTGGAAAAGAACTATACTTTTAAAAGAATAAAAGCTAAAAGGATGTCTGCTTTTCTGTCAGCAAGGAAAAAAATAGAGGAAATCAATGGTCATTTTTAATCAGGACAGGTCAACTGTCCCAAATACTTTATGTACTTCATGGTACAAAAGGAATAGAAAAGAGAAAGCTTCCACCCCTCAATTGTGTTCAGGCTCCCATCCTTTTGCTGAGGAGCTATAAAATTAATCTGGTACTACATCAATGAATGATTCCATTAAGAAAAAAGGCTTACATTGGAAAGGAACTTTTTTAAAAAGGAGGTGGCACTATTTCTGATGGTATATGGAGGAGGGTCATACCACACAGTATGCCCAATCCCCCAAAACACATCCCAAACCTCAAAACTGAACCCTGGCTCCAATTTCATAGATGAAGAAACTCAGGCTCACTGTCTGGGTCTTGAGCCTCAATCTCCTTCTAAGACACCAGTTCCTCTAGCAGTCTACCTCCTGCAATCAGCTTCTGAAACATTACATACTGTACTCCCACCATGTCTACAAAAGAAACATCCTGGCAATTTTTCTTATAATTCAGATTTTTTACAAAAAAAAAATAATTTATTTTGACTTGCATTCAATTTAGATCCTCTGATGTGCATATCAGTAGCTGGCCATGGAGGAAATGGTAGTGGCTCAGATGACATAACCTTCTCCCCAAACATCCAAGTTCATAACCTTGGTAATTATAGAAGAGGAATTCTTAAAAGTGCAGGTAGGTGGCTCAATCGAAAGAGCACTCCACCTAGAGTCAGAAAGACCTGAATTCAAATCTGGTCCCAGACACTCAGCTGTGTGACCCTTGGCAAGTCATTTTAACTGTGTCTCCTCATCTGTAAAACTGTGATAATATCAAAGTCAACACTGTTGTTGTGAGTATCAAATGAGATAATATTTACAAATTTTGCAAACTTTGAATTGTTGGGAACCTTTAAAAAGTGTTATATGACTATATTTCAATATAATTAATTTCCTTTGTAATCCTATTTTATAGGATTTCATAAAATTTAAAACTTTATCCTAAGAAGGGGTATATAGGTTTCTCCAGATCAGCAAGAGACTGAGATAAGAAAAAAAAATTAAAATCTTTGGATGAGACTCTTCTCCTAAACCTTCCAAATTCTAATTAGTTGAGCCTACCACTATAGCATCTTTCCATTTAATATGACTATTACCCTAATTACTAAAAAAAAATTCCTGATTTCCTTCTTTTGAGTCTTTTCTTTATGCTATTGCTCCATATTCAAAAGCCTTTGGTGGTTCCATAGAACCCATTAATAAACTCAGTCTATTACATACTTAAAGTCTTTTACAATCCAACTTCAACCTATCTTTCTATTCTCATTCATCTTATTCCCTACTACATATTCTTCTTTCTAGTCAAGTAAGACTTGCAATAGCAGCTCCAGAACCCATGAAATTCTACCTCTGGTCATTTTCCATGATAAGGGTGAATCTCTCCTTTCATCCAACCCAAATTCAAGACTGTTCAGGTGCTATTTCACCCATAGCATTTTTTTTTTGCTTCTTCTTCAAAGTCCTTTGGTTGTACCCTGTTTTTCTTTCCTTGCCCCTCCCCTGAGCTCCATGAGGACAGGGATTTTTTTTTTTATTTTGCTCTTCTATCCCCAACAGTCTCATGTCTGATATGTAAAAAGTACTCAATAAAAGTAGGTTGAAATGAATCAAATTTATACTGGTCTCTTTCTAAAATTATCCTGTTTCAAGTCCCTACCTCCCCAACTAAGTGTGCTCTTTTCAAAATTGTATCTTTCAAACAGTCTCCTGAACTCCACATGTGTTGGGCTGACACATCTGTTGAGCTTTGTTCATCAAGGTCAAACCACTGGCCAAATATAGATAACTAACACAGGAAGAAAATAAGCACCTACTATGTGCTCAGTACTTTTACAAATATTTCATTCGATCCTCACAAGAATCACGTGAAGTTAGTGTGGTTATTATTCTATTTCACATATGGGGATTTTAAAAAGCATACTTTTTAAAAAATAAGTTACCCAGTATGTGTGTGTGTGGTGGTGGTGGTGGTGGTGGTGGGAGAGATAACCACACAGCTAGTTAGTATCTTTGAATACGTGAATTCAGATCTTTTTGACTCTAGGCCCAGAGGTATATCCACTGTGCTTCCAGCTGGCCCTAACAATGCAAGTGGAATATTAGGTATGTGATTATGTGTGTAAAGTATGACATATACACACACATGAGGAAAAACATGAGCCAAAATGTAACTGAGAGGACTTTTTAATCCTTCCCCAGCCCAAGCTTGCCAGGGCTGACTGTATAGGACCAACAATGTATTCCACAAGCATGATGCCCCTTTACCTGAACATCACTAGTGCTGAAATGGCTGAAAGCATAGAGGATGCTGTATTTTTCTCTTCAGGCTCCTTTCCAGGTTTCAAAAGGCACAATATTATCTACTGAAAACTGGAGATAATGCAACATAAACATCCTGGACTCAAATCCTGGCAGGAATATCCTGAATGGAACATTCTAGTTTGTTCAGACAGCAGTCTTGGGAACCAAATTCCTCACCCCCTCAAACAAAAATCAAAAACTTTTTCATGTCAGTCATCATTGTAATCCTCTGATAAAAAAGAATTAGTGACAAATGTAAAATATATATATATATATATGCAGGTTTTGTCAATGAACCCAGAGTTAAATATGGCAGTAGATTAAAAAAGTAAGTATATTTGACTTATTTACAATTTAATATAACACATTTCTGTAGAAAAGATTAAACTCAGCTGTACTGCAATCAAGCACACTTTTCAGTTTAATAAATCCTACTTTTTTCATAGCCTCATGATACATTAAAAAATCCTAAATTGTTTCTTTAATCCCATACAAAATAAAAATGGTCATATCTTGGTTCAATAAATATGCTCTAATTAGTATTTCCCCACCAAAAAAGTATTATTTTTTGATTTTATCACTAGAAAGAATTTTAAAATACCTCAAAGGACCAAGCCAGTCAACTGAACTAGTGCATTAAAAAAAAAATCTATTAAGTCAAAGGAAAAGGAGATAATAGGATGAAAATTTTTATTTCAAAGCAAAATTATGTATTTACATCAGTTGACACACCTGGTCCTTCTACTGTTAAAAGGAGAGGGAAAATGATGTAGGTCATAAGCATATGGTCAGGAAGTTCAAGTCCTCACTCTAACACACTAGAACTGGGAGACCTCTGTAAATCCAGTTCTTTAGCTTCTTGAGGGTTCAGGTAACTCTAAATACATGAAAGTTACAGATGAATTTCTGACCTGCATTGCTGGAAGGAATTTCTACAACATGAGTTCTTCTATGTCAATTAAAAAAATTAAAAACTAACCTAAAACATACTCAGCTCACCTCAAACACATTCTTCCTCAATTACATAGAATCTTTAAAAGTTTTGTCAGTATAAGAAAAGCTAAAATCATTGTAGCTAGGTTGAAATGCTGTGAAAATTATTCAGGTATCCTTAATATTCTTTTAAGTTTTTTTTTTAACATATATTATTGCTATGACTATGGCTCATTCTTACTGGATTGTGAACAGTAAATGTAAATTTTTAAGATTAAGATTTTTATATGATTCTAACAGTTGGCTTGACAAAATTTTCATTTCAAAAAAAGAAAATATATAGTAAATTAAAAAATTAATTCAGAACATTTATCCATCAATTGCTGTAAAATTCTCTACAAGATGAGTAGTCATTAGCCTATTATTTCTATTTTGATAATATAAAGATCAAGTACTTGGTGAGGAAAAAGATCAGAAAAAAATTTCAGGGAATAAAAGGGTATAAAGGAAAAAGCAAAAGAAATTTGTTCTAATAAGATCTGCTTTTAAGGGAAAATAAAATTGGATAAAATTCTAGAAGAGATGTTTTAAAATTTTTCTAACATTGAAAATCCATTATCACTAGTGTAATCTGAAATGAGATGCTCATAAAGTTAAAATAAACTTCTGCTATAAATAGTTGGGGAGAGAGAAGAGGTAGTATAGCTTTATATGGACAAAAAATGTTTAAAAGTGTTTGAAATGTTTAAACAGAAGTGATCAGATGATAAACTTAAAAGTTGAATGGGAAGCTTCAGACATAATTGTTTTATTTACTTTTGGTCTCTTTGTATGTGTCAAAAATGGGGCACCTATTTTAAATGAATTATAAATACATTATAGGTAAACACAATTGTCAGAGAACTCCTAAATCTTAAATAATCCTACAAAAAAAATTGATGTTCATTTATGATGGCCGTGACACATGATACAAAGAGGTTAAACTACGTACACACTTCTAATTGTTAAAGTTGCCTGGGGTTGTTATTAAGAACAACAGGTTCCTATAATATTGATCTTAAGCACACCCATGACTCCAGACTAATCCATCCTAGACTCACATAGGTGTGTTTTTGTTCCTATGAGACTGGCCCTTAAAAACAACAGCAGCCACAAACATTAAACAATTAGTTCTAAGGTTTCCTTAATGAACCTCACTCTCCTTTGGTATTTATAGTCTCACAGAAACTGCCTGGATGTTAAGTGTAGATTTGCTGCCCAGAAATGTACATTTTTAAAAATCCCACATGGAAGATTAGTATAAAGATGTCACAAATTTAGCCTACTTTATTGAGCAAATAACAATAAAAATATTTATTAATCTCTGATTCAAATATGATGCACTGTGAACATAAAAGAGGAAGCAAGTAGTTACAATATAATGACAGAAATGAAAAAGAGTAAAAAGGTTGGCAGGGAGTTATCTATGATTAGTGAAGTCATTAATATTTAGTTGATGGTGAGATTCTTTTTTATGACATTATTTCTATTTAAAAAAGCCCCACCACATGGATTTGATTCTTCCTTCACAACATGATTAATATGGATCTATGTTTAGCATAATTACACATGTAGAGCTGCTATTAGATTGCTTTCTGTCAAGGGGAGGGAAGGGAGAAAAACATAAAACTCAAAACCTTGCAAAAAAAAAAAAAGGATAGGTGCAAACTACTGTTGCATGTAGTTGGAAAGACAAATTAAAAACAACAAAACCCCCGCCATCCTCATTTATTTTTAACACTTTAAGTTTCAAACTTGTTCCTTCTTTACTCATTCCTCACCCATTGCAAAGTCAAGCAATATAGTATAAATTTTACATGTGAAATCATGTAAAACACATTAAGAAAAGAAAAGAAATTGAGAAAATTATACTTCAACTTGCACTAAGAGTTCATTGTTTTTTTCTCTGGAAGTGGAGAGCATTTAGTTTTTTAAATCATGAATGCTTTGGAAATTGTCTTGGATCACTATGGTAAATAGAGTATCAGGGAAGTTTTTTTACAGTTATTCATTATTACAACATTGTTGTTACATTGCACAATACTCTCCTATGCCTTCTCACTTCACTGTATATCAGTTCATATAGGCCTTGCCATGTTTTTCTAAAAATCAACTCCCTCATCATTTCCACAATCATATGCCAACAACCAGTTCAGCCATTCCCTAATTGATAAACTTCCTGATTTTCTTTTTTTTTTGCCAGCACAAAGAGCGTGCTCTCACTCTCACACACATAGGTTCTTTTCCTTTTTATTTGATCTCTATGATATAAATCTAAAACTTTGTACAAAGTTCCAAATTGATTTCCAGAATGTTTGGACCAGTGTACACCTCTGTGAACAATTTATAAGTATGGTTCCCCCCATTTCCTCCAATATTTGTTGTCATTTCTCAAAGGCGTGAGGAGATAACTTATAGTTGTTTTAATTCTCTAATGATGATTTAGTGCATTTTTTTCATATGACTACAGAAAGTTTTGATTTCTTCTAGAAACTATACTTGTTCATATCCTGTGACCATTTTATTAACTGGGAAACAGCTCTTTATTTTTATTAAATTGACTATTCTACATTCAGTATATATTTGAGAAATGAGGCTATTATCAAAGAAACATTGTAAAATTTTTTTCATATTACTTCATTGTCTATATACCTTTTAGCAAATTGTTACCAAATAATTTCTCTTTCTGTTTTTTTAGATTTTTGCAAGGCAATGGGGTTAAGTGGCTTGCCCAAGACCACACAGCTAGATAATTATTAAGTGTCTGAGGCCATATTTGAACTTAGGTGATTTAAATCTAGTCTCTCTTTTTATTTCAACATAGAGGCTTCCTTTAAAAATGCTGAGCTATTTAGCTTGATTTCTAAAGATATTTTAATCATTATTATCTGAATATTTATATAATTACACTCTGAATGGTTGAGTGCTTACTTTGAGTTGGAAAAATGAATTCCATCAGTTTCATAATAAACCACATTTAAAAATCCATCATTTCAATTTTAGGTCACAAAATGAATGCATGATAAGTAGCTGTTTGTAGCTGACTTTTCATTCTCCTAGTCTTTCTACCAATGGGACTACTGAAGATGAGGAGGCACATTTATAAACACGCATAAAATAGCAATTGATTTTTTCCCAATTTAAAAGCAAGCACTTCAGTGACATTATAAGACCCTTATGATCAATAAGAATGAAATAAGAGAATGCCTAACTCAGAAGGCAGTACTTCAAATTTGATAGATACTACTCCCAGGCAGAAAACAGGTATTCTTTTGCAAGCTCAAATTACAAGTAGAAAGACTGAAAAAGTTTTTCTTTTCTCTAGCTATGTTTATATATGTCTTGGGAAGCAATAATCAACATTTTTCATTGAGTCCTGGTGGAAAGGTTCAATTGGATAGGCTTTAAGAGAGCAGGAATATCTGAGTTATTAAAGAAAAAAAAAGAAAACCCAGAAGATCAAAATAAAGAGAAAAAAACAGAAAAAAGAAAGATAATTTCTATACATATAATAAAGATTTTTACACAAAACAATAAATCTCTATTTTATACTACTTGCTTTTAAAAGGGTAAATAAATCTGTATGTTATTTTCAAAACTATCCTACTTTTCTATGCTCCTTTTCCAGGCATTATGAAAAAAAGTATATAAAATGAGTACATTTGATTCTAGTAATGAAATGCTTTATGAAAGGCAGTATGGTCATAGTGAAAAGAGATAGTTTGGAAATCAGAAAGATGCCAGGACAAGTCCTTCTTATGTAACAGATTTATGACACCATGCAAGTCACTTAACCTCGTAGTGCCTTGTTTAATGCTCTAAGACTGTAAGCTGCATTCTCTTGATTTTTCCCTTTTGTTCTGATTCTTCTTTGACAATACAATTAATATGGAAATAGGTTTAATAAGACTCTACATATATAACCTATATCAGATTGCTTGATGCCTCGGGAGCAGGGAGAAGAGGGGGGGAAAAGAGGAAAGGAGAAAGAAAAATTTGAAACTCAGAGTTGAAAACTATTTTCACACACAATTAAAAAATACAATTAATTAAATGAGAAAAATTTTAAAGGATTCAATTAAGAAAAAGGAAAAAAAGACTATAGATCACAGGAGTTGCTGTGGTCACTCCGATTCTACAGCACCCATCCCAATATTCCTCCCCAAAAGAATCAGTTTTAAATCAGAAAAAAAGTGAGGTGTAAATAAGTGAATGAAGCACTTAGTAAGAGAGAAGGGAACAGTCACATAGGCCAGGGTCATACTAAGAGAGCCAAGAAGAGCCTGGATTTTCTTACTAAAAAATTGATTATAATTACTATAAGAATGTAATGATAAGGACATCAAGGGTAACTGAAGTTTTGTAGGGTAAAAATAAAATATGTAGAACAAGAAACATTTTTGGACATGGACAATATGGGAATTTTTTTCTTGAATATATATATATATATAATACACACACACACACACACACACACACACACACACATAAAAGAGAGATCTACATCTAGGTGGGGTGGTCAAAATTTAGTGGGTATAAAGGATGTGGATAAAGTTTCCTCTGTTACTTCATTTCTTTCATAAAAATGGTCAGATCTTTGGCTTGGGACTGAGATCACTTAGGGAAGAATGGTGGGTGAATGAACTGAGGTAGTAAGAATGATTAAAGTATTACAGGATTCAGAGTCAGAATGGGGACTTGGTGATCACTCAGAAAAATGTTCTAACAAAGACAAATCTAATGATCACTTCTAAATACAAGAGAGAGGATGAAAGCCAAGAGTCTGGAAAATCCTTTCCAAGGAAAGAGACTGAATTCTATAGAGCATTTTTAAAGAGTAAGGAGGCCTAATGATGGATGTGTAAGCACTGATGAACCACAGAAAAGCAAGAAGACTGAGGAAGGAGCTGGGCAGGATGTCCACAGGCCATCCAAAGTGATGGATACCAGTAGTAAAGTGGGTAATTATGTGAACTGAAGCTCTTTCCCCTTTGTGTTTTTCTAATTCCTTTAATAAATATGCAGTATTTGTTTTTCATTTTGAAACTCCAATTCTAAGGCCAACTGAAGGTTGAATCTCAAAGCCCAAAGAGAACCTGGCACATGGTCAAGTTGGAAAGATTTAAAAAGCACAAATAACCTTCAACCACTCCCCATCTCTATAACATTCCCAGAAGGAAAAAAAAATCACTACCAAAAAAACCCCCCTCCCCCCTCCCCCCAAAAAACTTTAAGTGCAAGAGTTCACAAATTGCTGTCTCTGCCTGTGGCCTGAGACTTAGACTTATTTTAAAAAAAAAATTGATTTTCCTCCTCCTTCCAATCAGAACTGTATTCAAAAGAATGACTTCAAGAAAAGACCAGAAAGGGATTTTAATAAAAACAAACATGAATTTGCCAATTATTAAAATTATGCTTTGAAACTTTTCTAGTGTCATCAGAAAAAACAAATACTTCTTGAGCATATAATTCAGGAAAATGTTAATACTTTCATAAGTAGATTTCTGAGACAAATGTCTCTTTATTTAGCAGATAGACTTTCTATTATCTAATTACATGGTTCCCAATTCTAATGGAGAAAAATGAAATGATGCTACATATATTGGCTTAATTTGGTGACGCCCATGGATTATGAGTGCAGATGGGACATCAGTTTTACTCTCAGTGTGAAAAAAAGACGTTTTGAGTTGAAAAACATCACATGTAAAATTGAAAAGGGAACAATAATATAAAAATCTGGGGCAAGCTTTCTGTATGTTCATTTCTGACTTTTCACATTATACACCTTAAGATGATCACTGAGTACAACATTTTTCAACCCATAGGCTAATGAGAAATACAAAGTAAGTGAAAGTAAGATCAATGTATGTTTTGCTAATACAAAACATACTGATACCAGCTCATTTGGTTTGGATTGATTGCTAAATTTTTGGTCTGAGCATTCAGGTCTTGGGGGATTGGCAAACCCTATCAACTTATTGTTTTGTTAATTTTTTTTTAGACCAAATGATGGAAAAATGTTAATAAAACAGAATAACTTTTTGCTCACCTCCCCTAATATACTATCAAGTTGGCTGCATCCAGCTAATAAAATACCTTGCCAATAATTCTCCACCAAGATGCTATTCAAAATAGTTAATTTTAAGAGTGACTCTGAATTCTTCAAGGCTTTTTCAGGAAAATGTAAGTATGGCACTGGTGATAACTTGAGCCAGAGGTCCATCTTTACTAAGGTTAAGAGAAGCTCAGAACCAAAAAGCTAATTATGCAATGATTCCTTACACAATAATTCATAAGACTATCTTGCATATCATAGGAATTTAATAAAAATTAGCTTTATTAACCCATGTACTAAAATACAGAGGGACTGCAAAACTTATCAGGAGAGGGAATATACTTGACTGGTATGTAGTCGTGATTTTTTAATGCTATGCTAAGAATATATAAATATGTAAAATAGCTAGGTGCTGGGTTCCATCAAATATAAACTCTTATTTCAATTGATTTTCAAGTTTTATAAGCTATACATTGTTTTGGAAATTAGGTTTTTTGCATTTCATCTTTTTTTTTTCAAGGCTATGGGGTTAAGTGAGTTGCCCAAGGTCATACAGCTAGGTAATTATTTAGTATCTGAGGTCATATCCAATTATAACCTCAGTTCCTCCTGACTCCAGGGCCAGTGCTTTATTCACTGTGCCACCTAGTTGCCCCTTGCATTTAATCTTTAGTTCTATTTGGAGAGATGTCATCTCATCTGAAGCTACTTTTATTGGTTCTATATAACTGAATAAGTTCTCTAAATTGATTACTAATGTACCTGAGGTTTATATACTGCTAAATTTGTGATGCATATATTAATTTCAATTTAATCACGGAAAACTATCACATGATTTTTACCCTCTCCCACTCAAAAGCAGACTTTAGGTACTTTCCCCGATTTCAGATGGGGATGTCCCTCCTCCAAAGAGTTAGCATGCCAAGTCATTGGGCCACCCCTTTCTGCTTGCTCTGGGAGGGTCAGCCTGGTCTCCAAATTCAGGGTTGGAAACAACTAGTAACTTACTCATTTTATCCAGCAACCACACCCTGAATCCCAACAGTTTTCTGTATCTCCCAAGCCTCCTCATGTTTCTTCCTAGGAGGGGAAACCAGCCCTACTTTCTGAAAAGGGAAACCAATCATGGGGTGGGAGTACTAAGGCAGAGGCTACTGAATAAGAATCTAGACAGAAGGAAGCATATAGAGAAGTTTAGGCTTACAGGTGGCACAGCTTCCACTGGGATGCAAAGAGCCATCCTAGAGCGAAGTCCCAAAGACAGGAGGGTGGGCTGCTCCAGAAAGCATAAGAGAAAAACTTCCAAGTCATCCTATGAGAGCTCCTCTGAAACACAAGCTGACCCAGATGGAGCTAAGCCCGGCATGAGAGCAGACAACAAAATGTCATCATCTAGAACATAGGCCTGCAGAACATAAATCATTTGGTCTGATGCTGCCAAGGCAATGCATAGGCGACTCGAAAGTCAATAAATCTAGGATCTTTTTGGGAGGGTGAATTAATTAAATGATCAAATAGAGTGGGCCAATGGCCTGTGTGTGAATGATGTTATAAAATATCTAAATGCCCTTGTCAGAAAAAAAGCTTCCCCATCTCTGATCTAGAATTTGGAGTTGCCCCAGTATTACTTTTGCAAGATAGAATAGCACAAGCTTGAGCTCTGGACCTCATTGATTAAGCAGTTTAGAATATTACAAGGCAGGATTTAGTAGGGGCTGGATTATCCAAAGCTTTCCAAAGGGAAACAGGGCAAGCCAAGTCAGTAGTGCTCAGGTTTTTCAAAGGCTACCATGCAACTGTAGCCAAGGTACAGATCCCCACCTGTCTCCAACTGTTTCCCTTTTAATAGTCAAAGGGGTAGTGAATACAAATTGATCATTCCTCCTTTTCGGGGAAGGTCCCTGAAGTAGCTCCCACAGCCTCAGGACTTGGAATCAGAAAGACCTAAGGGGCGGCTAGGTGGTGTAGTGGCTAAAGCACCGGCCCTGGACTCAGGAGTACCTGGGTTCAAAGCCACTTAACCCCATTTGCCTTGCAAAAAAAAAAAAGATCTCACTCAATTTTAGTAAAATGAGTATCATAATAGGTTCTACTTCCTAGGGTTCTGACAATAAAATGAGGTAATTACTATATGGAAAGTACTTTGCAAATGTTGGGGCCAGTGAGACTGCTCAGAGGATAGAGTGCTGGGCATGGAGTTGGGAAGAGCTGAGTTCAAATCCAGCCTCAGATACTTCCTTAGCTGTGTGACCCTATGCTAGTCATTTAACCTCTTAGCCTTAATCCATTGGAGAAGGAAAGACAAATCACATCCTTGCCAAGAAAACTTCATGGACAGTATTGATGTGTTGTGTTTCACAGAGGTGATGAAAAGTCAGAAATGACAAAATTTAAAAAAAATACTAATTATATCATGATGTTTGGTACACAGAGATAGCAGCATACTGGGAAGGTAACATTAAGAAGACATTTTGTTTATAAAGAATAACGGATTTTGCCAAAATAAAAATTACTAGAAAGTTGTTTAGAAAACTGGAATCTCACTCACGGTCTTTTTTTTTTTTTTTATCTTTGCAAGGCAATGGGGGTCAAGTAGCTTGCCCAAGCTAGGTAATTATTAAGTGTCTGAGGCCAGATTTGAACTTAGGTACTCCTGACTCCAGGGCTGGTGCTCCATCCACTGTACCACCTAGCTTCCCACTCCCAGTCTTGATAATGATTAAATTAAATGCATGACTTTGGTTAGGTTGTAATACTTACAGCTAGTCCTTGTATAATGGAGTAAAGGTAAAAATCTTACTAGAACAAACTCCAAGCGATTGTTGACATTTCTACACTAAAACTGCTGTCATGCTGGACATATGTGGAAACAAGCTGCTGACCATCTCTGGGAAATATTTTTGTTAAAAAGGAATTTCCATTAGAGTAATATGTGAGTTATACCATAAGTTTCAGTGATAAAAAAGTTTCTGTCATAGAAAAAGTTTTTGTTCTATTTTTTCTTATTTTTAAAAGCAAAAACAGTGGGTGGCAAAGAACTGAAAATTGAGGGGATGGCTAAACAAGCTGTGAAATATGATTGTGATGGAATACCACTATGTTATAAGAAATGATGAGTTGGTTGATTTTAGAAAAACTTAGAAAAAACTTGCACGAAGTAATGAAGAGTGAATGGAGCATGACCAAGAGAATTTAACAGTAATATTCCTAAAAAGAACTGTGAACAACTAAGCTATTCTGAATATTATAAATTCTCAAATCAACCACAAAGGATCTATTAAGGAAGATGCTATCCAGCTCCAGAGAAAGAACTGATAAAGATAAGTATGCACAGTAGGAGTTTGCATGTATACTATATGTGTCTGTGTATCTATGCCAAATGGTGGCTTTCTCTAGTGTGGGGTGGGGAGAGGAAGGGAACTTAAAACTATAACAAAATAAATTAAATTAAAATAAACAAAAAAGAGATCAAATATCTTTAGCATCCCTAAATTAAATACTGAATAGAAATAAATAAAAGTACTGCCTTTGAGAGTTGGGGACAAAAAGGCAAATAGCAGAAAATAATAAAAAGGGTTCATCTCAGGGTTAGTGTATTTCTGTAAGTACTATTAAAAAAAACCCAAACCAACTCTTTTCCCTACTTAACCTTCTTTTCACCTGCAATTATTTTCTTGAGAAAAGCCAGAGTATATTTTAGTATTCCATCATCACTTAGAGTGGGTTAGTAGTGTGTGAAAAAACACATGCTTAGCCAGAACAGTGTGGGAAGAAACTGTGTGTGGTTGAACACAAGGTGCTGTTGACCTATAAAGAGGCAATGTCAGAGAAATGTCCTAAATGGAGTAATAGGACAAGAGCCCATTAATAGCCCACGTAAAACTAAATATGGTAATTATAGTAAAAAGTCCATCTTTACATGCATAGAACTTTCCAATTTACAAAGCCAAACTCTATATTACTGCTTTTTATAGTTAAATAACATTATAATTCCCAATTAGGTTTATGATTTGCTTGAAGGATGTGCTTTAGATAAATCATCTCCTCTGGATCCTGAAACAACCTTAGGAGGTAAATAAGTATTATTGGTTCCAAGAGACATTAAGAGACTAGTCCACGGACACCCAAATAGTAAGTGTCTGAGGCTGGTTTTCTCACACTAAAACCAGTACTCCATTAACTGTGTCACCTAGCAGTTATATGAAAAAATTTGTTTTTACATTTTAGTTAGGGAAACAAAGGCTCAAAAAATCATTTGCCCATGACCCTATAGCTCTATGGAGTAAACAGTGGGATTATAACTAGAAGAAAAGAAAGGATGGCATTCTGTAACCACTTAGAAAATGTATACACTGTGAGGGCTTAAAAGAGGTGAGGAATATATGTAGCCAAGAAATTAAAAAGCAAAACATCACAGTATTTACCCTGCTCTCTCTCTCTAGATAGATCTAAATGTATGTAGCTCTTGGTTTGAAATACATAAAATACACTATCTCTGTACAGATGGATATAAAGAGATATTGTGTATAATTCAAGTATTTCACAAAGAACTGCACATAGCTATTTCTCTCTACATGTGTAAATATACAACAGACAAAATCAATATATTTGTATCTATGCATAAATGTGTGTGTATCGATATGGGTAGAGAAACAGCTGTTACGAAAATGGAACCAAGAAAATTCTTAAGTAAGGGAATCAGGAGGGCCAAGATGAAATTTCTGATTAGACACAAGTTTTGGAATTGTTTATCTAGGGAGGGCCCAGCTAACCTGACAACAGGCCCAGTAATTAGAGATTTTTAAAAAGTGATTAAATCATATCCAACAAATTTGTAAACACTTGAAGATGGTAAAGATCAAAACTGAAGGAACTTTGAGGAAAAAGGCACAATAATATAGTTAGTGAAAGTATAAATTAGTCCAATTATCTTGAAAAATAATTTGGAATTATTCCAGAAAAGTCACTAAGTTATTCTTACAAAGCTTTTGAATCATCAATGGCACTGCTGGGATTTATACACCACAGAGTTCAAAGATAGAGAAGTCTCACATATACCAAAATGAGTTAGCAAAAAATCCCAAATCAAACCAAAACTAGAAATAAAGTGACTGTCCACTGATCAGGGAATGGTTGAAGACATGAAGAAAGAGATGATGAAAGTGAGGAATGCCAACAATTATGGGAAGATTTGCCTAAATTTATTAAAGAATCAAATAAATAAAACTAGGAGAACAATATTCATGATAACTACAATAATGGAAAAAATGATACTTGCTGGCCATCTTCATGTCATATCACCTGAAAATCTTTTTCTCAAATCACCAGCAATCCCCTCATTGCTCTACCACTCCACTCATCTTCTCTCTGGCTTCCCAGTTCAAAATACCCCTCCAAAAATACATTTTCTTTTCCTCATAAGGTCTTTCTTTTTGTACAGAGCACATAATAAATGGGCATTTATTAAGTGCTTTAGTATGCAAAAAGCACTTCTTGTTTAATCGTTTCAATCAAATCTGATTTTTTATGACCCCCTTCTGGGGTTTTCTTTGAAAAGTTATTGAACTGTTTTGTTATTTCCTTTTTCAACACATATGACAGATGAGGAAACTGAGACAAACAGGATTAAGTGCATTACCCAGGGTCATATAGCTAATAACAGTTTGAGGCCACATTTTTTTTTTTTAGGTTTTTGCAAGGCAAATGGGGTTAAGTGGCTTGCCCAAGGGCACACAGCTTGGTAATTATCAAGTGTCTGAGGCCAGCTTGGACTCAGGTACTCCTGACTTCAGGGTCAGTGCTCTATTCACTGAGCCACCTAGCCATCCTTGAGACCACATTTGAGGCCTTCCTGAATCCAGGTCCAGTGTCCTCTCTACTGGGCCATTTGGATGCCTCTAGATGTTCAGTTATTTCAGTTGAGCTCTACTCTGTGTGGTTCACACTCTGTGGGGATTTCTTGATAAAGATATTGAGGTGATTAGTGTAGATCACTAAGGACACAAATAGAAAAGATAGTCCTTCCACATGAAGGTCTATTCATTCATTCATTCTTTCACTAAAAGGAAGTCAAACTGAATAAAGGCTGTTTATGATATTAGAAGAGATAATAAAATGCACTTCTCTCCTTTTGGTAAGGAGACAGTGACTTTGAAATCTGATTGTACTATTTTTCTGTGCTAACAAGGAATTGTTGGGTAATCTTTCTAATCTTCCTAAAAGTGGCTAAGATATAAAAACAAAAAGAATGAACCCCTCCCCCTTTAAATGAACTTGACAAAGCTCTAGAAAATTCCATGGGGGAAATCTGTGATGCTTTTGTCGGGTCCAGGTAAGGTGTGAAACATCACAATAGTCTCAGTACTTGTTAAATCTTGGGAGTTAAGTGCTGACTTGTCACCTCCCTCCTCCCCTTCCCCTCCTTACTTGGACATCATAGAGGAATCGGAAGTGACTTCTTTGGTTTGCAGCTTCCCTCACAGCACGAGCCAAGTCCACGGACCCTCTGCCGCCAATAGACCAGTGATGGCAAGGGACAGCATCAAAGGCTCCAGCCCGTTTTGCCAGTTCACAGACCAAGTCAATCTCAGCACGCGTGTCATTCCTGTTGTTGATGGAAATATTGATGGATTTACTTAAAGAATGGATTTTTGAAACATCAGAAGGATGCACACCATGTTTAAACAAATGGGACTTTAGATTTTTATCCATCCTTCAAAATGGCTGCATGCTTTAGGCACAAGCTTTTATTGGATATGTTGTGTCAGTGGTTTTAAAACTATGTTTTAGGGACCTTATAGTCCTTGAGACCCTTTCAGGAGGGCCAAAGATGTCAAAACTATTTTCATAATAATACTAAGATATTATGGTAAATAGTGACAAATATAACTCACATAAAGAAAAGCTCTTTGAGGAATTCTCAGTAATTTTTAAGACTGTAAAGAAGACCTGAGACCAAAATGCTTAAGTACTGCTATTCTGGACAACAAGTCAAATACAATTATTGGTTCTTATTTTTTTTTTTTTTAAGGAAAGGTAAAGAATGAAGAGAAAGTCAAATAATTCTTTTGGGGTTCTGCAAGGACCTGAAAAAAAAATTCAAACAAAAAATCCAGGTTTTTAAAAACAATTCATCTGGTTCTCATAATTAGAAATGTGTTGTATGACACATTAGATATTCATAATAAAAAAAAATCCTAAAAGATCAGCTTACTGGTGATATTCTCTTTCCCTCACCTCTTAAGTATGAGGTCCCAAAAGAACAGAGAAATGCTGTTTGCCTCAAGGTTAGAATAATTCAAAAGGGAACTAATGATCCAATCTTGGTAAAAACATGAGGTTTGACTTACTTGAAGACATTTAGAGCAACCACAACTGGAACTCCAAAAAGTTGTGCAATCTGAATCTGCTTCTGAAGGTTACAGCATCCATCAGCTACCAGCTGAAGGTTCTGCAAGAAAAACCATTTGGCCCGGTGCATTATTTCTCAGGGAGCCCCATGAAGCCAAGAAAACCAAGAACAGCAGGAATGCTTTGGAGGGGTTTTATTTACAATTTGTCTTTACTTGTTTCTCCCCCTCTTCTAGAGTTACTTTATCAGAACATTACGAAACACCTTTTCCTAAAAAGAGGACTAGCTGCTTGTGAAAAGCTTCATCGACCACTTTAAAAGCGTAAGGCAGGATGCTGCTTCCTGGGATCCCCGACAGCATTAGTTGGCCGCCACGCCAGGAGCAACATGCCAAATACATCCGTGGGCTGGTTGACACGAGGCACAAGTAATGGGGTGAATCAGCGCCAGTTTTCCTTCCATTGTAGTCTTTGCTCCATCTTGAGCAAATCCCCAGTAGTAACAGGCCAAGGGAAAGATTATCTTAAAAAAAGATGGGTCTTGAAACATATTATTTCTTTCAAAATCTGAAATCTAATTTGATACCCACTTTCTGTTTGTGAGTCATACTGCACTCAACAGTATGTAACAAAGGCTATGCCAGGCTGCCTTCATTCATATATTTTCACAGTACAACTACCCAATAATTCACACTTCTTCCAAGTATCCTAGCCTGCTGGGTAGTCAATTTTTATTGAATTAAGTCTGTGACTAATTCTGAACATGAAGCATCCTACTGCTACTTTCTTCTGGACTAATCCGGTCCTATTTAGTTAAATTATAGAATCATGGCTTTTCTTCCTAGACTTTCACAATTTTAAGTTTGAATGTAATTCAGAGGCTGTTACAGAGATACTGCAGGAAGAATAGGGATTCTGGGATGAAATAATAGGTTGCCAAAGTAAAGGACTTACATAAAATAATTTTTATCTATCAAATACATTTATAAATTTGAGTTTCCTGATTTTTTTTTCTGGGTAAGAGAGAAGGGCTTGATTACTTCATGGTACCTTATAGACGGAGTACTTTTTGTTTCAAAATGGTCCTTCATGGATTGCATAATTCCAGATATAAGCCACCATCTTCTTTCAAAAGTTGATAAATAAATTCAAATGATACCATATAGCATATTTTTACACAACCACTCTTACCTCTTCTGTATATTCTCTTTTAAGAGGGACACCAGCAGTCACCTAAAATTAGGAAAGAGGTAAATTAAGGAAAATGTCATAAAATGTCTAATTCAATTTAATTCAAGTGACCAATGCTTTAATTCCATCTCCACTTTGATGGGAAAAATACCTAGGTATTCTCATGAAGTACAAGCTGAACATGAGAAAACAGTATTTGCAAAAAAAAGCCCAAAAGCTGATGTAATCTTATGCAGCAATAAAATACAGCGTCCACAACAAAGGAGGTATAAAACTTCAGGCTTCAAAGTGATCTAACATATATCATGTTTGTTACCATCAACATATATTAATTGTTTGAAACTATTCATTTATTCAGCCCTTCTGTGGACCATATGCTATCAAAAAGATCAGAGATGAAAATAATGAAAATACCAGGATGGAACTCTATAGCTAGGGAACCTGCTAATAAATGGAGAGTCTTCACAGAACTGATTTCTTTTCATAAATTCCAAGTTTTTAACAGTTTGAAATTTCTTGAAAATGGAAAAACAAATTTCAATAAAATAAAATTTAGAAGGAGCAAGGCATTTTCTTTTAAAAGATTAAGTTTTTGAAATAAATTCATTACTAAAGCAATTCAACACTAGGACATAACGACAGAACAACAAAATTTTCAGATATTTGATGAAAGATGAACAAAAGATCACAAAAATAAAATAATGAGAGACATTAAACATTAACTCATCCTTTGCAATTCTTCCGTTTTTTTTTTTTTTTTTTATTTTTCAGGGTGAGGACTTTTAGCCACCCCACTATTTACTATGTAGTTGTAAAATGTGTTAATTAAAAAAATAAATTCAAAACCTGGCACAACTCTGTGTGTCATTTAGAACTTTTCAGCCTTTAAGAGGCATGCAGTCACTGATGGAAGCAAAGAAAAAAATCAGGATAACTAAATGCACTGAAATGGATTAGCAGCTCTGTGTGAAAAGTTCCAAGTATGAAGTGTGTGCTTCATGAATGTTTAAAGCCAAACTTTTATGTGAAGATGTAGTGTGAACTTACGCTTGGGCCACCTCCATGCATCTTCAATGCCCTTATGGTTGCAACTAGAACCACTACGTTGGGAACCAAACCAGAAGCTCTACACTTGATATTGAAGAATTTCTCCATTCCAATATCAGCTCCAAAACCAGCTTCTGTGACTGTTGGGAATAAAACAAAATAATAATTATTAACATCTAAGAACATGATTGCCAGAGTAGCTACGGAACATCAATGTTGTCCATTTCCGGTGAATACTAAGCCATCTCCAATGAGTGATGTGCCAATCTAAAATCTTCCAATTTCCAAATTCCAAAGCAATGAATGACTACTGCAGTCTCTTGGAAGCTGATCAGATATGGCCAGAGGATGTCCCTAGATCTTCATCAATTCGGCCTTATTTGTTAAATTTCAAGGGGTACTATTTTTAAAAAATGCATAATAAAACATACCTTAAAAAAATAAAAACAAATTTGACTTTTCCATTTTGTTTCAAATAACACCAAAAGAGACTGGATAAATGTATCCATATGAAGGAAGACATTTTCAATTAAGCAACAAGCATTCACTATGCACCTAATATGATCAAGTCATTGGGTATATACAAAGTTAAAACTGAAAGAACCAATGTATTTTGATGAGTTTTATGTTCACCAATTTAAGTCAAGTAGATCTGTGGGCTAGAAACACTGTTAATGAGGCTGGAGGCTCCAGGACTGATTCATCTAAAAGCCCAACTGACTTCTCTTTGCTCTAAAGATGTCAGACACAATTTGTCTGTTATCTGCCTAGCAAACAAGTACCACTGGTCACAATGGTATATACTCTTCTACCATAAAGTGTGAATGGTTCAGTGAAAATCTGTTGCTACCAATGGAAAAGCACATCATAAAATAACAATGAATAATCAGCTTCATGTAAATCTATGCACACTTGAAAAGTGCCTTACAACCACACTGATTTTTCTTTTATTGTACTTGCATATTTTATGTAATATTAAATTATACTAATACAAATTGTATATGTAAAAGGAGACCATAACCATATAATGAAATCTAGCAAGAGTGAGCAGTATGGTGTTAGAGTGCAACTAATTTAAAATTACTGAAATTATAGTACAGGAAAAAGCTCTCATCAAAAGTTTTCAATTATGTATAAGCATTTTCAAAACTCAATTCTGTGAAGAAAACTACATATACTTTATACCTTTCATTCTTAAAGATTTTATTTTATAGTTTTTTGTGGAGTGATGAGAACACCATGATAACATTCAAAAAAATAAATACATTCTGTGTACAACTGAGGCTTGGATTACATTGAAAATAACTGAATGACTTCAGTTAAGACCAATTTATCCTTTAATAGCTTCTATGAATTTGACTAAGGATGGAATCCATTGATGCAAAATGGGCTCCTTTCTACATGCTGGATGTTAATGTATCCTATCTAGTATTGTCTTTCTTGGGATCACATTTCAGTTTTTGAGGTGGAAGAACAACAGGTACCATTCATTCCATTTCCTCATTTTATAGATGAGGAAACCAAGATTCTAAGAGTTAAGTTAAATACCCAAGGTCATATTGGTTTCATGGAAATCCTTTACTCTTTCCAAGTTTTCCAGGCTATTTCCCAAGCTCTTTTCTCATCTCCTGACATGATTAACATTTAAAATCAATTTCAGAGAATGTCATCCAAGGATCACAATTTTACACAAGTATATAATCTGAAGCCATTGTGGGAAAGGGCTTAAATATATTTTTGCTATGACCATACAATCCAATTAGATAAGGTTGAATCATGTCATGAAACATGAGAATGATGAATTTCTATTCTCCCATATCCTGCCCATAGCTTCAGTTTTTCACAAAGTCATAGGTTCAAGTTTGGTTACAAAAACTACCAATATGAGATCAGGTGGCATGTCATATCCCTCTTTATTCATTCAGAATTCCCAAAGCAAATTATATTTTCTCTTCTGCACTGAGCATGCATCAATACCCTACAAATACCTCAGGGTCAGGGATTTGCTTTATTTATCATGACCTCTTCACATAGCTCATCATTCATAATACAAAGTGGGTGGGGGGGTTGGAGAGGGCTTTACAAAAGAACCAGATGCAGCATCTGATAATGGAAAGAAAATTTTAAATATATATATATATACTGACTAACCACATTTAATTTTAGAAATTCTAGAGACAAAGGGAAAAAACCCCACAACAATGCTAGGATCAGCAGAGAAAGTTTAGCCCCAGCTGGAGGAAGTAAACAGGATACAGTCTCAAAGGTGAAAGGATGGCTTCCAAGGAACCAAAACCTCAAGGAGAATAGGAGAAAGTGACAAATTCTTGAACACAGAAAACTGCTTATGTTTGAATGTGCACTATAATCCTTTTCATAGTATTTCCTCCTCCTTCCCAAAGAAATAGGCAGGCCCAGGAGAATTAAAATTTTAGGTGCAAATTGGACAACAGCCAATCATTGCATGATACATGAACTGCCATAAGGTCATAATGAAGACTTATTAACTGAAAGAGTTATGCACAATCTGTGATGTGTTACTACTATTTATTTAGGACTATAGTGAGTAGTATGAAAATTTAATAATCAACTCTCATTTAGAGGCACTACACATCCTTAGTCTTTTCAGACACATCAGGAAGTCATTCAGTACATGAGAACTATAACTTATAGTTTGCCTAGTGGTCTGAAAGTTAATACTCACTAATGAAGACTGAGGTTTAACATGTTTTAGAATGAATTTAGCACAGCCAAAGGCATAATAGTCTATATTTTTTTTTTGGGGGGGGGAAGGGGTATAAGTAAGAGGAGTGATATTAATATGTAAGTACAAGGTTATTAGATACTGCTTGTGAAGCATAGCAGAAACCAAACTGCAAAAACCCACAATTAGCCCAAAAGGGAAGTTTTAATGGATTACTGGCTATTTGGATGTCTAATACTAGACAAATCTGCTCTTAATAAAAGAAGTTAACTGTAGGTCAGACTCAAATCCTTCTATGCCTTTGAAGTGTGTGTTAGGGTGGAGGAGGGGGTTAGGAAGAAGGGGGAAAAACATGGAAGTTGGGCATTACCAGCCTAAAAGAATACACCAGAGGGCTATTCTGTAATGTGTGCTGAATATATATTGGAGACCTGTCAACAAGCTGGAGAGTATTTCTGACTCACCAAATATCTAAAGGAACATTAAAGAGACAAGGGCATTATGGGATTATTTTTTTTGTGAGTTAGGAGGTTTAGGCTGGGAGAAAGAACACTGGACTGCTGGCCTTTATTTATAAAAATACTCTTTTTGACTTCCTCATCTCAAATAAGGCATTTTCAAAAATTAAGTTTTATTGATACCTTATTTTTATATTACCTTTGTCTCTCAATGTATTCTCCCTTCCTGTCCCTTAAGAATTTTAAGAGGAGGAAAAAAAAAGTTCATTTAAACCAGAGATTCCAATGATCCATGAGGATCCTTAAGATGTGTTCAGGAGGACTAGGAGGTAAAAAATGTTTTGGGCTTTTTTTTTTTTTTTGATAACACCAAGTTATTTTCCTACAACCCTCCCATGTTCAACTACATAATGGTTTAAAAGGGCCGGGTGGACAGAGTGCTGGGCCTGGAGTCAGGAAGACTCCTCTTCCTGAGTTCAAATCTGGTCTCAGACACTGACTAACTAGGTGACTGTGGGCAACTCATTTAACCTTCATTGCCTCGGTTTCCTTATTGATAAACTGAACTGAAGAAGGAAATGATGAACCGCTCTGGTATCTTTGTCAAGAAAAATCCAAATAAGATAATTTAGTGTGGACCATGACTGGATACGATGAACAACAACAGAAACTACCTGAAGCTGAATTATTCCTCATCTCCTTCAACCAAAATTATATCTTGGAAAGTGGAAGAAGGTATGAGAATGTCATCTGTTAAGTTGAATATTAGTTTTATGAAAATATGTAAAATAATGTTACACGCCTCACAATTTTTTTTGGAAGAGGATTATTAAGTTATTTGTGTTAATATATAATGGATCTATTAAGGTTATTATAAAATTAATTAATATTTTAAAGATTTACCATTTTTTCATTTCAAAAACAGTTAATTATCAGTAGATATAACACACACAAATAAAACTTCTCAATTTTTAATAGTATTAACCACAAAGTTAAGAAACACTGATCTAAACTAACCAATGTCTAAACATTCTGACAACATACATAATATTAGCCACCCATAGTTTCCCACATCTGCAATGAGGCATGGGGAAATATTTTACCAATTCATCTTTCTAAGCTTGGTTATTAGAATTTTGCAGGGTTGTTTTGATTGTTTTATTCCTGCTCTCTTTATTTTGATTCATGTAAAAATTTCCTTTTCCTTATTCTCTTCACTTCACATAAGTTCATGTAAATCTTTCTGTATCTTCTCTATATTCATCATATTCCTTATTTTTTTATAGTAGGCATATTTTATTACACTCAAGTAACAAAAGCAGCATGATGCAGAGGAAAGGGCAGTAAATTTGGAGTTTGGGAGCTCTAAGTTAAAACAAACTCCAATAAAAATACAAATCCAAATCTGTGAAACAATTACTAGTGTAACCCTGGGTCTCAGTTTCCTCATCTGTAAAATGAGATTGGTGGAATCAGTGGCCGCTAAATTTACTTGTCTTTTCTTTACTCAAACATTGGGCACCTATTTTGTTTCTGATACTTTGCTACTACACAAAATGTATGTTTTGGTATATATGAGGTCTTTTTTGTTTTTTGAGAGGGGGAACCATTGACTAACTTGGGATATTTGTCCCTCACTGGAGTCTCTGGGTAAAAAGGCATGAGCTTTTAGCCACCTTCTTTGCATATTCTAGATTGAAAATTGCATTTCCTTAATAGCTAGAATGGAAGAAATCATCCAGGTTCACCACATCATCTTATTCATAAGTAATTGGAGACCCAGAAAAATAAAATGGCTTGCCCAAAGTTATATAGCTAAATAATGGAAAAAGTTGGGGATGAAATACAGGTTTTCTCATTTTCAATCTAGTGCTTAACTATACTATGCTGCCCTGAACATCTGGCATTCTGTAAAACAGAATATTCCTTCTTAATGAGCACTTGGGGATATCAATTGACCCTAAAAGTATGACAAGGTCCTACAAAGCTTTCTAAAGAATTTTTCATGTACCAGGGTATTTTTTTAAAATTCAATTTCTTTGAAAAGTGACAAATCTCTGGATAGGTGTCATCTTATTACTCAGAATTTCCTATTCTCCAACCATGTTTGATCCAGAAGAATTTACTGCAACATGCTAGGTCCCTATTGTCTAGCTGGTATCTATAGACATAAATCCAATATGGCATTCTCATTCCCTTGGGATCCAAGTCATTCCTTGAGAATGTCAATAGATTCTATAATGGTGATGGTCCATATCTCTGCTACTTCTTTCTACCAAAACAGCAGGAAATTAAGCTGGTTAGGATATTTTCCAAATATTTGGTTGGCTCCTATGCTACAGGGGACTGAATAAATGCTGTGAGAGTAGGCTGAGCTACAGATTTGTCTAAACAACTGATTCTCCTATAGGACAGTTGACACTTTAATGGTATAGTGGTCAAAATAGATGGTCAGATTTCACAGTCACTTTTTAAAGGAAATAATTTCTTTAATCTTGAAAACTCATTTATAAAGCAGTAGCTCAATAATCTAATACAGTATGCTGTGTTGTCCATTACCTTTGGGCATGAGCTTGGATTTATGGGCTGCTACAGGAGTCAGCAAAGAATCAGGACTTGTAACCTGCTAATCTAGAAATGGACGAGATGAGAAACCTTTGCCCAAGGTAGCCTGGTTTGCTTAATCCTCAAAAAAGATTTTCTTGTAAAAAGGGGTGGAAAAAAAAGCTCTAACTCTAATTCAGTCAGCACTTTATTTTCTCACATCAAATCAGAAATAAAAACAAAGCCTTTGTGCTGGAAGAGGTATATGCTGGGATAAACTTCAACATTAAAGCCGTGAGCCACAATTCCTGAACAATGCTAAGGGAAATGGAAACTCAATGCTTAAGAATTGCTTCTTCACTCCCTTATGTAAACAGATCTGGTCTACTGCAGCTGTTTTCTGATAAACTCAGGAAAACTAGAGTTCAAAGTCACAGAAAAACACAAACCCTGAATCTGGAGCTTAAGGTGGGTTAGCCTTGGAGACTTTATGGTATTTTAGGCCTCCCCACCTCCCCCACCCCCAGTGACTAGTAGAGGCAGCAGCCAAAGTAAAGCAGGATGAATCACTAATTTATCTACACTGAAAAGTCAGGGTCATTACAAAAGCTGTCAGGAAGAACAGACCAGATGTTTGGCCATTTTAAACTCTGGAGATCCTTGCCAACTGAATTTAAACTTGGATCTATTAAACTTCTTAGAAAACTGCAAGTTTTCCTTGTTTTTAATGTTTCTCCTTGTAACCGAGCCTATTCAGGTTCCTGGAATGCCTTTAACATTCACATTTTCACAGAATGTGCACATAAAAGTTATTCTACAAAGTTATGCCTGACCTGCCGGGGAACATATATATATCAGGAAACAAACCAAAATGAAGGACAACTCAGGAAAATTGTGTTGGTGGTAGAATCATGACTGCCAAACACATAAATTTAATCTGGTTGTACTTTTTTGGCCTCAGAGGGGATATCCCAAAGAGTTACTTCAAAGAACAGAAACAGAAGAATTTACCAGTTTCTACAAGTTTTTTTTTTGGTGGAATAATTACTCTACTAGGTATTTTAAAATATAAGACTACCGAACTTATGCCCTATATACACTAAGTCTTTGTGGCCATTTCCATAATTTTTTAATGTAGGCAATCAATGTGTTCTAGTTCCATACTCCAAAAAAAGCAGTTAACATTTTAAAATAGTTCAATAAACAGAATTTATTGCAATTATACATATAAGAACTTGAAGCTCTCCACCCATCCCATCACTCCTTGTAGTGATTGGCAGCTGCTGATTGATAATGAACTTCAGAAGTGAGATAGGGGATCAGAGAACACAGCTGTAAAAGCAGCAAAGGAAAGATGAATAGAATGGAAAATGGGAAATTTGGAAAGAGAAGATGATTGGGGAAGGATGGTATGACAGGAAAAATGACTGGCAGGATCATGGGAGTGGGTGGAACAGAGCTGTCCACAGGTACCATCAGCTAGCAGAAATGTGATGGGTCTGGATCAGACTATTTATGAAGAACTTTTTGTTTATATTACCACAGTGAATGTATACATTGTTTTCCTGGTTTTGCAAACATGATTCTTTAAATCTTCCATTGTTTCAACAAATACTCCATTTTCAGCATCTTATGGTACAATAACATACCATCATATTAATACACCATAATTTCTTTGGTTATTCTCAATCAATGGCACCTATTCTCTTTCAAGTTATTTTGCAGTCATGGAAAGTGTAGCTGTTAAGTGTTTTGGTGTGCATGGGACCTGTTTGACTCTCTTTGAACTCCACAGTATATATTCTGAGCAATGGGATCACTAGGTCAAAAGAGCATGTATGAAGAGGTAAGTACTTTTCTGGCATAATTCCATAGTATTTTCCAGACCAAATGAAATAATTCACAGATTGACTAAGAGTTTAATCCTGTGTCTTTCTTTTCAAAGAGGAAGCATGTGGGAGTAGGACAGGCAGGAAAATATATTTCTTTGCTGTAGTGTGCATCACGCTCCCCCAACAGGAATAAAAATTCATAGAACATAAAAATGACCCACATTAAAACCAATAATTTTGGGCCACAATAAGGGAGACTTTCCATTACTAATAATTTCATTTTTTAAAATGCTGAAAAATTTCAGTGGAATATTAATTATGGAAAATGATAATAAAATTAAAAGATAAACAATGCTTAACTTCTTTCATAAAATTCAACTAATACAAAATTAATTCACTAGTTTTCCAGGTATTGTTGATCCTACTGTAGACAAAATTATTATTTATATATAAAGTGTTACCAATGTTCTTAACATCTGAACAAATTTTTGACAATGAACCAAATTTTAGCTTAAGTTTAATGATTTCAGTACTCACAATGGCATAAACCTTAGAGGTGCAATGTTAAAGCTTTAATAAGACAAGAAGGAGAGAAAAGCATACACATACGTTCAAAAATAATTTGCATTATTTCCAATTTCTAAAGTCTAGGATAATCAATAAAAAAAGATTGACACTGCGCATTTTTTAAACATAAATGTTCAAACTGAAAATAAAATTCAACAATGGCTCTCAGAAGTGGGTCAGGCACACTTTAGGACTTGTTCTCTGAAGTGTATTATGACACAAAACTAGGAAATGCCAAAAAATGCAGCTATATTTCTAAGGGAAAGCATGAAATTGGGGGGGGGGGGGGGGGAGAAGTCTTATGTAAGACAAACTTACATTCTTTAAGGTAAAAATGTCATGGAAAAACTAGATTTGGGAGTCAGGAGATGTCAATCAGTGATTCAACAATTATTTATTAAATATTTTCTATGTGATAAGCATTGGGGCTATAATGATAAAGATGAAAGTCTCTACCATCAAAGATATTATATTCCAAAGAACAAGACAACATGGACACCATCACAAAGCATCTTTGAAAGGGAAGGCACAAATAAGTTGGAACAGGAGGGAAATGTGCAGAGGAAAATCAGGAAAAAACTCAAATATATGGTGGCAATTTCAACTTTCATTAAAATAGTGGCTTTGATACTCTGGGATCACAGAAAAGTCCCTTTAAAAAAACACCCAAAGCCTCAGTTTCTTCATCTCTAAAATAGCTTGTTGCACTTCACATAGGGGTTGCTATAAATAAAGCATATCGTAATTTAAAGATACTATAGAAGTGTGAGCTATTGTCATTTTTATGTTCATAAAAAGATTTTCTCATAAAGTTGTGGAAGTCTTTGAGTGAAAATTGAATTTTCTTTCTTCCTTCACTTTTTAAAAAAAGAAATATGGCTAATAAGGAAATGTTTTTGCATGAATTCACATGTATAACTGATTCATATTGTCTGCATTCTCAATGGGTATGAAAGGGATACAAAGGAGAGAATTTGGAACTCAAAATTTAAAAAGAAAAATATACCCCAAAAAACAATAAATTGAAATGATCTAAAATGAACTAAAAAAAAAGTTATTGAAGTCATTCATTCAGAAGAGTCCTAAAATTAATGTGATGTTACCCTGCAGGTGTTGGATAAAAAGGATATGTGAATAAATAAGACAATGCAGAACAAAGTTTTAGAGATTTCCAAGAGGAAGAAAAAGAGATGGTATAGATTGGTGTTCAAAAAAGAAAAAAATGGAAAAGATGATATTATATAGTCATTTAGTGGGCATCCCCCAAAAATATTATGCTTATTAATACTTCTAAGCAGAGCACAACTATGCAAAACAATGCTGCATTATGTGGGAAAGCACTGGGCAGTGGGGTCAAGGGTCAGTCATCAATAGGGGAATGGCTGAACAAGTTGTGGTACATAATTGTGATGGAATACTACTATGCTATAAGAAATTGTGAGTTCAATGATCTTTGAAAATTATGGAAAGACTTATACAAAGTAATGAAGAAGGGGGCAGATAGGGGGCGTGGTGGACAGAGCACAGGTCTTGGAGTCAGGAGTTCAAATTGGCCTCAGATACTTAATAATTACCTAGCTATATGATCTTGGGCAAGTCACTTAATCCCACTGCCTTTCAAAAACCAAAAACCAAATCAAAATACCACAAAATAATGAAGAACAAAATGAACAGAACCAGGAGAAGATTGTGTACAGTAACAGGAATATTGTTTTAAGGACAACTGACTATTAATTTGACTATTATAAATATCCAAATTAACGATAAAAGGACACATGAAGAAAGATGATAATTGGAAATGTGTATCGAATAATTTTATATTCACATGGCTATTTGTAATGGTGGGTAACTCTAGAAATGATGGGAAGAAAAAATATGGAAATTCTCAAGAGAAGTTAAAAAAATTTGCTATAATGATGGCACATAGTTTATTTAAAAAAATGTATTTGACTAAATACAGTTGCCATTAATACTACGAGTCTTAAACAGCACTTTTATATAAAAGTGTTCTCTCAAATTCCCAGTGGAATAGGTCAATATCATCTTCACTTTCACAAACCAAGTAAGTTAACTGAAAATTCAATATGTCACTAAGTTCATGAACTAAACATAAACCTCATATACTTCCTTCCTTCATGGGAAAGTCCCTTAGGTCCTTGCACCGCACCTATCTACTCTTTATACAGTTCTGACAAACTTGGTTATCTGGTTTTCTGGCTAGCAGCAAAACAGAAGCAACAAATTTGTTCAGGGAAACTGATAATAGAAATGATAGCTCATAATGGGAACAAAAATGAAACTACAAAAAGTAGAGAGCTCACAAAACAGAACAATATGAAACAATTTTACAGGAGCTCAAACACCAATACTTTGGAGGCAGGAGGCTGGCAGTGTCTATATTATTAAATAGTACAATACCTGATGTTCATAATTATAGGATGATTCTATAGATTTAAGTGTTAGAAAGGACTTTGGGGGATTATATTGTCTAACACTCTAAATTTTATAGATAAGAAAACTGAGGACCAGAGGGAAGTGATTTACTCAAGGTCAGACATGTGGAATGTCATTTTCAGGATTTGAATAAGATAAAATTATTTTTCATGTTTTGTTTACAAAGGAAAAAATATACATGCAATCTCTTTTGAAAACATTTCCTTCCCTCCCTTTCTTACTCAACGATTTTCAATGATCCATTTACCTCTTGAAGTTTCCACCCCCGTTAAAGATTCAGCTCAAATGCCACTGCCTTCTCCAAATTAGTTCTTATACTTTTGGAATGTATTTTGGAAATGTAGTTCCTTCTTGTCTCCTCATTTGTATATTAGCTCCTTGAGGTAAGAATCAGTATTTTTTTTTAATTCTCAGGGCTTTAACACAGCAGGTGTTGTTTTAAAAAAAAGTTTTCTTAAAGTTTTGAAGAGTTATAGTGTTCTTTAAAATGGGGAGCTAAGGCAGCATGTACTGGTTGTAGATTTAAGAAACTTTTGTCTAATTTTTCAGAAACACATCTTTCTTGAGTAAAGCATAAATTTTTTTGCATCAAAGTCCCTTCAAACTCTAAATCTATCTGTTGTAGTTTATTTGTGCTTGACTTTGTGAAGATGAGTCTTTTTGATTTCAAGTGCTGCACTATTTACTGCACTACTTCTACTGCTCTAAATTTCTAGAATGATCCTAAAATAAGAAACATTAATTTTATTGTGCTTGAAGTTAAATCATCTCAACTTTCCACAAAGGGCCAGATTTCAGAGTTATCATGAAAGGAATTACAACTTAAGCCTTGTGCTGCTAACTTGCCCCCTACTATGGGGATAGAGGGTCAATAGCAGAAAACAGGCATTACAGCAGCTACTAAGAGTATTAGGATAGCCTTGTAATGGAAATATTTTTCACTTCAGCCCTTCAAAGAGTCCTTTTCCAGGGAATTAAAATTCATGGTAGAAAACTAAATGCAGAAATATGGTGAAGACTACATGTTATAGTATTGCTGTGGACATTTGCATTTATCTCTGAAGATTGGAAGATAGAATAGTGGGATCAAATGATGAAATCTAAAATTTAAGAGCAACAAAGTGTAGAATCTTTGCCATGGCATTAAAGCAAAAAGTAAAAACATATGGGCCCTTAGATTCAACACACATATTTAACATATCATCCATTTTGTTGGTGCCAAAAGAAATCTTATCTAAAACACAAAGCTCTACGTAGTTCCTTATTTGGGAAAGACAGACTACTAGGATTGGGGGATGGTGGTGGAGTTAAAGGTTTTTATAATCAGAAAAAAATCTAGGGGAAATACCTTTTATATTAGTTGAATCATTTAATAAGCACTTCAGTATATTTACTTTGATAAGAATGCCAATTGAAAGTCATATAGCTTAAAGCAATCTATTTCTATTTGAGGATTTTATATTTTCTCTAAATGTTAATAAAATAATGATAATAAATGGGATATGAGAGTCTCATTCAAGGGCCAAAATACATAATAGATTGTTTACACTGGGATCAATGATCAAAATCATATACTTTTGGTAAGATTCTGAATTCTCTTGATCACACTACAATGTATTTGAACAGCTTATAATATTTATGTTTTTACCATGCAATTTGTTGTGCATAATCTAAATGATTTTTTCATAAGGTCTAAACCTGACTTGCAAAAGACTTTACAAAGGCCTGATCAAATACTCAATAAACATTTAAGAGGCACTTATTATATGAATGGCAAACCACTCTAGTATCTTTGCTAAGAAAACCCATGACCCCTCTAGGGTCACCTAGAGGTGGACATGACTGAACAAATGAACAGGAGTAGCAGCAGCTAAGTAACTAAGTGCTAAGGATGCAAAAAAAGGGAGAAAAATAGCTCTCGTCCTCAAAGGCTATTACAATCTAATGGGCGAGACAATATGAAAACAAATATTTACAAAACATACTATAAAGGGGGGGGGGGAATAACAGAATGAAAACATGGGAATTAAGAGGGAGGATTGAAGTTCCTTCCTAAATAAGGTAGAAGTTCATTTGGGAATTAAAAGAAACCGGAGAAAAATGATAGTTACTGGCATACATTTTTGCCTTACAATTCAATACAATACAAAACAATTCAGCAAGGTATAAATAGTGACTATAATATATATTTGGGGGCAACTAAGTGGCACAGTGGATAGAGCATCAGCCCTGGAGTCAGGAGTACCTGAGTTCAAATCCGGTCTCAAACCAAAGTCAAATCAGGAATATTTTCTCATATTATACTTAATAAAGTCTCTGTTTACTAAACACCCTTTAATTAACCTCATTCTGTAAACACAGTAAGTGGGAATGGAATCTCTATTTTCTTGTCAAATGTACTAACCCAGTACACCAAGATCCTCTGTATAAAAGTTGTCCCAAAAGTTTGAGTGTATTTTAAAGATTTCATCTTGACTTAAAGGACATCTTGAAGTAAAAAGGTTCCACAGTTTTAGAATAGGAATTGAAGAACGTGTTATAAAACATGAAAACTCTTGGGTCAACACACTGAATATAACAGACACAATAAACATCTGACTAATTCAATCTATTTCAACAGAATGGAATTTGGTCAGTGGACCAATCTTTCATGAATAATGGTCAAAAATTTTAACTTGACTTCAATGGATGGATGCCAAAAAAAAAAATATTCACTGTGACACTAGGTCTGGACATGCCAACTAGACAGAATATAGATAGCAGACAAAAATGGTAATTTTCAGAAGGGTAATTTGGTTGTAGGAAATAGGCATTTTAGTCTGATTTAGGGAAAACAAGGAGGAAAAAAGACCAACAAGAGAGACATCCAATAGTTATCTTCAAAATAGCCAAAGATTTATCAAGTGGAAACATTTACATTTGTTTGGATTAACCCAAGAGGGGAGTACAAGGAATAAGAGGTGGAAGCTTTAAGGAGGCCAATGTAGGCTTGATTATCAGGAAACCCCTCCAATGACTGGAGATTTCCAAAAGTCAAATGGGCTACTTGTCTTTCAGCAGGGCTGAAGTACCATTAATCTGGTATATTTTAGTATATATTCCTTTTATGTTGGGTTTTAAAGTCCCTTTTAAATCTAAAATTCTCTATCTGACCTCAGTACACAAGTATTATCATACTGTTTTCCAGTTTTCTCAGCAATTTTTGTCAAAGAGTGAGTTCTTATCCCAGAAGCTGGAGTCTTTGGGTTTAATGAAACAGTAGTTTACTACAGATTTCCTACTGTTTCTTTTATACCTAAACTATTCCACTGATCTACCACTCTCTTTTTTTATGTATTAATGTATTTTATTTTTTACCAGTTACATGGTAAAAACAATTTTTAACATTTGTTTTAAATACTTTTGAGTTCAAAATTCTCTCCCCTCCTTACTCTCTACCTTCCTCAGTGAGAAAGAAAGTGATCAATGTTTCACATGTAGAGTCAAGAAAAACATTTCCATAATAGTCATGTTATGAAAGTAAACAAAAATAATAAATTAAATTTAAAAAGTATGCTTCAATCACTATTCAGACAATATCAATTCTTTCTCTGGGGGGATATACAACAACTTTCATCATAAATCCAATCATTCAGAGTTGTCTTGGATCACTGCATTGCTGAGAAAAGCAAAGTCATTCACAGCTGATCATCCTAAAATATTGCTGTTATTTTACATACAGTACATTTCACTTTGCATTTGTTCATGGAAGTTTTTCCACATCAACTCTATTTTTCAGTCATTACCACAGTTTTGATGTAATTTATAAAATAGTGTTAGATCTGAATACACATGTATTATCTAATAATTACTTAGATTCTATTGTAAACCTGCAGAAAATCTTCCAAATCATTGTCATTACTTGTTGATTCATGGGACAAAATTAAGTGAAGAGAGTCTCTTCACCTATTAACTTAAGGTCCCCTTGTCCTTTTTTGGAGATGGGACTGAACATCATGAAAGTCAAATCCTTGAGGTAAACACTGAACTAGACTTAGAAAATCTTCTTCTTGTGTCTGGCTCTAAAATTACTCCTCATGTGGGACATGCAGTCTGAGGGGGTTGATATTAGATGGCCTCTTGAGATCCCTTCCATTTCTGACACTCTGATCTGATGATATTCCATCACTCAAGCTCTATAAGCTTTCATCTCCTTTTCTGTAAAATGAATGCAATGCTAGCTATCTTCTCCATCTCATCAGATTATTATAAGGATTAGATGAGAAAAAAATTGAAAAATTTTCTAAAAAATTCAGAACTCTATGGAGATGTAAGGTATTACCAATTTAAAAACAAAACAAAACTCCTGAATTCAGATCACTCAACATTTACTAGACTGTGTGCACCGACAAGGAGATCCAATAAAGATGTTGATTTTCTAAACCATCTATCTCAAAAGAGAGAACCCTGAAGTGAGAAATGAGAAAAGAGGCTATTTTATAAAACAGCATGCAGAGAAAAGAAGGTTGTGAATAACCTAGGGGCAGACCAAGAGGAAGTGAGAATAGGCTCATAAAAGTGATAAATTTCAAAGGGGAGTATAAGCACCTATGAAGAAATCAGGACTGGTGGGGAAAAGCAAATCCCTTCATTGTTTCCCTGTATATGTAGGCAGGAAAAAACATCATCAACAACATTAGGTGTTTTATTTCCTGAATGGTGCATATAACCTTCAGCCAGGCTCTTCCAATACCCTACCATCTACTATATCCTGATTTAATTACTAACAAAATTACCAAGGAAGCAATTTGGAATTACTGTAAAAGAAAAATGAGATCCAGATAGAGCTGAGCATTTTAAAAATCCTGGAAAAAGAATTGAAGGTTGAGTAAAGTAGTGGGGAGATAGCTAGATGAAGGTGTATATATATGCACGGACCATTACCATGACCTTTGCCTGGCAAGAAGCCCTATGGCTCATGTCATCAGAGATTGAAATAGAACTTTTTTTGGGAAGACAGCAATATTAAAATTTGGATGATATGCTAAATGTTTTCAAAGCCTCTCATGACATCATTTTAAACCAGGACAAAGTCAAATAGTCTTGACTACCTTGTAAAATGACCCAGAATAAGATCTGTTAGCTGGAGAGTGCCTGGAGAAGATGGAATAAAGGGAAGGGGCACCCCTGGGTGTAGGCATATTTCCATTGCTTCATCTGCAAAATGAAAGTAAAAAACAAAAACCTCAAGAAATGTTAAAAGGGAAAACAGAAGGAAAAAAAAAGTCTAAAATTCAAAGGCTTAGAAAGTCCAAGAGAGAAATGCATGTGAATCAGTTTAGAAACAACTATTAAAGACTCAAGTCAGCCTTTTTTATAAAGCATGAGTGGTGTTTGATGCCAAAGATACATGTTCTGAGGCAATAACAAAATTACTCTATCATATGGATTGCTGACTGGGTAGAGAAATAGATAGTCCTTGGGGTGACCGCAGCACTTTATAATAATGCCCATGAAAACTTTTATTTTAGTCTGAGAAATTTATCTAATTAATTAAGAAGGTTTCTGTCTACTGTCTGACTAAATGGAGTATTGATTCCATTATCCTGGAATAATTAATGCAGACAAGACACAATGTTCCTAGCCAACGTGTATCATCAATGTGTCACATAATACTAAATGTCTACGTGTACGTCAGCAAAACTTAACAATAGAGAGAAAAGTCTTCTTGCTGGTGTCAGTATACTTTTGGGGCAAAACACCCTTATCTTGAAAGGCTTTAAGTTCACCAACAGAAAATGACAACAATGGTATGCCTGACCTATTTTGAATAGTTCAATAAAAACTTAAATGATTAGCTTTCCTAGGACACAAGATGCTGTGCCAAACTGCAGCGACATCATGACCCTGATTAGACTGAACTACTTCCAACATCAAAAATCAGTTCAGCAGAAATCCAAATACCACCCATGAAAGCAGGATAGAAGTCTTTTGGCACTTACATCCTATAGAAGACCTTAGATCTATGCATTTACAGTGCATCAAGAGTTTCCACCTTGACCAAGTAGAAAGAAAATAGAGGGAAAGTTGAATCATCTTCAGTTTTTCCTGTCAAAGTACCCATCCTACCATATCTAGAGCAGATAACTAGATCTGAAAATTTAACCTCAAAGCAGATAAGCCTGGAAGTTCTCATAATGGGGAAATGAGTCCAAAGTAAATTCTGTGGGGCAATTCAGAGAGAATCATGCCCTAAGGACTCACATCAAAATTAATCTTGTTTCAAATTGAGTAGATTTGGTGGAACTCAGGTTGGCTTAATTATGGTGCCATTCTTCCAGAGAAGGATATTATTTATGTATTCCTCACTCAAGCTGCTATTTCATAAATAAGAGTTACACTCACATTTTCAATGAGGTAGTAATAAAGTTGGAGACTGATAAAGTAAGGATTCAAATTTTAATCATTGATAAAATGAAATAGTATTTGAAAAATGAAATGAAAACCTTAAATTATTGTTATCTTATCTGACTCCTCAGAGTGGTTTGCCATTTCCTCCTGCAGAAGGATGAGGATGAGGAAACTAAAGCAACCAGGGTCACACAAGCTTGTCTGAGGCCAGATTTGAACATAGGAAGATAAGTCTTCCTGACTGAAGCCTTATCTCTCTATATGAACGGAGCTACCTAGCTGCCATTGTAAACCTAATTTTGTGTGTGTGTGTGTGTGTGTGTGTGTGTGTGTGTGTGTTTAGCAGCTGCTGCTGCTACTATGGCTAATACTATCTCTACCTTGTCCCACTAGGATCATCACAGGGATATAGGGCATAGGGAAAGGGAGAATTAACTCAGTTTCAAGCTCTTTCAATACTTATTGATTCACTCTTAGGGAATATGAAAGCTAATGTAGTTTTATGTGATAATGAAGTTTCTATGACCCATTCAATTGGAACTCTCAATAACTATAGTGAATGGAAAGTAGTAGTATTAAAAAGTACACGTTTCTAATAGGAAGGAGGATTTTCATGATTAAGATTAACATTCTCCTCTTTACTATAAATGGAAAGCTAGCCTCATTTTTTTTAAATATCTTGCAACAATGGAGTACATGTACGTAGGGCAAAAGAAATGACTTACCCACAAAACCTTCTTCACCAACCAGTTTCAGGGCAATTTTATCAGCCAATACTGAAGAGTTGCCATGAGCAATGTTAGCAAAAGGACCAGCATGAACAAACACAGGTGTTCCCTACAGCATTTGAGAAATTAAAAAAAGATGTTAAAAAATTTGTTTTTGGCATGTAATTAGAAGAAAAAATAAAATATATTTGAAAAAACAGAATGGTGGAGCTTCTGAAATGTATTTAGAGTTAGAAGGGACCTTAAAAAGGTCTAGTCCCAACAATAGCAAATATTGAATACATTCAACTGGAAAACAGAATCTGAAAATGGGATCCTAGCGATTTCAGTGGTAACTCAAGAAAGGGTCTCTGACTTCTTCATACCATCCTTGGAACATGCATAGAAAAGTCAAATAAATAAATAAAATTTAAAAAAATAAGAAAGGTTACAGTTAGAAGACTATATAAATACAGCAGGGGCCCACCCACTTTTGAGGTATTAAGAAATACCAAGCAGAGGAAGGAAGAAACTTTAAACTTTTTGTGGTTTTTTTTTTTTAGGCTTTTGCAAGGCAAATGGGGTTAAGTGGCTTGCACCAAAGTCACACAGCTAGGTAATAATTGTCTGAGGTCAGATTTGAACTCAGGTACTCCTCTGACTCCAGGGCCAGTGCTCTATCCACTGTACCACCTAGCCGTCCCTAGGAAGAAACTTTAGAAGTAATATCTTATTTCATCCTAAACACAACTTTGGAACCATTACATCTTCATTTTAACAGTTGAGGAAACTGAGGCAGACAGATTTTAAAGAACTTGCTTAGGGTCACACGGTTAATAAGTGTCTGAGGACTAATTTGAACTGAGGTCTTCCTGATTTGAAGGTTAATTGCCTCTATGAAGGACAACATAATAAATTCTTAAGTTGTTTCAAGAGCAATTGTGTCATTACAAGATGAGAGTGCCATCAAGGCCCTAGGTCAGAGAAAATGGCATCCTGCTTTTTGTGACATCACTGAAAAGATTATACGATAATTTAATTTTGTAAACAAGTTTTCTCATAATGGTTAAGATAATTTTTGCTTTGTTCCCCCCCAGTACTCATCATGTACTTAGCACACAGTAAGCATATAAATTCTTGCTGATTCATTTATCATAAGAATACAAATAAGGAGCTCCAAGGAACCAAAAAGTAAGCCAGTTAGAACCCTAAAATACAGTTGAGGAAATGAAGCCACAAGGGGCAAAATAGCTTGTTGCTGGTAACTTCTATATGGGTGCTAAGTCGAGGAGTCAGGACAGGAAGTCTAACTTTTAATTTGCCATTCTTTCCATTGCCATGATTTATTTTGGCAATACTTAACATGAAATAGGAATGTTTATAGGGCTATTATTTCTTTCACCAATTAACATGACTAGCTTGCAAACATCTATTAGGTCAAATCCCTCTGAGTAGGAATGGACATAACAATCAGTTTAAAGTAAAACTTTGATTTTGAGCAAATTAAATAACTGTATTTATATAGTTCAGGCATGGTCTACTATTTGAAGTAGTCAGAGAGAAGTCATAACAACCATAATAAATGCATTCTAAATGTTTAATTAATTGCTGTATTGAGATATATTTTTGGACACTACTAACTAAGCGGGATGGATCTTAAACTATATGAAAGGGGAAATCCAAGGAGCCCTAATTGACCTAAAAGTTGGATGTTAAAAAAAAAATTTTTTCAAGACTAAATTAATCTGTCAATACAAAAGAAACTGGAACCATCAGAGCACCTACAGAAACTAATATTTTTTAAGCAGGTTTTGGGCAGCTGTGGTTCAAAAGATTCTCTTAGGTTACTGTCAATTACTTCATATGGATTTGCTACTTAGAAATTATTTCGCTTAAATCCCAAGATTATTTTTTTTCTTTATAGCTTTCTTTCATTCTCTAATTCTTACAAATGCTAGAAATTTGTGAACTACTAAAATATTAAAAGGCAAAGAAAGCATAATTCATTAAATGTTTTGTTAATCTGTAGTAAGGGAAAAAGAAAGCAATTCTCCAAAAGGGTCAAATTTAACTTTATTGTCCCTCTAGGCTCATCACTTTAATCTAATTACATTTACATTTCACCTACACCAAATCTTAGACTTCAAATGGATGACAGGTTTTTATTATATAACACCAGCCTAGACAAAGCTGACCCAATACTATTTGGGGCCTGAACACATGAAACCATGGGCTCCATCTGTGAAAACACAAGCTGTTCTTTCATTAACTCAGTGGGAAAACAAGGAAAGAGGTAGGGGCCATGGGGGTAGGAAAGATTGAAAATTCCCATGAACCATGACAGGCTCCTTGCTTAACATGTTTCAATGATGGAACAACAGAACAAAAGACAGAAGAAAAAAAAAACAAAAGAAAAATCATTGCTGAGAATGACAATGATACAGACTATCAGCACCACTGAATCACCATCCCTTAAACTCAGTATTTACTTCCCACCCTCCCAATATCCTTGGGGGATGTAGCAATAAAGCTTCAATATTTATCTTAAACTTTTTCTACATAGTAATCTTTGCTCCCCTTAAATTCTATTCCTATGGAGACAAATCTTAAATCTTTGGGAACGAAAGAACAATATAGTTTCCATAATCTGTCAGTTTTTCCTATTTTAAAGGTTTCTAGCCCACAAAAGGTAATTCACTGGTCAAGTTTCAATCATTCTCAGTAAGGGAGCTGACTTTACCTTGAAATTCTACAGTCACAGACTGAACCCTTAACCCCATCACACTATTTGTCTCATAAACAAAGAGGGACTACGTGACAGGGAATTGATAGAGGAGTACAAATTCCTAGTGACAGAAAAATAATTCTAGAAGGGCATGGTCACTAGGTCAGTTATGCCATTTTTTATATACAAAGCTGTTGCCATTCAGTCATTTTTCAGTCACATCAGATTCTCCATGACTCCTTTTGGAAGTTTCTTAGGAAAGACACTGTAGTGGTTTACCACTTCTTTCTCTAATTCATTTTACAGAGGGTGAAATTGAGGCAGACAGGGTGATTTGCCTACAGTCACAAGGGTAGGTGTGGGAGGCCAGATTCCAGGTCCTACACTTTATTTATTGAGCCATCTAGCTGCAGCACTTTATTTTTTTTTTAATTTAAGGCAATGGGATTAAGTGATTTGCCCAAGGTCACATAGCTAGGTAATTATTAAGTGTCTGAGGCCACATTTGAACTCAGGTACTCCTGACTCCAGGGCTGGTGCTCTATCCACTGTGCCACCTAGCTGCCCCCTAACTGCAGTACTTTATTATTTTTTTTAGAAAGATTTTATCGATTTTGAGTTTTACAATTTCCCCCCCATTCTTGCTTCCCTTCCCTTCCCCCACCCCTCACAAAAGGCATTCTATTACTTTACATTATTTCCATGGTATACATTGATCTCAGTTGAATGTGATGAGAGAGAAATCATATCCTTAAGGAACAAAAATAAAGTATAAGAGATCACAAAATTATATAATAAGATAACAGGTCTCCCCCCCCCCCCAAATTGAAGGTAAGTCTTTGGTCTTTGTTCAAATTCCACAATTCTTTCTCTGGATACAGATGGTATTCTCCATTGCAGATAGCAAAAGTTTTTTAATTTAATGTAATCAAATTATCTGGTTTGTTTTTAATGATGCTCTCCATCTCTTCCTTGGTCATAAACTGATTCCCTTTCCATAGATCTGACAGGCAAACTACTCCTTGATCTTCAAGTTTGCTTATAATAATGTTTTTAATATCTAAATCCTGTGTCCATTTTAATCTTATCTTGGTATAGGGTGTGAGGTGTTGGTCTAATGGAAGTTTCTTCCAATTTTTCAAGCAGTTTTTATCAAAGAGTTTTTATCCCAATAGCTGGACCCTTTGGGTTTATCAAACAGCAGATTACTATAATCATTTCCTGCTATTGCACCTAATCTAGTCCACTGATCTACCACTCTATTTCTTAGCCAATACCAGACAGTTTTGATGACTAATGCTTTATAATATAATTTTAGATCTGGTAGGGCTAAGCCACCTTCTTTTGCACTTTTTTTTATTGAATCTCTGGAAATTCTTGACTTTTTATTTCTCCATATGAATTTACTTACAACTTTTTCAAATACATTAAAGTAATTTTTTGGAATTTTGATTGGTAGGGCACTAAACAGGTAATTTAGTTTGGTAGAATAGTCATTTTTATTGTTAGCTCAGCCTATCCATGAAGCTGCAGTACTTTAAATAAAATATGTACAGCACATTAAATAAAATGACTAATAGATAACTTTGATATAGGTATTATAATACAGTAGAAAACAGAGGATGCTGAACTGGTAGACAGGAATTCTTTGTCATGGCTATATATATATATATATATATATATATATATATATATATATATATATGTAATCTCCCTGGGCATGTATCATAGAGTTTCTAGATTTATTTCCTCTTCTACAAAATAAAGAGCTTGGACGATAAATTTCCCTTTGGCTCTAAATATCTTTATAAGACAGCTGAGGATTTTCACAATTGTTTCCCCCACTATATTACTCATTTTTTGTTTTTTTCTAAAGGTTTGTTTTGTTGTTTTGGTTTACTGGAAAAGTACATCTCATAAGAGAAGCAAAGTAATAAGAATTGTAAGATTGATTCAACTCAAAAGGAACATTCAAAGTCCATCTAGTCCTCTGTTGAATTAGGTGAAGAACCTGGGGAATTTATATGACTGATATAAGGTTAAGAATAGTAAACTGAAAGGCAGCTAAATGGTACAATAGATAGAGTATTGGCGCTGAAATCAGGAGGACCTGAATTCAAATCCAATCTCAGATATTAACTGAGTGACCTTGGGTAAGTCATTTAGCATGACTGCCTTAAAAAAAAAGCAAAGAGACCACAGAGACCAGAATAAAGGCCTCTTCAGCTCCCATACCAGGGCTTGTCTAAGTACTTTAGACAGTGAATTCCTTGATTTTCTACCTCTCATTATTTAGCACTAATACCATTGACTATGTTCTAACGCTCCCCCCAAAACAGAACATTGTTTGAACTCCAATTTTCTTAAATTATCCAAAGTCAATCCAATTATAAATTTATAAGAAGTTGATTGTACAGTTACTGAAAATTCAATGACCAAGTTAATTCCCAGTGCTTAGCTCAGTTAATGTTGTATGGAAAACAACTTCTTTCATGGGCATTTGGGAGTTGAGGAAATACCTAAAGGAAAATCTAATCTCATGGTCTGATGAACAAAGCTCAGAACATTCAACATGACAGACTTCAGAGATACCTCCAGAGAAGTAAACAATGATCAAGTTCATGGACATCCAATCTTACAGCTCTTCTGGGTTGCATCGTCCAAGAAAAACTTGTCAAAGGCCACATAGAGAAGTTAGTAGTTCTTTATGTCTACAATGTAACCCATATTACCAAGAAGTATAATATAAAATGTAATAAATAATAAAATGTAGCAAAGTGTAATAATAACGAGTATTATAAAACATTTACTTTTATATAAAATTAAGAACATGTCATTTTTATTATGATCAGAGCCTGCTCTGTCGATACCAGCACATCTACATTTAATAAGTCATATAATGTTTTAAAGATTCAAATTCTGATACAAATAGCTTTCATGAAAAACCAAACAAATAAACAAACAAAAAAGAAACAAACCAAAAAAACTCCAATGGTCTGTGAGTAACAATGTTAGTTATATGAAAAAGTCAATCCATGTCACTTAAGGGTTAAGCTGATCTGTGATGTCACAAGGTTGGCACATGGGTTCACCTGTTCCTTCATTTTTGGATTATTTGACTTGGGCAAGATGAATGGACTCTGAGGGCTGCAGGTTGGACAAATGTGCTCTAGTTGCTTGCTCCTTGTCCAAAAACTTACTGTTAATAGCCATAAAAACCATCCCCTTGCTTTATAGAAGAAACTGAGGCAAAGGGCACTTCAAAGAGAGGCAGCAGCAGTAAGTTCAAACAGCTTTGTAATTACAGTCAAGAGTCCGTGGGTGAAGTTCTCTCCCTTCAGTAGATATGGGTCAATCACTAGGGCAGGGAACGTTTCTCTCAGTCTACATTTCCCAGGATTGCTTCAAAGTGCTGTGTCAACCCTAACATAAACATGTACAATGATTACTCTGCCTATTACTCCCTCAATAAGTGCCTCAAGGGACTCTCTTTGCTTTCTGTAATTGTATTTCTGGATTTTAGTATGTTGCTCTGCTTTTCCTTTCTTTCATTTGTTCAGCTAATTCTCAGTATTCTTTAGTAGAAAACTCATTGTAAATTCATGAGACCTCAAAAGCTAAATGGTGGACCCTGCACTTTGGGAATTAAGTATCTGGGCTAATATTCTTCTTCAGATGTGAGACTGTAGACAAGTCATTTTTAACCATTCTTTGCATGGGTTTATTTATTTGATAAATGAGGAAGACATACTAGGAAGTCTATAAGTTCTCTTCCAGCTATAGATCTGCAGCCCTCCTGGCAATAGCTATAGAAGCATCTTAATATTTAATCATGCACTTTGCATTGTCCCACAGAACTGTAGGTCACAACTAACATGCCCTCACATTCAAAATCATACAAAAATATATTCCCAGAGTAAAATTATTTTTAGATTATTCTTTCTTTTAGACTGAAAATGCAATGTATTAATGAGGATAACTGATATTTATTAGTAGAATTGTAGAAGTCATCCATCCTTAAAATATTTCAGATGAAACTAATCTTGTTTGAATAGTCCACTTTCTTATCAAAATATTTCAGAATATCTTGTGCTTCGAAAGCAAAATGTCCCTGACCTTATTAAGAACAATCAAGATTGTTCTACCTGCAACTCTACTAACTTCCTGAATAGGATGGGTACTTTGTATCATTAAATAGCTAATTAACTGAAATCATGAATTAAATCAGCTTTCTGAAGCTACAACATTAAGAAAAACTGATTGGGTGGCAAAGGAGAGAGAAAACTAAGCTACTGTACCTCACACACATTTTGTTTTGAATCTTCCTGAAATGCTTCTGTGATGCCTGTCTCCCCAACATATACAGCACATCTTGCATTTAATTTGTCCAAATGAAGATGCAAAATGCCAGGCTTTTGATCCTGGTCTTAACATGATTATGAGGAAGGATATAATGAAAACATTATTTAATTATTATTATCCTCTAATCTTATTATCAATGGACAGAAAGAAAACTGATTAAAGAATAGAATAACGGTCACCTTTCGAGGTAGTTGTCCATGTGCTGCAGGGAATTGCTATCTAACAAAGACTGATCTGGTCTATGAAAGGTTTTATTACTTAGTTGTTTGATAAATACTTACATATTATTAATGAAATGTTATAGTATGCTTTCTCTCAAAAAAACAATGATTTCAATATTATAGGGAATTCCCTCTATAGCTCCAAGTCTTGATTGGCAATTGCTTTGTAATTTTAATCTTAAGAGTTTTTGAAAGGCAAAGGGTTAAGTAGCTTGCCCAAGGCCACAAAGCTAGGTAATTATCAAGTGTCTGAGGCCACATTTGAACTCAGGGACTCCTGACTCCAGGGCCGGTGCTCTATCCACTGCACCACCTAGCCACCCCTGTAATTTTAATCTTAAGAGAACTGAGAAGCTTGTGAAGATGTCATGTGTCAGAGGACTTAAATCCAAATAGTTCTTACTCTGAAGTTAGCTGTCTAATCATTAGTCTAATCTCATATTGCTTATCATAATGGTTCTATATAAATCTGGATCTTAAAATATATATATATCTGTATAGTCATAATGGTTCCATGATATCTTTGTGTTTATACACACATATATACATACTCACATCTCAGGGCTACTCAAAATCAAGTGCAGATGGCTAAACACCTCCATTTAATTAAGATTTCCATAAAAATCATATGGTAACTCAAAAACTAAATAATAATTTAAAAATACACAGTAAATCAGATAAAAGAAAAAAACTATAGGATTAGGTTCAGGTAGGACAATTTCAAAGGTTCATTCACTTCAGAAAAAGAAACAATCATAAAAGTGAAGCTGAGTGGAAATTGTATCATTCCACAACAGTAACCTAGTTATTTAGTAGTTTAATTAGGAAAACAAGACCTTCAAGTTATGGTAGGTTGAAAGTTAAATTTGGTACTCAAGCAAATGGGCTGATTCTTTTAGTCACACTTGGAATACAAATTTAAACCTGATTTTTTTTTTACTTTTGTCAATAGCCCATTATCAGCTGAAACACTGCCAAATGTGGCTGACTGAGACAGATTACATTTCTTTGGCTCAGAAAGCGACTGAATGTTGTATCTTGGCAATGGTTGTTTATGGGGAAAAATTACAACTGTAGCTATAAGATCAACTCATGGTTTTGGGGGGGGGGGACTGGGGGAGGAGGAGAATAAAGAAAATTGTAAAGAAATATGTGAAATTGGGGCGGCTAGGTGGCACAATGAATAGAGCACCGGCCTTGGAGTCAGGAGTACCTGGGTTCAAATCCGACCTCAGACACTTAATAATTACCTAGCCGTGTGGCCTTGGGCAAGCCACTTAACCCCGTTGCCTTGAAGAAATATCTTAAAAAAAAAAGAAATACGTGAAATTGGTAACTAAAAAACCCACCTCTAAGGTCTGCATCAGAGTTGGCTTAATTGCATCCTTCATCAAAACAGTCAAAGCGCCAGTCACTCCCTAAAAGAAATTACACATGCATCAAAAATTTATGCTTATTTTATTGTAATCAGATACAAGTATTAAGCTTTCCATCTTCACTTGGATATGTGTAAGCAAGCACAAGTCTGAAGTCAAATTCTGATCATCCATCTGAATGACCCGTTCTGTAACAGTCAAGCAAGATCTGCAGTCACTTTCTCCTGCCATGCTTCCAAGTGAGAGTTGGACAAATCACTTTTTCACTCACTCAAGTGACTCATTTCACTGGACCCTCAGGTCCAGTTCCTGGCTCCCAGACTTCCGAAACCATGTTTTTTCATCCTAAAACTCCCCTTATTCAATCACCCTTTCAGCCTTCTCTCAAGCTGGATCCCCCCCCCCACTTCCTGAGGCATCTCCTCACTTCCCACTGGGGAGATCTTTCTGGGAGCCTCAACTTTGTGGAGGGGTTAAGGGCAGCCTTCATTATCCTCCTGTTCCTCCTTCAACACCATTCCAGTACTGAGGGGTTTCCTTTCACCCCCAGCTTTTCAGCTCCCAATAGAATGTGAGGTCCTTGAGGGCAGGGAGGACTAGATTGGTGACTTCATGAGTGTAGGGAACTCCTGGGTGAGAAATCTCTCCTTATCAAGGGAAGTCAGCCTTTTTTCTGCAACTCAGTGTGAAACCTAATGAAAATACTGGGTAGTTACATGACTTGGATAGGGTCATTTTCTATGCATCTGAAACAAAATTTGAATCCTGGGTCCATTTCTCTTTGGGACCAGTTTTCTATCCATTAAATATCTCTCTAGCTATACATTGTATATTAATTGCACTGCAGAAGAGGAGACATTAAATCAAAGAGTGACAAAGCCCTATGGGAGTTTTAAAAGGGGAAAGATCAGTTCTCACTTTGATGGCATGACAGGCTGTGGGAGAGGTGAGGAAATCACCAAATGTTTCATGGAATGTCAAATTTCATCTGTATCTTGAAGAACAAGCAGGATTTCAAAAGGGGTAGGCAGTTTATATAAAAGGTGTAGACAGAAGGAAAAACACAAGGAATGGTATGGATTATATGGAAAGTGGAGCAAATGGGGGTTGGGTGGGGAAGATAAGGGTAAAAAGGAAGAATAATATGAAATAAATGGGAAAGGTAATGGATGCTACATTCACTGTCTGGCTAGAGTCTGGAGAAGTGAAGGCACTAAAGGATTTGGGCAAGTAAGAATATATGTGGTCAGGGGTGGCTAGGTGGCGCAGTGGATAAAGCACTGGCCCTGGAGTCAGGAGTACCTGGGTTCAAATTAGGTCTCAGACACTTAATAATTACCTAGCGGTGTGGCCTTGCCAATACTGGCCTCCTTGTTGTTCCTTGAACATGTTACTTTCTGTCTGAACTCCATGTATTTTCACAAGCTGCCCCCATCCTGGAATGTTCTTCCTTCTCATCTTTGCCTCTTTCTGGCTTCCCTCAAGTCCCAGCTAAAATTCTACTTTCTAAAAAAGCTTTTTCCAATCTCTTAATTCTAGTGTCTTCCCTGCATCAATGATTTTTTCCCTTATCTAGTTTGTAGCATGGTTTACAAATCTGTTTGCCCCGTCTCCCTCATTAGTCTGTGATCTCTTGAGAAGAAACACTTTCTTTTAGCTTTCCTTTAGTATTCAGTAGGTGTTTAATAAAATTTTAGATACAGACTGGCATTACAGAGAAGATTTATTAGAGAAGTAGAATTTTAATGGCAGTTTTCTGAACCATTAATAGTGGTTTGGTACTGCTGTATAACCATTTCATAGTAGAATATTACATTTGTCTTAGAACATTTAACTTTCAAACTTTTAACCTCTGTGACATAAGCAAATGCTTATTATTGACTTCTACAACAAAACACTTATTAAGAGGAAAAAAAGCATTCTCGTCTGATAAATACATTCCACACCCTGTCCTCTTGAAGTTTACAGACAGAAAAATCTCAAGTCAGTAATGCTCTGTCTCCATTACATGAGAGGGGCAAAAGAAGTGTAATGGCTTTATTTCCCGCAAATCATTACGGCTTGCCATCTGCAACCATGTAACATTAGCTAGGGAAACTAAAGAAAGAAGTAAAGCTCAACTGGATGGATGGCCCCAAGTAAGATGGTAGCTAATCAGTAGCTCATTCATCCGTGACACATTCCCTAAATGCTGCTCCTTAAAAATTTATAGAAGTCAAAATATTCTAAGTACCGCCTTATTGAAATGGATGAAGCCTTCTGTGGCCACAATTCCCAGCAACAGCTTTGGTGATCCTTAGAGCACTTCTAGTAAATACCATTTTTTCTAACATTCAATATTTTACAATCTATGAAAAAAACATGCCTGGAAGTAGTCTTTCTTCTTTGGAGGCGTGGAAAGCAAGGAACTTTCATTACTTAACTGTGGAGATCTCAAATGCAAAGATGAAAAATATAGACAAGGTGCTTTGGGAACTGAGAAACATAAGGCATTTATGGGCTGCCTACTACGTGAAAGGCAACCCGGTAAATAATTTACAAATATTATGTCATTTGATCTTTACCACAACTCTGGGTGGTAGGTGCCATTATTATCCATTTTTCAGTAAAATGAGGGGAACAAAATTTAAGTGACTTGTCTAGGGTCACAGATAATAAGTATCTGAAATTGGATTTGAACTCAGACATATCTGCTTCCAGGACTGGTGCTTGATCCACTGCAACTTAACTTAGGGTCAAACAACTGGTGAATATGTCTGAGAGAGGATTTGATATTTCTTTTTAAACCTTTGAATTCCAAATTCTCTCCCAACCTCCCTCATTGAGAAGGCTAGCAATGTGATATAGGTAATACACCGAGAGCTTTCAGACTCCAATGAAGCACTTTGGCTAAGTTAGCCTCTCCCAGCCTTAGTTTCCCCAATTGTATAATGGCAAGATAATAGCATGGTTTTCCCAGTACACTGAAAAGATGAGGTCATCATACTACTGGAAGACTGTCTTCATTTGTCAATCTTTTTAAATTCAAAGACTAATAATATCTCAAACATATTGACTCGTCCCTGGGAAAGTAGGCTGATGTGAAGACAGATAACTGAGGCCTCCTCTCATCCGCCTGTCTGGCCCTGACAGATGGGAAGAATGAAATACCATGCTACATTGCATTATTTCAGACAGACATTCATTCCTGGGGGGAAGCCATAAATGGGGGTTTTACTCAGGGAGAAAAACAGCTGGTGGTCATTATTATCCTCAGTTTGTGGTGAATGTGTATAATGATTATAGGTAACCCCTCTCCCCCTTTCTCCAGTAGCTACTTGCTTCTACCATGCTCTCATCTACTCAGGTTTCAAAGAATTAAACAAGAATTTATTATAAGCTTAATGCATGCCTATATTGAGGACACAAAAATTCTTGCCCTCTAGGTTACATTCTACTAGTGGCAAATAATGTATATATATATATATATATATATATATATATATATATATATATATATGTGTGTGTGTGTATGTGTATGTGTATATACAGACAAGAAAATGTTACAGACAGGTAGATATAGTTAATATAACCAGGGGAAGAACAGTGATATCTTTGCAGGATAAGAAAAAGATCTTATACTTGAGGAGGAAATTGAAAGAAATTAGGGACAATAATAAGGAGAAACAAGGAGGAAGAGTAGAGAATAAATGGGAACGGGGAAAGACCCAGTAGCTAAGTTCAAGTATTAAAGGGAAGAGGACCTGCACAAGGGTGCTGACAGTATTATACAGAGAAAGGCGTGCACATAAAGGAGATGCTACCAAAGTAGAGGCCTTGGCAACAGATCGGATGTGGGGATTAAAGAGTCAAAAATAATACCCAGGTAACAAGACAGGGAAGTGATGCCCTCAAAAGTAATAGGGAAATTTGGAAGAGAAGAATATTTCCATGAAAACATAATGGGTTCAATTTTTAGATATGTCAAATTTGAGATATTTAGAAGAAATACAGAGTTCTACATGTCTAAGAGGAATTGGAGATGTAAAACTGGAGACCACCAGGACTTAATGATGGGCCATTTTAAAGATTGCAGTAAGAAATCATCAGTATTAGTATACAATAGAGCATCAATACTTTTGAAGTAGTAGCAATTAGATGGTACAGTGGGTCTGGAGTCAGGAAGACTCATCTTCCTGAGTTAAAATCTAGCTTCACACCCTTGTTAATTGTGTGACCCTGAGTAGGTCAGTCAATTCTGTTTGCCTCAGTTTCCTCATCTGTAAAATGAACTCGAGAAGGACATGAAGAGTCAGACATGATTGAACAATAATAACAGAGAAAGTGAAGACAAAAAGGTATAAATGGCTTGATTTTTGTTTTTTAAAATTTAGCTGAAAAAGGGAAAATAAAAGATCAAAAATAAGAGGTAAAGGCTGGGTCAAATTAAGATTTTTTAAAGGATGTGGGAAATCTAGGTACGTTTGTAAGCAAAGGGAAGAAGCAGTGGGTAGATTAGGAGAGAAAAAAGGATCAAAGGGTCAAGGTCAAGTAAATCAGAGAGAAAGGAATCAGGACTTCGGTGAGGAGGAAGATTACTTCATTCTCAAAGCCTGAAAGAAAGGAAGAAGAGGGCCAAGGGACATTCAGGCATAGAACTGGGAAAAAAGAAAGCTCACATGAATGGTCAAAGGAGACTAGGATGTAAAGGAAAGAATAAACAACCTTTCAAAGTGAAAGATAAAGTCCAATATGTGTAGATATTTTCTTATCTATATGAAAAGGTACAACATATGGGAGGGAAAAAAAGGGACATATTGCTTCTTAAATCCTCAATTATCCAAGTATTTATGTTAATCTTTTGAAATTCTAAAGTGCAAACTCACAGAAATAGGAAAGTCTGCACTTTTCATTGTAGAACAAAGGAGGGGAGTTACAAATCAGGAGTTTATTATAAGCCTACCAAATCATCAGCGGTTACAGGTTGTCCTTTTTTATCACTGGCCACCACCATTCTTCCCAGACGTTTTTTCATATCCGCCAGGCTATTTGTTAGTGCCAAAACAGCCATGATCTCACTTGCAACAGCAATGTCAAACTGGGCCTGAAGTAGACAAAGCAAAAATATTTATTAGTCACTAAGGTGCCCTTCCAGGGTGTTCTAAAAAGGATAAGATCTATTCTGAATCATAAGAATAAAAATCAAATCTGTACCTGTCCTTCTCTTGTTCAATGTCTCACTTATCCATTTAACAAATATTAATCACTTAGTTGTGTCTTGGAAAATGCTGGCAATATTTCCCTTTGCTATTCATATTTTCTGCCTTTCCTCTTTGATGAAATATTTGCAAAGCTCTTCAGGCACAATTCCTAACACACAGTAGGTTTTATATAATTGCTCAATCTCTTGCTTATTTCCTTTCTCCTTTGTACTTAAACAAACAGAAGAACATTTGTGAATTCATTCCCTCTGATCTGAGAAATTTTTTTGGAGACTTTTTTGGAGACTGTTTTTAAACTAGCTCATTGAATTTTCACATCTGTTTCCAAGACTGTGGTCCTGATTAGGAAATAATAGAGAAACCTTTTGGATTAGCTATATTTCATTAGCTGAAAAGTTCACCACAGAATCAATTAATCTCACAGATTGCACAAAATCTCTCAGCTTTTCAGTGGCTAAGACAAGATGAATGATTTTATTTCTAACAACATGATATTCTTTTCTACTCTTCTGATTCTACTCATAAAGTCAGTTAGAAAACTATGGAGGGACAAAGGAATGTCAAGGAAGTAGGGGCAGAATTCTGAGGTCTCCTTTGATGGATTAAAACACTCTAAAAGTACTTTTGGTTAAAAGCATTTTATTTATGAAGAACCAACAATGGACAAAGCTCTGTTAGGTACTGGGGAAATAAGATGAAGATGAAACTTGGATATGCTAATAAAACTTAAAAAATTTTGAACCTATTTTATTTAGCTGGAATAGTTTTTAAATCAAGGAATGCTTTTAAGTGTTATCATAGTAGAAGGACAACCTGCTATTTTTTTTTTATTTTCCATTTGATTCTTTTAGTGACCTACAGATATATAGAGCTTATTTGCTATTAGGTTTTGCTAATAAAACCAAACATTCCAACTAACTATGACCTACCCTTTCCAAGAAAGACAACTGGATACACCCTCAGACTGGATGTCATTGGGGACCTTCTCTAAACCCAGCTGATTAGAATAGCAGGAGTAGTAATTAGCTAGTCATTGTGGGTAAAGAAAAAGTCAAAGATGTACTGACCCAACATAACCACTTCAAGTCACGTAAAAACCATGTTCTTAGCTGTATGTAAATTTACCCACCTGACGAAAAAATCCTTTTTCTGTCTTTGCCTGCCCAATGGTTATTTTTCGTAGAAATCGGTCATTTGTGTCCAATACTGAAAGAAAAGAGAAAAGATTAAAATAGGCTCACAAATAAACTCTTAGTTTTCCTAAACATTTTTAGCCAATATATTGTACAATGTCCGGCAATATATATTGAATGACAGCTAAATCAATGATTCTCAGCAAATAAGAAAAAGTTAAACCACAGAATTTTACCATAATTTAATCCTGTTTTCACATCTCTCCACATATATTTCTATAATTTTATTAATTAGAACATTCAATATACATTTGTTATAAAGCAAGGAGCCTGGGAAGGATAGCTAGACACAATAAACATAAAGAGCTCCCTCTGAAGGAGTTTACAGTCTAATAGGAAAGAAAGATATAATTTCATAACTATGGAGAAAGGGATTTGGAAATAAAACCAGAAGGCATACATACATAATAGAAAGATGACTTTATTTTTAATCAAGAAACTTTGTTACTAGCTGTATGACCTTGGACAATTACAAGCTTTTTTGATTCTCTAACTCCTCACAAAATGGGGGAATTGGAATGATTTACAAAATCAGTCTCTGAAATGACCAAGTTAAAAATTTTTTAAACTAAATCTATACCATAAAAGGAACCCCATTGTAATATCCTCAGGTAGTCACCCAATTCTTGCTTAAAGACATCCAGTACAGGATGACTTTACTATTCAATAGTGCCAACTATTAGGTAGTTTTTCCTTAAATCAAACCCAAATTTGCCCATTTGCCATAACTATCCATGGATCCTACTTTTGCCATCTGGGGCTAAACAATAAATTTTAACCTTTCTCCATATGACAGTCTTTCCAATACACATGTTCCCCACCGGAGTCTCTTACTTTTCTCCAGGGTAAATATATCTTGTTTGTTCCATTGATCTTCATGTTTTGGATTTGAGGCTCTTTAATAAACTAAAAAGAAGCTACCATTCTGGCTGCTTTTTAGTTTATTAATATTTTCTTAAAAAGTGACACAAAAAGCTGTAGACAATAAGGTGATGGGAGGGATTGGTCCACTTCGGCAATGATGTTGTGCAATAGATGGATGGCAGAGGAGACAGAATGGAGACAAGGCGGACATTTAGGAGGCTAAGACAATAGTCTAGCTAAGAAAGGATGAGGGCCTGCCCTAGGTTAGTTGCCAAGATAGTTGGGAGGAAAGATATGAGAAAGACAAGGGAGGCAGAGCTGACAGGATGTGTGGATGAGAAGTAAAGGAAGGGCTCAGATTAGGAGCCAGGGTCACTGGGAGGATGACTATGCCATTAACAGTAATAGATAAATTACAATGAGAGATTCAAGGAAACAATGCTATTAAGGTAGCCTTGTAAAGGGAGTACAAAACATTTAGAAGAAGATACTTTCCCCTCCTACTTTAACTTGTCCATCCCAACTTGCACTTTAACCAAGCAATGATGGGGCAATGTACATGATTTTAAGCCAGCCAGGGTTGCAGACATAAAATCTCATAGGAAAAAAAAATCAACAGTACAGGAGGGAAAACTTATTGAAATTCTTATAGGCTGCTGCCATTTTTGCCTGAGGCCTGTGGTACTTTGCACGGTTGCTTTAAAATATGCCATTTGAATAGATTACAACTTGGTTATAAAAAAGAAAAAAGAAAAAAAAAGGGAGAGTTCCTTCTCAGATCTGCACTATACACAACCTTGGCATAGGAGTAAAGTTTTCTTTTTTATCAAATTTCAAAAAAAGGCCAGCAACCAAAGTTCAGCTGGTTTTCATTTAACAAAGTTAAAAAAAAACCCAACCCACAAACACACACAAAAACCTCAGACAAGAAAGCAGCTGGGGAGATCTTTTGGAGTCGGTGGCATCAAAAGCCCATCTGCATCTTCAGGATGCCATCTGTACTAAAGGGTTTCTCACAATTTCCAATTTTATTGATGTTGAAGGAAAAAAATATGTACAAGAGCCAGAGAGAAATAATCATAGGTCACATTTACATATCAGTTTCAATAAATGAGAAAGTGAATCTAAAGGATTTCTCTCAAACCCAGTATGCAGACAGATAGTGGAAAGAAAATTACAAGTAAAGGGTAAAAAGTATTTCTGTAAACTCATCTCCCTAATCAGCTAAAAGGTTTCAAATCTGGTCAACCCACGGTGAGGTCTTGTCTGGTAATTTTTGTTGCATAATAGTCTTTGAACCCTACCATGGATCACAGCTATACGTAACATAATTCCTATTCACTAGACTCTCCTAGTTGAAGTTACACAGAACACGTGATAGACATAAGGCAGTTTGTTAGGTTAGCATTTGTTTTTAAATTTAGTCAGTGACATTGTGCTATGGTCATTGCTGAACCTCATGTTCTCAAACAAGGCTGAGTGAGACATGCTCATTCAGAGGTTGTTGTTCCTCGTCCTTCCTGAAGAGAACCAAAGACAGGAGGGCAAGGACTTTAAGTGAGGCAGGCCTGTGCAAAGTCATCAGCCTCACTGTTTCCACCAGCCATCAAGACATGGGTCAGACTGGTAACAATCATGGATGCAGTGGGAGGTCTTGGCCTTTTTTAAGATAAGGTCTTTCTCTCAGTTTCTGGCCAAAATATAAACAATTGCTACTTACACTTAAACTGAGCCATCAAAACTAGATGAGCAAGTGCACTTTGGGCCTATTATTGGCTAATTGGTAAGAACCAGAGTGATATGGATTTTAAGGCAGAGTCAAGTAGCTCTATTTAAATCCCAATGAGTTATCAACCTGGTTATCCAGAGCTATATTTTGAGAAATAATAAAAGAAAATGTAAGAAAAGAGTTAATTGTTCCAATTAAAAAAAAAAGCAAAGCAACAAACAATGGTAGAATAAATAAGTAGGGAAGAAGAAAAAAAAATTACAGCATATCAAACCAGCAAAAATTTACTGACATTCATTCAACAGGAGACTCTAGTAGAAAATATGTCTGCTGGGGCAGATTCAAATTTGTTTCACTGAAGACACAGATCTATAAGAGTACAGAAAGATCCCTCTAAAGCTCTGGTTTACCCACTATCAATGTGTCTTGAGGCAGAATCTCCAATCCAATTACATCCCTTTCCAACTGAGTTAATCTAATCAAATTTTAAAAAACCTAATTGTAATCATAAGGGCAAAAAGATATATTTGCTCTAGAGAAATAAAAAGCAATGGTTTCTCCTCCCACATCAGGAACACTACATAAGATCAATATGGTAAGGTTATCAATTCCAAATTCTTCTGACCCATGTATATTTACATTAACACCATAACTTTCCATAGATCAGTACCAAGTAGTAACATGATTCTTGTATTTATTGAAATAATTATTGGAATAACTTTTAAAAGCTGTCATGTCCTTTCATATTGATCCAAGGTAACAGAATACTTTGATTTGTTCTATCTTCTCAGAAAGAAATCAATCTGAGAACTGGTATTTGGAATAAGTCATCAGATGGAGAGTTTTTTTTAAACCAGGATCCAAGAATTGAGCTCACTGCTATATTTCTATTCGGGTTAAGTGACTTACCAAGGTCACACAGCTGGGTAATTATTAAGTATCTGAGGCTGGATTCAAATCCTGAAACTGCTATGTAAATGTGACCTATGATAATTTTTCTCTGGCTTTCACATTTTTTTCTCTTTATCATTACATTGTTAAAAAAAAATCCAAAAAACACAAAACACCAAACCCCACAAAACTCTTAGAAAGATAAAATCCACTCAACAAATGTGTACAAAGCTTCTCCTGGGCTGAACACTTGGCAAACAAGTCATTCCTATCTTTTTTATCAAACACAGAGGAAAGGTTTATCTACACTGATAAACATGCAACTAAGGAAATAAAAATAAAGGAATTGGTATTAAAAGAACAGAAGAATAGCTGCAAACAGTGCAAAGAAGAGTGACAGGGAAAAGATTTCAGGGAAGAAGTCATAAAATCAAAGGATCATTGGATTAGACTCAGAAGTGGAGGCAGCTAGGTGGCACAGCATAGAAGCCAGGAAGACTCATCTTTCTGAGTTAAAATCTGGCCTCAGATACTTACTGGCCATATGACCCTGGGCAAGTCACTTAACCTATTTGTCTCCATTTCCTTATCTATAAGTTAAATGAGCTAGAAAAGGAAACAGCAAACCATTCCAGTGCATCTGCCATTGGGTCACAAAGAGTTGGACATGAATGAACCACCTCAGATGTCATCTAGCCCACTGAGACTACATCTTACAGAGGAGGAAGGCAGGAACAATGAAAAGAATGACTTGTTCTAAAGGTAGAATGGGAATAAATATTTATTAAGTACATACTGTGCCTTACTAATGCTGTTAATTTGATTCTCACAATAGCCCTGTGAAGAGTTTTAGAGTTGAGAAAACTGAGGCAAATAAAAGTTACATGATTTTCCTAGGAACACACAACTAATAAAGTGCCTGAGGCAGGATATAAACTCAGGTCTTCCTAACTCTCTATCATATCCAATATCACTTCCAATTTCCAACACTATATCCACTGTGCAGCCATGCTAAGGTCCTCCTCCTTCAAGACAATCACCAGTAGTTCTGATCCACATCTGGTCACTGGACTCAGATAGCTCGGGGGAGAAAGTGAGGTTGGTGACTCTGCACAGCCCCCCCCTTCACTCAAACCCAATTCACCAAGATGTCATGGTAACACCTCCATGATGTTCTATTCTTCTTTGAGAATGAAGGATTAACAATAAAAAACAACACACTGCAACAAATTAAAAGGCTGAGCCAATGTTCACAGACCCCTGGTCTTCCAAATCTAGCATACTTTCCACTAAAGCATGCTGCCTCTCAAGGTCAGACTTCAGAGAGCCTTTGAGGTATAGGCATAATTTGGATGATTGCAAAGGGAATGTCTTTCTGGTTGAGAGAGAGCACCTGAGGGAACAAGAGGCAAGAAAGCGAGCTAGGGACTGTGGATCAGTCAGTTTGATTAGAGTAGACTGTGTGAAGAGGAGGTGGGAGATGAGGTTACAAAGGAATATTCCAAATAAACTGTTAAAGACTTTGAAATACAATTGACTTGATCAGGGAAGGGAAGTGATGAAGCAAGAGCAGGACCAGCCCAATGAGAACAGGGAGAGATCAGCAGGTGGAAAAGCCATTGAAGGGATGTCCCAGACACTGTCAGCTCAACAGAGAAAAAGCAGGGCAGGAGGCAATTCAGGGTAGGCAGGTGCAGTGAGGCTGCCAGAGAAGTTGTTGATGGGTTGGATATAGAGCCTAGCCCCCTGGAAATCTGTCACAGTCTCTGGGTTGTTTGGGGACTAAGCTAAAGCTCCATGGGAGGTGAGGGGGAGAGGACTTGGGAATTCTTCAGGTGCCCTCCCTTTTGGGTACATTCTCTGGAATGTCTTTACTTTAGGGAAAGCATTAAGAAAATACTATTTCCCTTCATATTAAGTCTTGTGAGTCAAGGCAAGGATATATTGGGTGGATGTCTTTCCATGCTTCAGAGATCTGTGATGCTAAACACATTGTAAGAAATGGCTTTGAGAATGATTTATCAAATTTGAGCATCACAAAATCTGAGGGATAGTTAACGCGGGGAAGAGTTATGTATGCTTCTTTGTATTCCTAGCACTTATGGCTTCTTGACTGACAGTGGCAAGATAAAAAAATACTAAGAAGCTAGTGTATTTGTAAAGAATCTAATAAAACAAAATGTAATAGGGATAAAATTTTTTTTAACTCAAGTACAAAAACCTTCCCAAGTACAAGATGGATGTGTTGCGACCAGAGAGCAATGTAACTGGAAAAAGATCTTGCTGTGTTAGTGGAATTCAAGGGGGGCGGAGCCAAGATGGTGCTCTCTCTGAAAACTTATAAACTAAGGATTCTAACTACATTTTCGAGAGACAGAATCCAGAGGGACCCAGTGAGGCAGTTCTCTAGCCCAAGGTAACCTGGAAAAGAGTGGAAAGGCTCTGCTCCCCGGGGAACTTCAGTCTCCCAGAGGCAACCCCAGGGCACTGACAGCCATGGCTCACGGTAGCGGGGGCAGTTTCCTGACCTACACCTGGGGGAGCACCGAGCACAACTTGGGGGATCAGCGGGGGACCTTTGCCAGAGCGAGCATGTGAAGCCTAGCCCTCAGGGCACACAGAGAACAGCCTGGTCACAGAAACCAGAAGCAGGCAGATCAGGTAAGCAGGAGCCCCCAGGGTATGACTGCTGAGCCTAGGGAGGGGAGTGGAGAGAGACTGCAGAGCTCTGTCCTCTGTCCCTGGAGCAGGACTCTGGGGCTCTGACCACATTAAGAACCTGATCGCAGTCTAGCCTCCCCCCCCCCCAATAGAACAGCAGGGGACCCCTCCCACCTCAGCCCATGGCAGAGGGGGGTGCTTATGGTCATTCACAGACCAGGAGGGAAGACAGACCCTCACACACTGAGACCCTTGTGGGAGATATCCCAATAATACTCAGAAGCTCAGGAAGCACTCCAAAACCAGGCAAAAGCAGGAGAAATGAGTAAGCAGAGAAAAAAAGAGGAACACCATTGAGAAATACTTTGCCTGTGATCCCAAGAAGGATCAAAACATTCAATCTGAAGATGAGGAAGTTCAAGCTCCTGCATCTAAAGACTCGAAGGAAAACAGAAATTGGGCTCAGGCTATGATAGAACTCAAAAAAGACTTTGAAAATCAAATGAAGGAGACAGAAGAAAAATTGGGAAAAGAAATGAGAAAGATGCAGTTAAAACATAAAAAAGAAGTCAGCAGTTTAGTCAAGGAGATCCAAAAAAATGCTGAAGAAAATATCAATGTTAAAAACCAGCATAGGTCAAATGGATAAAACAGTTCAAAAAGTTATTGAGAAGAATGCTTTAAGAAGCAGAATTGGCCAGATGGAAAAAGAGATAAGAAAGCTCTCTGAGGAAAACAAATTACTCAGACAAAGAATGAAACTGAAGGAGGCTGCTGATTTTATGAGAAATCAGGACACAACACTTCAAAACCAAAAGAATGAAAAATTAGAAGTAAATGTGAAACATCTCATTGAAAAAACAACTGAAATGGAAAACAGATTTAGGAAAGATAATTTAAAAATTATTGGAATACCTGAAAGTTAGTGGAGTTTAAGCTCAGAATGACTCAATATATGGAAGTCAAAAAAGGGAGGAAGGAAAGAGAGAGAATGAGGGCAAAAATTTGGAACTGAAAACTATATAAAAAAAAAGAATGTTAAAAGTTGTCTTTACATATAATTGGGAAAAAAAAGTTATCTACTGAGGGAAAAAGAAAGCAAAATAGCCTAAAGCATAAATTATCTAGGACCAAGGATAATGTAGTGAAGGACTGTATTCAGTTAAGAAGTATGAAGGCTCTCATGCTAATGCAAGACCCACAAAAGGAACTGGGGTGTTTCACTTGGAGAAGAGACAATTCTGTGGAAATAGTTGTTTTTCAACAGCTATTTTTAAAGGGTATCCTGAGGAGAGGGATTAAATTTGCTTTTCTTGTCCCTAGGGGACAGATCTTAGTTCCAAAGAGGCAAATTTATATTTGTTAGGAAAAAAAAAAAGAAGAAACAACAATAACAAAACAAAACCCCAAAACATCATGGTACAGATTGCTTCAAGGAAAAGTTAGATGACTGCTTGTTGAGGAAGGTACAGGAAGATTCTTTAGGTGCTTGGCCTGGATGAGCTCTACATTCCTGCAATAAGATTTTCCAATTATTGTTCCAATGTCTCCTTGGAACATGGAAGTAGTTGAACCCTTGAAAGGTCTAACATCACAGCAAAAACTCTGGCAGCTTCTTAGCCAAGCTGAAAAATATTAGATTACAAGGGGAGAGCCCCTTCTAGGCTTCAATGGGGTTGCACGATTTCTATCCCTTAGACAATTTTGTGTCAGAGACCTTATTGTGTGTTACAAAGTTTATACCACCTTAACTGGGTCTTGTTCACACCTCAATCTCAATCTCTCTCGCTCTCTCTCTCTCTCTCTCTCTCTCTCTCTCTCTCTCTCTCTATATATATATATATATAATATATAATACACATACACACACACATTCATTTAATTTCTTTAATTAAACCATTCAATATACATTTATTAAGGATGAGTTACCATAAAGCAAAGCTCTATGCTGGAAGTGGCTTTGTATGGAAACTACTTTTCACATGTACTCATCAACAGATGTATGATTAAGTATCCCATATATCTTTGCAGTAAATTGGTTTCTCCAAACCACATTTAATTAGGCTACTTATTGTTTTGTGGACAATGCAGAGTTCCTGTCACAGAAGCATTTAATAAATGCTCAATCTTAACCTTGGCTTTATTATCCCCAACTATAAAATGGAGATAATAATACTTTCCTTTCATACTACAGAAAGCTATGGTGAGGGAAGTGTTTTGTGGATTTGAAAACACCATAAATGTGACTACCTCTCTGCCATGTGATGGTAGCTGGGTCAATGTCAAGCCGGGCAAATCTGGTCATTTCTTCTTCTGTCAGCATGTGTGGATCAGTCTTATTTATTCCTAATTTCTATAGAAAAAAAAAAAACAAGTCAATGCAATGAAACTTACCAAATATATGTTAATATAACTCTTTCTCTTGGTTTTAGATTTTGCCCCCACAAAGTGCTTGCTAAGTGTTACCTTCCATGGCCACTATGTTCAGGACAGAGGAAAAATTCTGTCAGCATAATTGAAACTGTTTTGTCAGACTTGACATCTAATCCCAAATGCTGCCATTTATGACCATAAATATTGTTTTCTAGGTTGTTTCCTTCTAATTTAGCAAAAAACACTTAAACATTTTTTGAGACCTGCATAATCCCCCAGTGAAACATTACTTCCAAGACATAGTTCTAAAATGAGAACAAGAGGAGGGAAAGGATAAAAGTCTGAAAGCCAATGTAATGTTAGGCAAAAGAAAACATAAATTTCATGTAATATGAAGTGAAGAGGAATAGCATACTAACCACTAATCCAATTACTTGAATTATTCAGTGTCCTGTAGTATAGGAAACTTCCTGAAGCTTTAATCAGATTTCTAATGTGGACCCTGAGAGACTAGTACAGTGTTATTATCAGAAGGGTAGGTCTGATGTCAGTAGGTCCTGGGTTTGACTATTCCTCATAAACTTACTAGTTGGGTACCCCTAGGCAATTTAGGATCTTTGGCCAACACCCTAAATTCTATGCTGATTTTTTTTTTAGTTTTTGAAAGGCAATGGGGTCAAGTGACTTACTCAAGGTCACACAACTATTAAAGATTTGGACTCAGGTCCTCCTGACTCCAGGGCTGGAACTTTATCCACTGTGCTAGCTAGCCACCACCCTAAAATTCTTTTCTATCACTAAATTTGTGAACTATGGATCTCTTAAAAATTCACATCCATGTGAAGAGAGGCTGTTCTATCTGGGTTGGGAATTAATTCTTCCTCATGTAGAACTTGCAGTGGGTGCCCAACCTCCCAAGTCCCACATGCCCATGAGACCTCATGCCTCTTCAGTGTTCAGGCCAAACTAGGTTACATGTGAATCTTGTTTATACCAGCAGCAAATTCAGTTACTTACAGAGGTAGATTAAAAAAAAAAATCATACAATTTTAGCTTGAAATCAGGGAGCATGTAAAGTTTCATCCCAATCCATTGCCATTTAAAGGCTGAAAAATATGACAATCATAGACTTTTTTCTCTGCTCGAGAACTGGGGCAAAATCAATGTGATAATTAATGTATGCCTAAACTATAGGACCCTGAAAACAAGTAAAAAAGTATTAGAAGTGAATTTTGCTAACTCTTCAAAGCTAAACTCAAGTTCCATCTTCTGGAGAAAATTTTTTCTGTTCTCCTCAGCTGCTAGCTCCATCCTTCTTCCCCACATTTTGTTTTTGTTTAGTCATGTCTAACACTTCATGGTCTTTTTTTGGGATTTTCTTAACAAAGATAATAGAGGGGTTTGCCATTCAGTTTATTTTACAGATGAGTAGACTGAGGCAAACAAGGTTAAGTGACTTGCCCAGAACCATACAGCTAATAAGTATCTGAGAGCTTCTGACTCCACTGTTCAACTTGACTAGCTTTGCATTTACTTATATGTTGCTTCTTCCCAAATAGTATGAAAGCTCTTTGAGGGCAGACAGAGACTATTTTATCTTCTTGGTACCCTCAGACTTAGTAAAGGCTCTGGCACATTTTATTAGTGTGTGATGATGATTTCATTCATATAGAGAAAACTAGTGATGAGAACAACTTCTGCAAGCAAATGCAGGTTAGCATCTGCTCTAACGATTTATGGTCTAGAGCTATAATGTGTTGAACCCGTGCTCTACAAGTGCTCATTCCTGAAGCCTGTGGCCCATAACCAGATAATGAAGGAACAGGTGAGCACATGTACCAGCATTAAATCAAAGACCAGCATCTCTTTTTGGGAGAACATATGTTTTCAAGCAACTTTTTCTCCATATGAAGCATACAAAAAATAAAAATAGAACCCAAATTTCAGGCAAGCACCTTGAAAATTATCTTTGCATTGCTACAACCTCAATAAAACCAGTTATGGGCACACTGGTATTGAAAATGTAGTCTCAGTGTCCAAATTAAAAATGGCATGTTCTTTTTGTTTAAAAAGCAGATGTTTTACTATTAAACTCATTATTTTTATTATTTTACTTTATTGCATTATTACAATTTATTAGTATACATATTGGTAATATAGGTTACAGTGTAGTTATCAAGAAATATTAAATTCTTATGTGACCCTTGACAGGTTTTTATGGATGATGCAGTCCAGAAGAGCTAAAAGGTTGGAGCTCTAGAGAATATTCCCTGGGGCAATGAGAATTAAGTGATTGACCCAGGGTCAGGTATAGTCAAGTGTAAGACCTTGAACCCAGGGAATCCTGAGTCTAGGACAGCTCTGCTCCATGCCAGTCTATCTCTAATACCTGATGTATAATAAACCTTTGTAGACTGATGGAATGATTATATTATTTATACTATTGTTTTATCACCCAGCTCTATTATATTTATATATTTATAGAAATGACTTTTTTGGATTTTTGACAGAAAATTGAGGATTACAAACTAATATGAAACCACTAAAGAAAATCAAAAAAATTCTGATCTTTAGAAAAGAGGCCAAATATACTAAAATTCTGATTTGCCTGTTTGTTGACATACTTTTGAAAAACTTCACAGTACATATTAAATCCATCTTACTTCCATCTAAGTTTCAGAATATTGAGACAAAGTTGAGGGTAAAACAATTGCTAATGGTTTTTAAAAGGTTTTCATTTTACTGCAGTAGGTTCTCTCCATTTCCCCCTTGGAAAACACAAACTGGAAACTTACTTTCAACCGATCAAGTTGAATTCCTGAAAACTCTTTCACACCATTCACTAATGGCACCAATCGATTAAACAGTGCCTAAGAACCAACCAAAACAAAAACAAAATCAAAATCAAGTTTAATGGAAATATATAAACTTGGATCATTTACAGAAGCATGGTATACTTTGCTATCTGAAATATGGGTTGTTGAGATCAGAATCCACTAAAATTCTTTAATTTAACAAACAAGATAAACCTTAACTAAATTAAAAAAAAATTCAGTTAAATTTGAATATATCACAATCAGTTTGTATAAACAATTCCTTAACAGAAATCCTAAAAATTCTCAAATTAACACCTATCTGGATATGTTCTCTAGTTCTTATAAATGTCACATTAAACCTTTTTTTGACTATAAAAATTAAATTTTTTCTATTTACATGAAAAGATAATTTTCATCTTTATTTTTTGTTAGATTTTGAGTTCTATATTTTTCTCCTTGCCTCTCTACTTTCCTCCCTTCAAGTCAGCAAGTGATCTGTGATAGGTTAAAAAAGTCCAATCATGTTAAACATATTTCCATATTAGCCATATTGTGAAAGAACACATTAAATCTTAAATATTAATGCTACAACTCATGCAAAAATGTTGAGAAAACTATCTTCCTACCAGGACTCTATCTCTATAAGTAATTAATGATACATTCACACAATCACTGTTGAAATCTTCATTTTTGACTGCATGAGCCTGGAGATAATAATTTAAAAATGTTTAGCATATTTCCTGGAAACTAATAATCCTGGACAGTTGTTGGGGATACTCAAAAGTCAAATGATTTGCTCACCAATCACAAAGCCAATGGGTACTCCTTGACCTGCCAGGCCTGCTTTAGATCAAAGTCAGGTCTCTATTTATGCTACACTGACTCCTTAGGAAAAAATAGCAATGATGGTGATGTGGAGGAGGTTGAAGAAGATCATTTTTATATAAGTTTACATAAATTTGCAAATTACATCATCTGATCCTCCCAGAAGGTAGGTATTATTATTCTCCCCCCCCACCCCATTTAACAGTTGCAGAAACTGAAGGAGACAGGTACAGTGACTTCCCCAATGAGAAACAGCTATTAAGTATCTGAGGTTCAATTTGAATTCAGGTCTGATTCCACATCCAGTACTTTACCCACAGTATCACATAGCGATCTTAAATTACTGTACTGATTAGAATAGTGAAGTCTTCCACAATTAATCACTGTTACAATATTTCTAGTACTATTTCTACTCATGTCAGTTCATGTAAATCTTTCCAGGTTTTTCTAAACCATCCTGCCTCTTCATTTCTTATAGCTCAAAAGCATTCCAACACAATATATACCATAATTTATTTAGTCATTCCCTGGGTGATAGGCATCTCCTCAATGCCTCTTATGTGAGAGAGAAAAAGCTCACAAAAGCCTCAAAAAAAGACTTTGGCTCTACAAAAAAAGATCCACAAACACCTTAACAAACAAATCTATCTTCTTTCAATAAATGATTAGAGAACCAGATAGCAAGTGAAGATGAAAACCAAGGTCATCCTCACCTTATCTGTTTGAGTGCTTTCGTGCAAGATACGGGTATCAATAGCAGCAGCCAGCAAATTATTAGCAGCAGTAATGGCATGAATGTCACCAGTCAAGTGAAGATTGAACTACAAAAGAGATGTAAAAAAACTTTTTTCTGCTGTTCAAGGCTACCAAAGCAGTGTTCGAGGCATGCCTGAAATTACAAATTCTTAAAGCAGAATAAGCAAAATGAACTGAAGTAACAAAATTTTAAAAATAAATGTACAGTATTAGATTTTAATATTAATTACATTAATCACAATTACATTAATTAACATTATCACATAAAATTAATACATGTTAGGTTTATGTTAAATATAAATTTTTATATTTAAACATGTAAAATTATAAAAGGAAATTTATAAAAAAGAAACAAATGTATACCCTGTCAGCCAATAAGAAAAAGTAAGAAAAAAGGAATTTTTAGGACTTGTTTTTCAGTTAAATTTGAATAACTTCATACTCCAAATAAAGGAATACTGAAAAACTGGGACACTGATTTAAGACAGAATTTTTTTTTTCTTATTCTAAGTTATTATATTTTTATTTTTTAAAAAAAGGTCTAGGGGAGTCTTACTGAGAGTGAAATGATACCAATTGGCCTAAGTAAGTTTCAGAAAACTGTTTTACAATTCACTGTTAATTATCAAGACTATTCTCACCTAAAAATAATTATACTTTAATATTTACTTTTAAAAGTTTTGGGTTCCCAATTCTTTCCCTTCTTCTGTATATACCCAATGAGAAGGCAAGTAATATGACATTAATTATGCATCAAGTGAAAGCCTATTTCCATATTAGTCATGTTGAATAAATAAAAAGTAAGAAAACTAAAATTACCAAAAAAGCATGCCTTCATCTGCATTCAAGAGTTCATCAGTACCCTGAATATAGATGGCATTTTTCTTCATGAAGTCTTTGAAGTAGTTTCATATTATTGCTCTGAAGCTAAGTAGAGCAGCCAAGTCTTTCACAATTGATCAGTTACAATTTTTGTTCCCATAAACAATGTTCTGCTGTTTCTGCTCTCTTCACTTTCTATCAATTCATGTTTTTCCAGATTTCTCTGAGAGAATTCTAATTGTCATTTCTTATAGCACAACGGTATTCTGTCATAATCATACAACAACTTGTTCACCCATTTCCAAATTTATGGACATATCTTTCAACTTTCAATTCTTTGTCACCAAAAAAAAAGAGTTGCTATCAACATTGTTGTGCATCTAGGTTTTCCTTATTTTGATCTCTTTGGGATCTGACTCACTAGAGACAGAAAACTGTTTTATAGTCTTACAGACTAATACAGTTCTATAAAATTATTTCCAAACTGTTCTACAGAATGGCTGTTCAGTTCAAGATTCTACCAACAGTGCATTAGAGTAGTTATTTTCCTACATCCTCTATAGCATTTTGTCATTTTAGCCAATTTAATAGGTGTGAAGTGATACCTCACAGTTGTTTTAATTTGTATTTCTCTCATCAATCAACAGTAACTTAGAGCATTTTATCATGACTATTGATAGTCTTATACTTCTTTTTTGGAGGACTCAAAATTATTTTAGATCAGTAATTTCCTAAACAAAGGGGCGGAAAAAAGATTAATAATAATTTTGACAAAAGAAAGGAATACAAATGGAGCTAGTGCTGTTGTTTTTTATTATTCAGCTGTTTTAGCTGTGTCTGACTCTTCACAATCCCATTTGGGGTTTTCTTGGCAAAGATACTAGAGTGGTGACATTTCCTTCACTGGCTCATCTTATAAATAAGAAAACTGAGGCAAACAAGGTTCAGTGACTTGCCCAGCTAGTGAGGCCAGACTGAAATTCAGGAAGATGAATCTTCTTGGCCCAGCACCCTGTCCAAAGTGCCACTCAGTTGCCCCTGAGGTTATGAGAAGGAAAATGCTAAGGTACTAATACCCAATGTGATCTCTCTTTATGCTCTTACCTCTTCCATGGGGATGACTTGTGCATAGCCGCCGCCTGCAGCTCCACCTGCAATAAAAATTTCAGCAAATCCTTTAATAGCTGGACTATGATTGTTATCAAAAAATATTTATTACCCTAATGAATGAAACTGATAAATAAGTTACAAACTTAACCGATATGGGGAAGGAAAGGGAACAAACGTCTATCAAGTTCCTACTATGTACCAGGCTAAACACTTTACAAATATTACCTCAATTATGAGGTGGGTAATATCATTATCCCCATTTTACGGTTGAGGAAACGGAGGCAAATCATAATTTAAGTAACTTGCTCAGAGCCACATAGATCATATCTAATGTCTGCTTTGACTTTGGGTTTTCCTGACTCCAAGCTCAGCATTTCATTCATTGCTAGCTAGCTGCCTCTATAAAAGGCAAAAGATGAAGTGATCAAGAATATTCAGAAATCTACATTAAAACACGGCAGGACAGGAAGAATTTATAGCCTATATAAGTGAAGTAAGTGAAGTACTCAAATACATTAGCTATAATAGACAAAAGAGCCACATGAAAAAACATCTCTGAGACAAACATTCCTGGAACAGGATATTCTCTTAAGAGTTTCATGATTACATTTATGTGTTTAAACTGCATACTGCCTGGAAGCAAAAATACTTTAGTATGACACCTGTCATTTTTCATTATTATCAAGAAGAAAAAATATCTGTTTCTCAAATGAAGAGAGAATGAGATGCTATGTGTAGTTATAGGATAAAATACCTTTAACACCAAAAGTAGGTCCTTGTGAAGGCTGCCTCAGACAAGCAAAGGAATTAATGTGCAGGTGTGCGGTCAAGGCTTGAACAAGTCCAACTGTGACTGTGCTTTTCCCTTCTCCCAGTGGTGTAGGAGTGATCCTTATACAAAAATAAACAAATACTGAATTAACCCAAAGTAAACATAACCAGGTGGTCTCCAATGCTAGAAAGAACACACCATTCCAGGTATTCATTTCTTGGACTCTGTTATGATCACTGAAATTTGGTTTTCTAAGGTGAAGTCTAACAATGTCCTTTTTACTCATCATTTTTATGTGACTGTTTATAAAAAGGAGTTAGAAGAGCATTTTCAGAGTATTGCATGGTATACCTTCTCTCTTCTCAGACTTGACTATTTACTAAATCTGCCAAGAGATATTAAAATACTTAATATGTTTATATTTGTGAGAGCTTTACTATCCACCCAACAATGGCAAACAAACTGAAAGCTGCCATGTCATTAAAACCTGCCTATACCACTCAAATCTTCTTAGATAAAACCAGAATACAGATGAGTGCTTTCACACCAAGAGGATAATTAATAGCCAGTGATACTAAGGAAATCACCAATTTCTCTCATGTCCCAAGAAAGAGAATTTAAAAATACTTCAAGAGTTTATTCATATCATTTCCTTACTCACTGTATTCAGTTACTCATTAATTTAATAAAAATTTATTGTTACTCACTATTTGCCTTGACACTTTACATGCAGCTCAATAAATATTTGTTGAATTAAATAAATGACAGGATGCAGAAGCAAAGGATAATATCAGAAGTCATGTCACACTATAGCACTCTAACTGGTATATTCATTTGGTAATTTGTATCATTTGGTAATTTATATTACACATGGGTCTCAGAAACTAAGAAACAGAAACGGGATGAGAAAAATGTGTGAGGACTCAGATGATTCCTGGGTTCTTCAGATACTGACAGATGAAACGAGATTATGTAAAGTATTTGTAAAACTTTAAAACATTTATATAAATGTCAGTTACTGCTTATTATTACTATCAAAAGAAAACAGTTGAAATGATTCTGATATAATGTGTGATGAATGAAAAGTTTGAGATATAATTTCTGGGTAATTAATCATTTTATTAATTATGGCCAATGAATAATCAATAAAAGGATAGTCATTTGGTGGTCTTTTGTAAACCAGAGTTGAATCAGGACAGCCAATTGATGCTTATATGATCTTGAAAAATGAAAGTTCTTGACTTCAACCAGATGAGTGGTTAGCAGTTAATGAGAATAATGAATATCACAATGAGAAATAAACCTAATTCTAATGAGGGGTTAGGGGATTAGACTGACTAGGGATAGACCCTACTCAAGAGACCTACCCTTCATTTACCAAAGCCTTAATAGAAAACAATGGGCTTCCCCAGCTAGGTGGGGTCTGACAAGATTGAGGAGAATGTTAAAACCAAACTCATTAGCCCTATTCTTCAGGATATGATTTGACCCAGGAGAGAATGAGAAAACAGGAAGGGAAAGAATCCTGGATCTCTTCAAAAGTAGCAGGTTATTAAAATAGGAGAAATAATAATTTCTTTCAATAGTTATTGCATATTTTTGTCTATGTACTCAACTTTCCTTACCTTAAGGACTCTAAGACCCATTGCGGGGCTAGGATTGTGCTCTGATTATCTTAGCTGATTTAGAACAACTCAATGAAGGGACAGTAGTATTCTTTGGACCTAGCAGATACTTAATAAACTAATTTATTGAATAAAGATAGAGTGAAACCAAGGTAATTGCAAAAGAGTGGCAAGATAAAGTCAACATTAAAACAAACTTTAAAGGGGATAAGGAATAGATAATAGGGAATGGAAGAATGAACCACTTTTCACAGACTTGAACTTAGGAACAGCCAACTCTTGCTAGATAATTGCTAGAAAGAAAAGTGATGGGTAGAGAAAAAGACATTGCCAGATTAATCTTAAGACATTTTAAGACAAATAGGACATTTAAATATACCCAATAGAATGATAAAATGAAGTCTAAGGATTTTAAGCTGAATTCCAAACTAAGTGTGTAATCAGCAAAGGAAAAGACTTTGGGGGAACTGGTTGCCTACTGTTCCACTCCTGGGTAACCCCATTATATAGATGAACTATAGAATCACAGATTGTCATAGCAAACTAGCTCTCACCCTGGAGAATCTACTGGCAATACTCACTAGGCTAATAAAACTATCTGAGTGCTCCTGAGAATTCTGAAGAATTTCAAAACTACTAAGTATGTTGACATAATATCTACAACCACATCTGTTTATGTGCCAAATTCTAGAATCATGCCAACATCTTCAACCTAAAGGATACTCAGATCATAGTTCTGTCTTCCTTGTTGCCTACCCTTCTAGGAGTGACCTGAAGAGTTCTGAATTCTGTTCATTCATAGTCTTCTTGCAAAAACATATAAAGGAAAAAATGGTGGAGTTTAAAATTCTTCCAAGTTCATATCTGTGAGGTCTTTTCTTTTCACCAAGTAGAATCTGTGCTTCTTTTCAGCTATGTGACACTGAACATCATATTTTTCATTCCCAAGGAAATATTAGTATACTTGCCTAAGGGAGCCAAAAAGGGACACGCCTAGTTAGTGACCTCTTCAAAACTTGGACTAAAAAGACAATTTTAATTAGAAACATATTATTTCCCCATGTCTTTTGGGGCCATTTTTTTGCCATTGTTATTACAATTCAGCAAAAGTATGAAAGTAGGAAAAAAAAAAACAAAAAATGCCTTATATTAAGTGAAATAATGAATGATATTAAAAGGAAATATACTGAAAATATATCTGTTCATTCTTTACATGAATATTTTGCATCAAAATTTGGTGGGATTTTTAATAAATGAGTTTATATTTAATTCATTCTTAGTCTAGTATAAACAAGGTTATTATACAACATTTTATTATATAAAATAATATAAATATTATTATATTATATAGTACAAACCAGGTTATAGTACAAAACAGGTTAATTAACTAAGGAACTTTTGATTATGCTACCTCAAGGTCCTTCCTGTTGTGACCTTAGATTCTAGAAAGCTTTAACTCCTGGTTGGTCTTACCAGTCTAGAAAACCTTTGAAAATGTGACTGGTGATAGACTGTGTCTGTTGTCTAAAAGTAGCCTGGCTTTCAGAATGGTCAAGAATGATATTTTTTTTTTTTAGCTACAGTTTATCTCAATTCATTTATTAAGTTACAAAGTGATTTTTGTGGGGATGGAAAAAACACCTATACCTAAAATTACAAGTACATAAACCATAACCAATGTTTTATTGTGAACATTAAAACCACAATGATCACACTTTAACTTGGAATTATCAGTTTCCAGAATCAATTTTACTTTATTGTTTCTATGAAAGCAAGGTTCTTCTAAAATTAATGTGTAAGATAGCCAGGGGAAAGAAGATACTGAACTGACAAAAAATACTGTGAAGCTTTTAAGAAAACTAGTAGGATGTTTAATTACTAAGTATTCTTAACAATTCATTAAAACAGATCCCCAATAAGTTGTTTCAAATACTTAATACTTAGCACAATGACCTTGGGCAAGTGATTTAACTACCATGCCTTGCAAAAACCATGCATTGCTAACCCTTCAAAATAAAGAGTCCCATTTATTTGATAAGTTAGTCAGAGAATTCTTAATATATATATATATATACATATATATTATATAATTTTTAAAGGGATGAATAAAAGTTCAAACTGGTTGAAAAATTAATTACAAATTTCCAAATACTGTATGTTATCATCAATTTAATACTTCAGTCAGATCTGATCCTTCCCAGGTAACTCCCCATCAAATCACACTCAGGAAACTTTCTTTTAGGATGAATCAAGTATATTATTTATTATCAGACATTCTTTTAAGACCTGATCTTTAAGAAGAAAACCAACTACCTGTACTGGCTACAAGACCCTTTACATTTGCATTTCTTTTATAACACTCAGAAGTTCAAATTAAGTATAAAAAGTTCAAGGATCCCTGGGAGTAAGTCTATTATCTAAACACAGCTGTTGTGTTCTGCAGACAACAGAAAGCCAAGTGACCTGAGACAAATAAAGCCCAATAGAAAAAGCTACAAGAAAGCTGCAAAGACAGCTTTCAAGGCAGATTCAGTAGAATACCAAAACAAATGACTAAATAATGAAAAGCTTTTAGTCAAATCAATTATTTTTTTTAAGATAATTTAAGCAATTTAAGGGGGAAAACATGAGGGTTTAATTAGTTAACTGGTGTGGGGGGGAGAATCCCACTGATTGGTGCTAAAAACGAAAACATAACAAAAACCTAAGCAATTGGGGGGAATGTGGAATTAGAAAGTTCTGAGTTAATCCTCTTTACATACTTACTTCCTCTGTGAGTTCATTAGCCATGATTTCCCCATAGGTAAAATGGGAATAACACCTATCTTCCAGGGTTTTTGTGAAAGGAAAAGAAAAGTGAAGAAATATCTTCAAGTGTTTTATAACCAATACTCCATATAATTCTTGGCAATTAATTCATGTGTAGACCAAAAGTACAATTTTTCTGTAAATTTATTTTTAAAAAATCCAAATCATCATGAGTAAATATGTATTACAGTAAATATGTATTACAGATGTTATGTATGGTCTAAGTCCACGCACATGCATACACGCACACACCCATTATGTATACTATGAGTATGTATTATGGATCTTCATTACATCATATATATCATGTATATTCATAGCCATTCATACAATGTGTGTTTGTAAAAAGTCATCCTTTTATCTCTCACTATACAAATATATAATTAATAAAATGCTATTTATATTTCATATTACCAAGTAGCCCATATATTTCTCCCTCCTTACACACACACACACACACACACACACACACCATGCCTTTTAGCAGCAAACAAATAGAGATTAGTCCTTAGGGGTCAAGGGGGGGGGGACAGTGGAGGTGCCCAATCTGCTTGTGCTATGGGGTGGGGAATGAAGCAGGTAACTGCCAGAATCAGGGTGGGGGCTGTGGCAATGGTTAAACATGTGCATTATTAGATATTACACACTGAAGAGGGCCTACAGAAGGTCCTGATCCTGTGTGGAGCCCATGGTGAGCAAAGCAGGCTTTGTGTATATAGAGTAGAGCCCTCCCGCAAGGGCTAGCTGAGCTGTCTG